>NC_080782.1:178109190-178456690 GCF_028018385.1 Neofelis nebulosa
ATGCATAGTTAGTACTATGTGTTTAAAATAGGATATTTTATGTATACATAGAGAAGCACCTATTAGGATGTCATCTAAGTAAGGAAAAACTTGTAAATAAAGACTTCTTCATAAAATAAATTTAAGGTAGTTTCCCCCACACATTCAAAATAATTATAATGCTTTCTGCTAAATGAGTGATAAAAGTGTTGCTTGATATTTGTTCTTCAACATTCTTTATTAGTAATATTTCTGCCTAATATTAAGCTATGCTAGCTAATGTCAAAATCAACAGGAAGTGTACATTAGCCATATCACATATTGCTTCCAAAAAAAACTTTCTTCCTCCTTTGTATGCCATATATGATTTCCTTTTCTATAGACCTCTAATTGTCTTATTAAATGTATGCCAAAGTCTGCCAAAGAGACCGCCAAAACGTGCCGGAAGAACCCACCTAGATATGAAACTCTCTACACTCAATCATCTAGAGTTTTTAAAAATGCACCACTTAATAAAATATAACCCATAAATGTGCTATTTTTACATATTAAAGAACAGAAGGAAAACAAGCTATAGAAGGGAGGTATCTACCTTCTATAGGAAGGAAGAGGTAAGCTTCCCTGCCTTCACTAGTGTAGGTATTTCAACATCTCGCAAACCCTTACTATGCACAGCAATCCTCAACTGGCTTAGGAACAGGTGGATTTGCAATCCAGAGCCTGTCTCGGCGGTGGGCAGGTTGGTCTAGGTTGTTGCTCAGGAGGTGGAGGCATTATTTTAGATGTGTCATCCCTAGAGATGTTTAGGTACCAGCCAATTTTTCCTGAGACACTAGCCACATTAACGGGATCTGCTGCTGCTAAATCTGTAACACTCAACACATATTTGAAAAGAAACATTATTAGCTAATTCCAACTATTGAAATAATAGATCATTTTTTTAAAAAATTAAAATACAGGCAAGCATAAAGAAGGAAATTGAAATTATTTATAAGCCCATCAGCAGGGGACTAATGTTAAGAGGACATAAGGAACAACAGCAGGAAAAAAGTTATTTTTATAGCTTCTGGCCACATCTTCATCGCTCTCTGTACCTATTTACCTACTTCACTAGAGAAGGCAATACACCACACACAGTGAGTGCAGTTCTGTCTTGCTTTTGTGTACTCTCAAATGACATTCTCAAGAAACATCATTTACATCATATCCTGCCAAGTTTTGGTCTATCTAGTCTGTTACCATATTTGTCTTTCCCATTGGACTGTATAAGCTTCTCAAGATGAAAAGCTGCCTATTTTTCCCCTTAAGTATATGAAGCCAATTAGTGACTGGCAAATACTGTGTTCTTGTTTGTTTCACTCCTGAATGGATGAACAATGAGCACCACCTCCTGTGTTCTCTCAATGTGGTGGACAAGTCAAGTTGTTTCCCCGTAAGCCTATTTATTCCTGACGTGATACTTGCAGACGGCTGTAAAATTCCAAAAGTTTAATTAAAGCTATGGCCTTATCTCAACAAATTGGCTTTCCATGGCAGTTCTTAACTGAGCCAAGGGAGAATTTGTCATTACTTCTACCTAATTCTATTTTGTAACCAATTCAAAAATAAATATTTTATTAAAGTAATTAGCAAATAATTATTAGTCATCAAATATGTTGATGAAGATTTACATGAAAATTGTAAAGACACTTGGCACAACTATAGTAGAAGTCTTTTCACCTAATATAATTGTATACAAACTGGTTAATTAAATGAAAAATTTGGCTAACTGTCAAATTTATATATATACATATATATGTGTGTATATATACATAATATGAATATATATATGTAAATATATATATATTCATTGCCTAATATTTTTATGTAGGAAGAGGTCTTTTTAAAAAATCTAAAGTAGATGTCTAATAATTAAGACTGATTTGTCTTTATGATCCATATCAATTCTACATTGCCTATGATTTCTAATTTCAATTCTTTTTATTTTAATGTTTATTTATTTATTTTTGAGAGAGAGAGACAGAGACAGAGACAGAGACAGAGACAGAGCACGAGCTCAGGAGGGGCAGAGAAAGAGAGGGAGACACAGAATCTAAACCAGGCTCCAGGCTCCAGAGCTGTCAGCACAGAGCCCGACACAGGGCTCAAACCCACCAACTGTGCAATCATGACCTGAGCTGAAGTCGGATGTTTCACTGACTGAACCACCTAGGAGCCCCTCCAATTTCAATTCCTTAAGATGAAACAGGAACTTAAGGACAAATGAGAAGAAAATCACATGCAAAATCCTTATAGATACCTTTTACCGCTTTCACATTTTTATAGTTATCTAACAGCACCAAGGTCTACATTTTTTTGGAAGGGAATAGTGTTTTGTTTCGTTTTGTTTTGCAATTAGATTATATTGAGTCTTCCTAAAACATTCAGCTTATTTATCATGAAAACAACAGATATCTTCCCTTAGGTATTCATCGAGAAATTACAACTAGTATAAAATCCTTTGGGAATAAACACAACTTGTTCTTAGTAAGTATGTTAAGAACTGGTGAGACACAGGGACATTCAGAAGTGGAGCCCAGTACTGGCAAACGTTCATTGTGCCACAGCACAGGTGAGTGTGATTTGCAGAAGAAACTGGGAGAGTCAATTACATGTACAGCTGACCCATGAACAATTGGGAGACTGGGGCACTGACCCTCATGTAGTCAAAAACATGCATATAACTTTTGACTCCCCCAAACTTAAAAGCCTACTGTTGACCGGAAGCCTTACTGCTAACACAAATGGTCGATCAACACATGTTTTGTATGTTATATGTGTTACATACTGTATTCTTACAGTAAAGTAAGCAACAGAAAAAAGTTATTAAGAAAATCATAAGGAAGAGAAAATACATTTACATTACTATGCTGTATTTATTGGAAAAAAAAATTTGCATCTAAGTGTACCCACACAGTTCAAACCATATTGTTCAAGATGCAACTGTTATTGAATCATTATCAGAGACGATGCTGGAATTCTTGTCCTCAGTATGCATTACTGTCGGAACCACTGCTTAATTCTATCTAGCCCGTCTACAGCAGAAAGCTCACAGCTTCCCTCTCCTTTCATGCTAGGCTCCCTTGAGTCCAGCCTAGTGCTTTTCAAGTTTTCTCTGCTGTAAGTGCAATGTTTTCCCCAATTTGTCACAAATTAATATTATACTTGTAAAATGCAAAAAAAATACAATGGGGAAAAAGATATAAAATACGCAGGCATTTTAATTATTAATTCAGCAGACATAAAATTACTCTGTTAAACTACCAAAAAAGTTTCTAAACATTTCTTCCCAAATGTCTGTTCTTACCTCTTCATGAACCAGGAACAGTTTGGGGAATAGCACTGGTTTGCAGACGACACTGGGGTAGCACTTACCTTTTTTTTATTTTTAATTTTTTTTAATGTTTATTGTTTTACTTTTGAGACTGAGAGCACAAGTGTTTGGGGGGGGGGAGGTGGGGAGAGAGAGACAGAGACAGAAACACAGAATCTGAAGCAGGCTCCAGGCTCTGAACTGTCAGCACAGAGCCCGATGTGGGGCTTGAACTGAGCCAAAGGCTCGAACTGAGACCATGACCTGAGCCAGAGTCAGATGCTTACATGACTGAGCCACTCAGGAGCAGCGAGTAGCATTTATCTAAACAAGCCTACATTAATTACATTAATTAATTAAGTGTATAATGCCCATTTGTATGGGCATCATGATCTAGAATACAATTGAAAAGTGGATATAGATAAATAAGCAAATGCCTTCAAGGGAAACCTGAGAATTTTCTGCTGATGGATAACTCTCTTTCATCCAGCATAGAATTCCTTAACAAGAGGCATTATGGGAACAAGTGGTTCTATATTACACTGCAATCATTTTTTTTCAAAATAACCTAATGACAACTAATGCTGTTAAGAACCTAAAACCTAAAAACAACTAATGCTGTTAAATAACCTAATGACAACTAATGCTGTTAAAAAAACAAATATATTAAAATAAAAGGATTTTTTAAAGAAAGGCAAAAGACAAAGCCTATTGAGAGACCATTAAAATTATTTTAGTTCTAATTATTTAACATACTATGTCAGCTAATGATCTTATGATCATACTATTTCAGCTAATGATCAATATGATCTTCCTTAGCTAGCTTTCTTATTGTATTCTGGCTCAAAAAGAAGTCATACAGAAGAGGTCCTGTCCTTAATTTGGAGTTTATTTTCCATAACTGGTTCAAATGTACACATAAAGATATACTAGAATCTTAGAGAATCTAGACACTTCCATATGTGAATCCATTAAAAGGGAAAAAGAAAATCTGATTTTAACTTACTCATATGGGCATCAAGGACAATTTGTAACATAGAAAAATAATAAATAGGGCCAATGATGGGCTCAAGCTCAAACCAGAAAGGGATTAACCTCTTTCAGAAAACTATACTAAAAACAAAAATTCCCTAAGTAATTGGCTATTTATGTATTCTGTTTGGTTGACCATTCATAGATAGTTTAGTGTAATGTTTAAACTGTGCTCTGTCATCATTACAAAGCCAGCTCTCATGCCAAGATAAGACCCAAATACTTTTGTTCTGAATTAAATAAAATCCTATAATCATGGTTATAACATCTGTCTGACATTAAGCAGTTGGCTGCTAGAAATGGAGATTTTCTTTTCATCTGTTCCATAAAATCACAGACCCAGGGATGAGTCTTCAAAATACTGCTTCCCACCCCCGCCGCTCAACTTCATCAAGCAGATATTTCTAAGTGTGCTGTGTAGCACCCCCCCCTTTCTTTTCACGTTGGCATAAGTTTAGTTATCTTTACTACTCATTTGCCATTAAAACAGGACAAAAGATATTATTTTGATTAAATTCATTCGTGTTTCCAGAATGCATTTCAACAATTATAGTATATATTGCTTATTATAATAACCTACATTCCTCTTTGGTTTTCTGTTCATTCATTAAAATGTTGTGTTTGCATGCAGAAGAGCCCCTGTTGCGAGCATATTTCATAAGATCTCTTTGTAAGTAAAATTCTCAAAGTTCTTAATCATTTCTTACCATTTGTGAACTTCTTAAAATAGTCCCTTTTGGGGGTATAATTTCTAACATTTGCATTTGTTTCTTTAATTAATCTAAGTCAAATTGTTTTATATTTGACCTCTGCATCAACTCTTAAAGGCTCAATAAAAAATGAATACCATTATTTTATAGGTTATAATTACTCAAATTTAGACAAAGGTATTAATGAAGATTTTGTCTCACAGTCTTGTCCTTCCATCCTCCCTTCCAAGCAAACGTCATGGTTAGTGATAGAAAAGCTATAAGTACCTGAAGTCTTTTTTTTTTTTTTTGAATGCTTATTCATTTTTGAGAAAGAGAGAGAGAGAGAGAAAGAGACAGAGCATGAGTGGGGGAGGGGCAAAGAGGGATGGAGACAGAATCTGAGGCAGGCTCCAAGCTCTGAGCTGTCAGCACAGAGCCTGATGAAGGGCTCGAACCCACAAACTGTGAGATCATGACCTGAGCCAAAGTAAGGTGCTTAACCAACTAAACCACCCAGGTGCGCCTCGTGTGTGAAGTCTTGATGACACCTTCCAGTACCTGAAGTCTTGATGATACCTTAGGTATGATGGAACAATGGTTTAAACACCAAGTACTTCATATCAAGGTTTTTAAATTATGCATGGAACTCTAGATTTCAAAGAGTATGATAAACTTGTAATACACATGAAAAGTGCCAAGATTATAAGAACAATGGAAGGTCAACCCCATGAGCTGTGAGAATACATCACCACCAAGGAATGTATTAAATTCTATACTTCAAAAAGAAAAATTCTCAGTCTTTTCCTCATTTGAGAAACACCATACAGGAGCAGCAAGAATCACTTAGGCTCTGTTTTAGGCAGCCAAGGAGGTTTCTGTATGTCTTGATGTCAGACTGATCATGGTTAGTGTTTTCCATAAGGGAGAGGAAGAGCCGGGTTGAGGGACACAGTAGGTTTATACCAGTGCCAAGGCTGTTCTTGTAGGACACCCTTACATTTCTGTTTTCACTTACTCTGCTTTGAAGTTCTGCTGCCTTCACTGGAAACAATTTGCGCTAAGAAAGATTGGCATTTTCCATGGATGTAAGAGATACAGTAATAGTAAGCCATCATAAAGTAACGTACTGGCGCATGTACCGAGCTAAATCCTCAATATAAAACACAGAGACTGAAGCGGTTTCATTATACACAGAGAGAAGCATGTCTAGTTGGACAGCTTTGTATTTATAACTGTGCCCCACATTATTTCTTGGAGTAACTACAGTGTTAAGAGCATTATAATCTTTATACACACGGATATAACATTTCCTTTTGTCTTTCTTTTGATTTTTAAGAGCACTGATGTTGTGAACTGGTTAAATACAGTTTATGCTAACACCTTCTTCTAGAAGCATTTTTACCCTCAGGAGCGCCTTCCCTCAGGTTTACCTGATACTGATAAAAGACCAAATTTGTTCATCTTGAGTTATGATAGAGAAAAAGTGTTTAGAAAAAATAAAGGATAGCATTGAGAAAGATTTCTTTAAGCAGAAAACAGGATTGTGCTAGATATGAAACATTTGTTTTTCACTTGTTAACAACAATGAAAAAGGAACTTTCAGTTGTGGGTACATTGGATACATCCACCCAGAATTAAGGCTGTTTTCATACTTGCTTAAATGATTTCATTCACCACAATTCCTAGAGAAAACCTAGGAGCTTGTGCTTATGTGGATACTATCCAGTACAAAGACTTCTGAGGCTGACAAAAATATTATTTTTTTAAAAAAAATCAATAAAACATATTCCTAATATGTTTTAAGGATTATTTACATGGGGAATGAGAAAGTAGAAACAATTTAGAACTTTGGATGCAATGATATAATGCTTTAATTCTGTGTACGAACAGAGACATTTCTGTGTACTGCTATTGTGTGGATTAATAAGGTTGTCTGTTCCTTCCCAACTATGCGTGTCTCCCCTACCTTCCTTTTCCATTCTCTGAAAGCCAAGAGGACATATTTACATACTGTTTCACATAGCCTATGACTTGGCCTTTCCTCACAAGCTCCTTTTTATATTCTAACCCCTCCTTGTGTATTTTTACTTCTCTCTTTGAATTAAATTTATTATCCATGGGTAAATGTGCCAACCTAAACTTCTCAATCCTGGCTGCACAAAGTTAGGTTTGAAAAGCCTGGGTCAGCATTTTCTCATGCACAGGAAAGCACACAGAGTCCTTCTGGGCTCCTTCTCCTGAGCCAGTCTTTCTTAAGTTCTAATTAACTCCTTGACTTTTTCAAGCTCCTGGGTGAACACTCAATGCTCATGGACTGCTGGATGTTCTAGTTGGCCCCAATTAAAAGTTGTGCTGGGATGTTTAACTTTTCAGTTCTCCTAGTTCTTGAAGTACAGAACTACTCCCCCTTAGTCAGTGCATGATGTAATATATCAGGAACCCCCTCCGACACTCTGAAATGTTCCAGTAAGAGAGAGCTCTGCTCCAATTGTGAATCAATGTATGTAACCACTGATTCCAAAATTGCATTTAGGAGAGTAGGAGGAAAAGGCAGGAAGGGTATAGGAGAGAGGAGGGGAAGAGAAAGAGAAGGCAAAGAAGAAAAAGAAGAGGCGGCGGGGAGGAAGACTGTAAAAGCTAAATACATAGTTACTGAAGTTTGTAAGAAGCGTAAATAAGTGAACAAATAAATAATAGGACTTCTCTTAGAAGATAGGTCAAAATAAATTTTAGAAGAATTATTAAAGGAGGTAGAGGATCAACCCAGAAATGTCTAAAATTACCTCATCTAATAAATGAGAAAAGGCAAAAAAGAAGAGGAAATAATTCAAGAAATAAAAGGAAAAATGTTTTCCAAAAGGAAATAAATACTCTGGACTGAAGACAAAAAATCCACATACTAATAGAGAAAACATGCAAAAACAAACAAACAAAATACTCAAATACATGCTCAAGAAATGTCAAAGATAAAAACAAAAAGTTACAGAGTATGGGATAAAAAAGTCCTCCACAGGAACATGACTCTGATTGGTGTTAGACTTCTTATTTATGACAAAAGATGCTTACAAAAATGAATAATATGTCAGGAGAAAAAGGATTTCAGCACATAATCCACACATAACCACCCACCCACCGTGTATATCAGGGCAAAATAAAGACATTATTAAATGTATTTATACTCAAAGCACACCTCATGAGCACTCTGGCTAAATAACACAAGGAAATAATCCAACAAAGAGAAACTGTGGGACCCAGAAAGAGGACTAGACTTTGTAACTCCAAGGAAAGAAATCAATGATGGCAACTTCAGAGTATGCTTAAAGAAGTTTTCCCACTTTCAGATACTTGACAAATGATACAGTCAGGAACCAGGTTATTCTAGAGATATGGTTGAAAATCACACTCACCACATCTGTCAAGATAAATGAAATATAGTTGAAAATTCAATGGAAAATAAAAATTGACAAATAATCCACTAAAAATATAAAAAATAAAGTATGTTATTGTTTTGAGCAATTGATGGGTTATTAAAAATGAGGCATTTGACCTTGATGCTTAAAACATTCTCCTTTGAAGGGCGGCTGATTGGCTCCATCAGTTGAGTCCAACTCTTGATTTAGGTTTAGGTCATAATCTCACGGTATGTGAGACTGAGTTCCGTGTCGGGCTCTGCACTGGGAGCCTGCTTGGGATTCTCTCCTTCTCTCTCTCAAAATACATAAATAAACATTAAAAAAAAAAAAAGAAGAAGAACATTCTCCTTTGAGCGGCATATGCACATAGCTCCCGAGTATAGATGCAATCACACTGAGGGATCTTCCCATGCATGTTATTTATATATTCATAATATTATGAGCAATACTTGTTGTTTTTAAATTTTTGGAACCAACTTATAGACAAAATACTGGACACTTAATATACAACAGTATGTAAATTTTATAAACCATACAAATGAGTTCTTTCAACAAATATCTAAGTGTTTGCTCTATGTGCCACAAACTACTTTAATAACAGTGGATTCAACAGTAAAAATATAAAAATAAAGGAAAAATAAAGGAATATAAAAATAAAGGAGGTCAGTATGACCTCCTGAAACTCACAATATAGGAAGAAAAATAATCAACGTAGTACTACGTACACAGTATAAACTGCAATCTTATTAAACTGAAGTCTTACTGCAAAATAAAGAGATAACAAAGAGAAATGAGGATGTGTACCTATTTTTTAAAGGTTTATTTATTTAGGGGTACTTGTGTGGCTCAGTCGGTTGAGCATCCGACTTTGGCTCAGGTCATGATCTCACGGTTCGTGGGTTCGATCCCCGTGTTAGGCTCTGTGTTGACAGCTCAGAGCCTGGAGCCTGCTTCGGATTCTGTGTCTCCCTCTCTCTCTCTCTGCCCCTTCCCTGCTCGTGCTCCATCTCTGTCTCTCAAACATGAATAAACGTCAAAAGTAAATAAAAATAAAAGTTTATTTGAGAGAGAGAGCACACACACACACACACACACGTGTGCACACGCTTGCACATGTGAGTGGGGGAGGGGCAGGGCAAAAGGGAAAGAGAATCCTAAGCAGGCTTCATGCTGTCAGCACAGAGCCTGACACGGGGCTCGAACCCACAAACCATGGCATCATGACCTGAGCTGAAATCAAGAGTCAGACCCTTAACTGACTAAGCCACTTAGGTGCTCCAATGTATAGGTACTTTTAAAAGGGATATAGAGCAAGTGATCTCAGGGAGGAAGTAAGCATGCATCAATTCATAGGAAGAACTCTAGAGGGAGTGCATCCAATGACCACTGCCTCTGGTATTGGTTGGTCATGTTTGAATTCCAGCAAGAAGCCCAAGGCTAGAGAAGAGAGAACAGATGAGAAGTAAGAGCTGAGGTCTGAAAGAAAGGCTGGGGTCAGATATAGTACCTAAGACTTTGTGGGTCATGGAAAGGACCTTGGATCTCCTTCTGAATATGATGAAGAAACCCTCAGGGGTTTCAGCTGAGCAGTCCTGTACCAACTAAGGGTGGGGAGAGGAAGGAGAAGCATTAGAAAGGAATTCCTTAAGGTGCAAGGCAGGGAGGCAAGAGACACTTGTCAGAAGTTGATTGCTCAGGAAATAAAGCTTCAAATATGTCATTTAAAGCTATAAAGGCAACCAATATGAGAAGAAATAGAACACAAGTTAAAAAAATTAAAAAAGGAAGAGGAAGGGGAAAGTGGTTAATGCAAATGAGTTCATTGCTTATCTTTCATAGCTGCTGCTAAAAATAGATGAAGAAAAAGAGGTATTAAAATAGTCAAAAGAGTAGGCAGACTAGGAATAAGGAGAGATTCTTAAATTCCTTTTTATATCTTTATTTAGTGTGTGAATTATTATGTCCTCTTCATGTTTTTTGTTCAACTTTTAACTTTTGTTCAAACCAATAAGAAAACTTTCAATATTCCAAGTTCGTGAAGTAGGGAAAAGGAAACTCATATCAGTTGGAAATGATCTTTCTGCCTTATGAAGTACATTCACCACAATTTACCAGTCAAAAAGGCATATTAAGAGATCATAAGGGTAGAAATGTAGCATGTAGCATTTTCTTGGGTTACGAACTCATTACAACATGTTCAGAAAGATTTATCTCAAATTTAACAATGCATATTTTCATGTATCTGCATATATTTTCAAGAGGAAAAATATCAAAAGTCTTTCTATTTGGCATTATTGTCTTCAATGCTTACAAACACTCTGCATTCAACTGAATTTCAAGATATTTTCCAGTACAGCTTTTTCGTATGAAAACTGGATGAGACTCATGATTACATAAGGTTTCATTAACATCTTTGTTGTTCCTGATTGACCCTTTAACTCTCAGAAGAGAAATAAGCGGAAAAAAAATCTGCAGAGCATAGTAAAAATAAAGGTAAAACACCAATTAACATCAGCAGTGTCACAATCACCTCCTCAATTTCTTTGTGCTCATCATTTTCAATATAGGTTGAAAAACATCAGTTAATAATAAAAAAGAAATGAATGAGAATGTATTTTAAATCTCAATTTCATTTTTTATTATAAAATAAATTGCTTTTGGGGGGAGTAGAAATATTTAAAATGTGTTTCAGTAACCTAAGAAACAGGTCACTTTTGAAAGAAAATTCACTCTGATGATATTTTCCAATATCTAAAATAAATATTTTTATGTTTCAATGTGTTTTAAAAATCATCCCTCCTTTCTAGATCAGGTACCCATGCTTGAAAGTTCATGTTCAAAATAAATAATATAATATTGAACACTTCTAACATTTGACTGTGTATATTTTTTGCCAATTTCTTTTAAATTGCCCACTCTGGGCGCCTGGGTGGCGCAGTCGGTTAAGCGTCCGACTTCAGCCAGGTCACGATCTCGCGGTCCGTGAGTTCGAGCCCCGCGTCAGGCTCTGGGCTGATGGCTCGGAGCTTGGAGCCTGTTTCCGATTCTGTGTCTCCCTCTCTCTCTGCCCCTCCCCCGTTCATGCTCTGTCTCTCTCTGTCCCAAAAATAAATAAAAAATGTTGAAAAAAAAAAAAATTTAAAAAAAAAAAAATAAATTGCCCACTCTGTTGATTTAAAAATGAATCATAGGGGCCCGTGGTGGCTCAGTTAAGCGTCTGACTCTTGTTTTTGGCTCAGGTCATGATCTCAAGGTTTGTGATACTGAGCTCTGGGCTGGGCTCTGCACTGACAATGCAGAACATGCTTGAGATTCATTCTCTCTCTCTCTCTCTCCCTCCCTCCCTCTCTCTGAAATAAATAAACAAAACAAAATAAATAAAAGTGAATGATATTACTTATTTTTAATGTTTAAAAAGAAAAAGTTTTAGTGTTTAGCAGTTGGTATTATGCCTACTCTTGTCAACTCAAGAAACATAAATTTAAAATGTTAGTGAATCAGTTTCTCGCTCTGTTAGTAAATATAAACATACTTTAGAATGGTTTTAGGAAGTGATTATTTTTAAGTTTTGATTTTTGAGAGAGTGCAAGAGTGGGGGAGGGATAGAGAGAGAGAGGAGAGAGAGAGAATCCCAGTGACAGCACGGAGCCCAATACGGAGGCTTGAACTCACAAACCGTGAGATCCTGACCTGAGCCGAAACCAAGAGTCAGAAGCTTAACTGACGGAGCCACCTAGGAGCCCCAGAAAGTAATATTCTATAATAAAAGGAGAAGGCTATATAAGTGTTTCATAAACTTATTCCTAAATATGTCAGAAATTCTCATTTATTTAGGGGTTCTTTTTTTTTAATGTTTATTTTTGAGAGAGACCAAGTGCAAGGGGGGGAGGGGCAGAGAGCGAGGAGACACAGAATCTGAAGCAGGCTCCAGGCTCCGAGCTGTCAGCACAGAACTCAACGTGGGGCTCGAACCCACAAACCGTGAGAACATGACCTGAGCTGAAGTCAGACACTTAACTGACTGAGCCAGCCAGGCGCCCCGCTTTAGGCACTCTTAAAGCTATCACCAGTGTGTAACTGAAGAGCTTGACTTTTATTTAGTGCTGATTTTAAGTGAATGTGACTTATTCTAGAACATTTAGAAAATGTCTTTAATATCATGGGATTTCATTCTCAGAATTTCATGAGCAAAAATTTAAGAATGACTTGTCTTCATTTGCTAGAAGGAGATGTGAAAAAAATATCTCATGGCAGCGTAACAGAGAACCACTGAGATCTCGGCGAAGGGCCCAATGAGAATGACCAAGTGGGATGAGTGTCCCTAAGGCTGATGTCTGGGAATCAAGTGTTACATCTAAGAAATAAACACAACTCTGGCTTAAGTAATGCCATCCCCACCTTTTGTCTGGAGTAGTACCTGAAGGTGCTTATCCTGTTGTGCCTGCAGGAAAGTTGTGTGGCAACATGAACACAACCCAGTTTCTTTTCTTAAGTTTGTATCTGGTACAAGGCCACCTTTGACGTTCAATTCAGCCTAATCACATTGGGCAGCCTTGGCTTATGCTGTCTTGCCACAGTAACACACTTTGCGAGCCTTACAGTTTTCTACAGTTGGTGTAGGAGCCAAGTATCAAGTGCAGTTGCTGCTTTTCAATTTGTGCTCACGCGGAATGAAGAACAAATTTAAAAGGTTTTTTTTTTTTTTTTTGGTGGAAAAAGGTATGAAACTTCTGAATAACATGTAATAAGCTATACAGGAAAATATATTTTGAGATAGGCAATGAACTACAAGGAAAGCCTTAGTTTTCAGAAACCAATTTCTCACTCAGATAAATGTCTCAACCAGCAAATGTATGAACTAGAGGCTTGTGGGCGCTATTCACCACCCCAATTTCCATTTCAGGGCACTGTCTATGGAAATCAAGAGAAACACAGTATAGTAAGGAAAAGGAATCCAGAACAATTTAGTGAGCCCTCAGCAGGGAATATTGCATGCTTTATTTCAAGAGATTAAACAGAATGGGGGGGGGGGGGCAGGGAGAGAGAGAGAGAGAGAGAGAGAGACGGGGAGAGAGAGAGAGAGAGAATGGGAAAAATCAGACAGGCACTGCTATTTCTCATCCATAAATGATGTAAAATAGTATCAGGCATGCTGAATATCTACGGATATTAAAATGAGAGTTGTAGCAGAATGGCTTATTCAATTACTTAACAGAAGACACTAAATTTTTGTATGTGTAGTAAAGTTTACTAGAAATCTCAAGAGGGTGGACAATAAAGCAACTTACGTTTCTTTAGCTAATTTGTACTAAAATGGGCATAATTCTCAGTACTATCAAGCTTTAATTCTTCAGTTATAAAGAAAAATTGTTCTTTTTATTTATTTTTTTTTTTTTAATTTTTTTTTTCAACGTTTTTAATTTATTTTTGGGACAGAGAGAGACAGAGCATGAACGGGGGAGGGGCAGAGAGAGAGGGAGACACAGAATCGGAAACAGGCTCCAGGCTCCGAGCCATCAGCCCAGAGCCTGACGCGGGGCTCGAACTCACGGACCGCGAGATCGTGACCTGGCTGAAGTCGGACGCTTAACCGACTGCGCCACCCAGGCGCCCCGAAAAATTGTTCTTTTTAAAGGTAATACATTCAGAAAAACTGCAGATGGGCCTAAGAGAGCATATCCAAATATTTACCAACAGCTTCTCACAGACCTTGATGACTATCTGGTAAAAAGAGAGCTGAGGGGAACTTTTTAAACTACCATACTGTTTTAAATACATCCATTACCTTAATTGTTATTTATGCGAAAGCACTGAGTAAAGAATTATGTAAATGTAAGTTAATGATGGAAATGTAATTCTTAACAATTATTTAAAACTACTTGAGAGCTTTAGACAAGTGTATCATTCTTTCCACTACTGAATATCTCAGCAATGTATGCCTGACTGTGAAGGCACTACTCATCGAAAAGGAAAGGGAAGCCAGAAATTTTTCCTCTACTCTCTTGTTCTCTATTACATACTTCTTTCTTATTTTATCCCAAGTCTACTCTTTATTGAGAAAAGCTTCATCGCTTCTCAGTAGAATTTATGGAAACCAGGCTAGAAGCAAGAACTAGACTCAGAACTTTGTCTTTAAAATTAAGTGATGCATGCAAAACTGTTTCTAGTAAAAATAAATTATACAGATTTTTACTTAATTGCTAAAAAATTAAAATTAAGATGGATGTAAGAAAACTATCATATGTATCACAGGTTACCTAAAGACAGAGAAAACTAATATCTTGGGCATAGTCTCCACATTTCCAGCTGGATACAAATTTTCAAGTATGTTCTCAAACCTGATCTTCCTATATTCTATTGAACAATGAAAAAATTTCCTCACTAAAAGGTGATGTGAAAAAAGAGTAAGAAGTATTGAAGAAAGAGATGGCAGAGGGAGAGTTTCTATTTCCTCTATCCATCTTGAATTATAAAGGAAATGTAACATCTAGCAGAGGGACCAATAAACAATTTAAACAATGTCCAATATTATAGTGCCGTTAATGTATACTGATTGATTGAATAGTAAGGGATAGGTATTCAGGCCATTTACTATAAATACTGCCTCATTCCATTGTCAACGGCAGTCAACCAAGCATTAGTATCAGACTGACCTGGATCTACACTGCCGCAATTTTATTAACTATGTTTGTGACTTCAGACACATGATTTAACTTCCCTCAATGAGACATGGATTGACCTAATGCGCAATTTCAGCACTTTATACAAATGACAAGAGCAATTAGGAATGATAATTAAGTGAGAATACTGAATTTTCAAGGATGTAATTAACTATTATATATAAGTCAACCTCTGCAATAATGGATATACTGTAGGTACTCAAAAATATTAGCTAGGGGTGCCTGGGTGGCTCAGTCGGTTAAGGGTCTGACTCTTGATTTTGGCTCAGGTCATGGTCTCACGGTTTGTGAGTTCAAGCTGCACATTGGGCTCTGTGCTGACAGTGCACAGCCCACTTGGGATCCTCTGTCTCTCCCCTCTCTCTCTCTCTGCCCCTCCCCCACTCTGTCTCTCTTTCTCTACCTCAAAATCAATAAATAAATTTTTAAAAAACATTAGCTACTTTCTTTCCAAACACAAAACTTCTGAAATTCAAGTACTGTATATGAAACATGCCAAATAATAATTATTTCTTACTCATCTAAAACAAAATACACATTTCTTTTCTGTTTCAGTGGCTACTGAACAATTTAAATTCCTTCACACATTACTGCATATAACGTCCCTGTCACACATCTTTAAAGATAATTTAGAATAATATAGTCAGTTGCAACTTCCAGGACCATAGAGGACAGCAACAACTAAGCTGTTGGTCTTATGTGAAGAAAATCAAGATTTATGCAGTATAATGCCCATTCCATCAGGAAACCCTCAGAAACATGATGTAGGAAAGGAATAAGTTTTTCATTTGAAACAGCCATTTGAATCTGAAAAATACTTCATGGAAAAACAAGAAGTCATCACCTCTTAACAGTCTTTCATCAGATTAGTGCTGAAACAGATTTGTCTTTATTGTAAGAGAAAAAATACTGCCATTCTTTAATCCCATGAAGAAACTCAATTATCTTCCCATAAATACAGAAAAGTTTAGAAAGAAATATGTTTTAATGTTGTTCTTGTTGTTATTTTATTGATATATAATTGACATATTAAGTTTCATACATATTTAAAATATATGTTTGTGCACAACATATTCAACATTATATCATTGTATAAAATTATCAGCACAATAAGTCTAGTTAACTTCATCACCATACACAGAATCTTTTTCTCTTTTTAAAAATTTTTTTTTTAATCTTTATTTGCTTTTGAGAGACAGAGAGAGACAGAGCATGAGTGGGGGAGGAGTAGAGAGAGAGAGGGAGACACAGAATCCGAAGCAGGCTCCAGGCTCTGAGCTGTCAGCACAGAGCACCACACAGGGCTCAAACCCACAAATGTGAGATCGTGACCTGAGCCGAAGTTGGACTCTTAACCAACCAAGCCACCTAGGTGCCCCAATCTTTTTCTCTTTTTATGAGAACTATGAAGATCTACACTTGGCAACTTTCAAATATGCAAATGTATTATTATTAATGAAGAATATTTTTTCAAATATGTATAGGCATAAGCAAAAGTGGTTTGAGATTGTGGTCACTGTGGGCATGACCAACCAATGATTTTTCAATTGCTGAAAGGTTCCTGCACAAAAGCTGTCTTAGGAGATAACTTTTCTATATCGTGCCTTAAAGCTGTAAGTTAGTGGTTTAAAGCAGCTATTGACTTGGGCATAGAGACAGGAGAAAAAATAAGGTCTTTAATTTTGTTATCTTGCACTTCAGGAAGTAAATTACTTGCGTTCTTCTCTGATTGAAAGAAGAGGATATTTAGGATTTAAAATCTTCTGATGTCAGGTGCTTGGGTGGCTCAGTCTGCTGAGCATCTGACATCAGCTCAAGTCATGATCTCAGGGTTCCTGAATTCAAGCGTTGCATTGGGCTCTCTACTGTCAGTGCAGAGCCTGCTTCAGATCCTCTGCCCTTCTCTCTCTGCCCCTACCCCAATCATACTTTCTCTCTCAAAACTGAATAAACATTTTTTAAAAATCGTCTTATGTTTGCATTGTTTTGGTAAAAGAGGCAAAATGGTATTGAGGATACATCACAGAAAACTGTTCTGGACAGTACGTCTGAAACAGATGGATTACAAAAAGTATGGAGAGAAGAAATATGTTAACATTTCAGTAAAGCACAGTTTTAGGCAGCATAGTGACGATTGGCTGGAGGACAACTAGATGATTAAAAGAAAATTCTGTATTTTTTTTTGTGATTATCATTATAAAAAGGAAAAAAAATGTATCTTTGTTCCAAACTGGAAAAGATAAACTAAAATAAAACATTCACTTCATAAACGAAAGAAACAAATAAACAAATTGTGAGAATTTTAGTTTCATAGAGGAAAGACTGGCTGCAATCCTAAAATGAGGTCTTGCTTCAGCGTAAGAAAAGAGGCATTACCAGATGTTTATAAATGTAACACACAGAATTAAATTCTATCTGCTACTTTCCATGTCTCCTTGAGGATGTGTCCTCAGGTTGAGGGCCAAGCCAGAAGGTGGAATCATTTTACAAAATGCATAGAATGAATGTCCTTGAGAAAATGGGTGTAGTTTTCTGATCTTACAAGAGCATTAAAAAAGCTAAGCATTAAAAAAGCAAAAAAGCAGCATCACAAAATTTCAGTGAGAGAACAGAAAAAAAAAAATAAATGAACAAGTAGATTTAGGACCTGTATTGCCATTTTACTCAGATCATCAGAGTAACCTTTCTGCCAGGAGCTGCCCATGGTGCTGAACTCTCATGCAACAATTTAGAAAATAGTCTGCTTTGAATCCATCTTGCCCTCTTGGTTCGAACTATCACTCACAGCAGTTATTTATCAAAAATGCAAGGTTATATGACTTTATTTATTATGTAGGTCAATTATATGCCCAGATCCACATCAAAAGTGACCTCAACCTCACCTTGACTCAGCTTCCAAGCAGGACAAGAAACTTATCCAAATTCCCACCACTTAGTTTATATTATTTAAGGTAAGTTAAAAGCACAAACATTTCTAATGAATTAAGTGAAACATTAATCTTGAGTTACATCACTTAAAACAAACCAAAAGTAATACTTCCTTATCAAAGGAACTAAGTTATACAAACCACCCGTACATTTTCCAGTCCTCAGCACACATAGGGAAAATGTGTACTTGTGCTCTTCAGAAAAATTTTGTAAAAGCAATGGTTTTTAGCCACTTTATCAGCTCAAAAAAGTAGTGGAGAAGCAACAAAAAGAACAAAGATTTGAGGCTATGGCGTAAGGTTTGTCTACATCACTTATTAGATTTGGGGATATCACTTGATGATTCTAAGCCTTGGATTCTCCACTGATTAAATTAGTGAGATATATAAGGATAATATATAGAGAAAATAGGATATTATTTGTGACAGTGATTTTTTTTTACATTTGTAAAGGCTCAGGAACAATAAGACTAAAGTCAGAATAATTTCTGAGTACATCTACATCTGTTAAAGTAGAATGCTGCCTGGAAGCTAAGGTTCTAGTTCAATGACACAAGAAAAGGTGTAGATTGTCTAAAACTTTAAATAGTGAGCTGTCAAATAAATCTGAGGGAAGGCCAGCACTGAAAGAAGAAAGCAAACACTAAATCCAATAGTTTTGTAGGTTCAAGGCAAAACTATATAGCATCATGTTATTTCAAGTACCAGAAAAAATTTTAATAATGCCTTTTTTCTAATCAACCAGACAGACAATAACTGTAGTGGAAAGTCCACTGAACTGGCAGACAGATACTTTAGATTACTGAAGTTTATACACGGGTTGGTAAAATTATTAGAAGGAAGTATTTGTACGTGCATCTTCTTCCAAACTCATTGAATAGAGGCAACTAACTAGGAAGAGCTTATATCCTTTAAAAACACTTTGGAGAATCTTGGCAAAGCATACAGAGTCTTATAAAAGTAAATATACAGTGGTTACATATAATTTGATTAGTCAATCTTATGGACAGTAAAAACTAATTTATGAAAGATTGAACGGTAAAGGTCTAGTGACAAAAAAAAAGGAATTAAGATTTTCAAAAAACTCAGATGGTCATGGTCCTCAAGAGAAAAGATCAGTTGGTGTTATTCTAACAGAATTGCTTAAGCAATTTCCAAAATGCCATTTTTACTACAAATGAGGTCTGCTTAGGCTGAGTTGGCAGCAAGCCACTGATTCAAGACAAACTGGAATTACATTTAAACACATTTATAATCAATATCCATTCTACTTCCAAAATAATTGTAGGTGATTTAAAATAAAAGACACATATGCAACATAGCTTTGAATTAGAATGAGGAAAAAATGTTTAGTAAAGAGCAGGAAGAAAATCTATTAAATACCAAGGAAATAATCATTATGACTTAAGCTTTTAGCTCTGACCTTGATAGGGAGAGAAAAACAGAAAATAGGACTATATGCCATTTTCAAACATGCCACAGATTTATTTTTATTCTGACCTTTACCTATGCTATTTCTAAGAACTGAAATACTTTTCCGATGTTGCTTTGTTTATTGAAATTATATACATCCCCCAAGTCCTACTTTGTGTACTCTTGGTATTCCCTAATATGATTTATACTGTATGTTTTGCACTCACAGACTTTGCTTACATATACTGTATATACTATATATACTGTATGTTTTGCACTCATATAAGACTTTGCTTATATATCTTTGGGCATGTGTTTAATCATTTAAGTTCCATGTCTGTCTTTTCACCCAGATGCTAAGTTGCTGAAGGACACAAATCCTATCTTAATACTGGTACATCAGGATCATTCATAAAGGTTTTGGGAATTATTTGTAATGACTTCCTTCAACAACCTATTTATTTAAAAATAATAATCTTCATTTCTTTTCTACAAATTATATTAGGTATTATTAAATAGCAACCTGAGAGTGTGATGAGCAAGACCAGAAAAAGTTGTAAAGAAAATAAACGTTTGAGAAGAGAGGAAAGACAGTAGCTAAATAGAAGTACCCTCGGCTCACCTTGTCTCTTGAGTACAACTAGACAACTACAAAATCACCCTAAATACCCCAGAAATTGACCTGAAGACTAGCAGAACATACGTCACCACTAAAAGTAGAGAAGAGGGGAAGAGGGCACATCAAAGAAGGTAGGAAGTGCAGAGACAATGTTTGGAAGAAAAACAGATTGTGGCCACTATGGTGGGGAGAGAGCTACAGTCACATACAAAGGCAAAAAAGAAACTGACACACAGGGAGGCCCTTACAAGGAAGACATATCCCCATAGCAATTGGCTTGGAAAGCAAGTTAAGACCAAATTTTGTGAGTTCTTGCAACAGCAGATCTTAAACCCTGGAGTTCTAAAGATCAGTACATTTGGCTTGGGGACAGCCTAGAAGGCACCCCACTGCTCTTAGAAAGGAGGCAGAGCAAACAGCCCACAAATATATAGCGTGGAAACAGTGATCTGAAGAGTGCCTGGGGCACACAGCAGTGGTAAGTTATTTGCTTATCTCCAAGCATGTCCCAGAGAGGCAGCATTCATGGAGGCATCCCTCCAGAAACAAAGGAAATGGCTAGTGCCATTTCCTTCCCCAGTCTCTCAGCATAAGCACAAGACCACTTGTAGGGACCAGCATAGCTGAACACTTGCTATCTAACTGACTTACAGCAAGCTCCATCTCTCCTCATTCCCTAGTGGAACCACCTTCCCTGTCACACTTGCCTCAGTCCCACTGTGGTAGGTCCCCCTCCATCAGTACACTGGCTGAAACCCCTGCCAACAGCATGCCTCTGGATGTAGGAATTTTGCAAGGCCTGAGTTCTGGTGTTAGTGGTGACAGGTCTCAATTCACAAGCAAACCAGAGCACATCTAGTTAAAATGTGCCACATTCAAGCAAGGGACCAAACACTGCCCATAACAGGCAAAAAGAGCCTCTGCCGATGACTGGTGACCAAGATACAACATGTATTGGAGACACTCACTGAAGTGACAGGACCTGGGGAAAGGGGGACATTACACTGCAAGACACTACAGAACCTCTTCATCATAAGGTCATTACCCTCAAGAACAGGAAAGGTAACTGACATTACTAACACAAAGAAGCAGACATAGAGATTTTGATAAAATGAGAAGACAGGAATTTGTCCCAAAAGACAGAACAAGGCTAGCCCATGGACACAGATCTAAGTGAAACAAATATAAGTAACAAGGCTGATAGAGAATTTAAAGTAATAAAGGTACTCACTGGACTTGAGAAAAGAGTAAAAGACATGAGTGAGACCCTTAACACAATGGTAATGAATAATATAGCAGAAATAGAAGGCTTAATGAGTGAAATGAGAAACACATTTGATTGAATGAACACGAGGCTAGAAGAAGCAGAGGAACAAATTAGTGACTTAGAAGACAGAATAATGGAAGGTAATCAAGCTGAACAGAAGAAGAGAAAAAAAAATTATGCAAAATGAGAATAGACTTAAGGAACTTAGTGTCTCCATCAAATGTAATAAAACATTCACATTATAAGAGTTCTAGAAGAAAAAGAGTGAGAAAAGGGGGCAGAAAATTTATTTGAAGAGATAATAGCTGTAATATAGGGAAGGAAGCAGATATCCAGATCCAGAAGGCACAGAGAATCTCCCAACAAAATGAACCAAAGCAGACCCATGCCAAGATATATTACAATTAAAATAGCAAAAGTTAGGGATAAAGAAAAAAAATAAAGCAGCAATACAAAGGAAGACAGGAAGACAAGGGAAACCCCATAAGGCTCTCAGGGGATTTTTCAGCATAAAATTTTCCAAGTCAGAGGGAGTGGAATTATATACTCAAAGTGCTAAATGTAAAAATTCTGCAGCCAAGGATATTCTATTCAGCAAGCTATCATTGAAAATAGAAGGAGAGATAAAGAATCTCCCAGACCACTAAAACAGCTCTACAAGAAATATTAAAGGGGACACTTTAAGCAAAAAGGAAAGCCCAAAAGTGACAGTATGAAGGAAACACAAGAGCAGGAAAAATGAAATTTTTGTAAAGTATCAAAGTACTCATAAAAAAAAAAACATGAAATGTGAAACTATCTACCTAAAATGTGAGAAGGAGTAAAGAACAGGTTCAAACTTAAATAACCATTAATTTTATATAGACTGCTATATGCAGAAGATGTTACATACAAACCTAATGGTCACCACAAATCAAAAACCATTTATAGATATGCAAAGAATAAAAGAAGAAATCCAAATACACCACTAAAGAAACGAAGCAAACCCTTAAAGAAAGTCAAGAAAAGACCACAGAAAATCTTCAGGAAAAAAAAAAAAACAGGTAATAAAATGGCAAAAAATACATATCTATCAATAATTACTTTCGTTGTAAATGGACTAAACACTCCAATCAAAAGACACAGGGTGACAGTATGGATAAAAAAAAAAAAAATAAGACCCATCTATATGCTGCTTAGAAGAGACTTACTTTAGACCTAAAGACACCTGTAGATAAAAGTGTGGGGATAGAGAAATATTTTACCATGTAAATGGATGTCAAAAGAAAGCTGGAGTAGCAATACTTATACTGGACAAAATATAACTTACAACAAAGACTCTAACAAAGAAGGACAACACATAATAATAAAGGAAACAATCCAACAAAAAGATGTAACAATTGTAAATATTTATACACCAAACATGACAGCACCCAAATACACGAAACAGTTAATGACAAACATAAAGAAACTGATAGACAGTCATACTAGGGACTTTACCACCTCATTTATATCAATAGATCATCTATACAGAAAAACAAGGAAATAATGGCTTTAAATGACAAACTGGACCAGATGGATTTAACAGATATATTCAGAACATTCCATTCTAAAACATCCAAACACAAATTCTTTTCAACTGCACGTGGAAGATTCTCCAGATGGGATCACATGTTAGGCCACAAAACAAGCCTCCACAAACTCAAAAATAATGAAGTCAAATTGTGCATTTTTTTCTGACAACAATGCTATGAAACCAGAAGTCAAACACAAGAAACATTCTGGAAAGATCACAAATACATGGAGGTTAAATAACATGCTACTAGACAATGAATTAGTCAACCATGAAATACAAGAATAAATTAAAAAGTACATGGAAACAAATGAAAATGAAAACAATGATTCAAAACCTTTGATATGTAGCAAAAGTAGGTCTAAGAAGGAAGCTTATAGCAATACAGGCCTACTTTAAGAAGCAAGAACAATCTCAAATAAACCACCTAACCTTATATCTAAAGGAGCTAGAAAAAGAAAAATAACCTTAAAACCAACAGAAGGAAGCATATAATAAAAACAAACGATACTGAAACTAAAACAAAACAAAACAAAACACCCCAACACATGCACACAACACATACAGATCAATGAAAATAGGAGCAAGTTCTTTGAAAAAATAATCAATGAAATTGATAAATCTCTAGCCAGACTTCTAAAGAAAAAAAAATACATATATAAAGGACTTATATAACTAGAATCTCAAAGGAGACTGGAGAAATAACCAACACCACAGGAATACAAATAATCAGAGAGAAAATTATGAAAAATCAGATGCCAATTATTTGGACAATCCAGCAGAAATTGATAGATTCCTAGAAACATATAATCTCCCAAAACTGAAAAAGAAACAGTAAATTTGAACAGACCAATTACCAGCAAAGAAATGGAATCAGTAAGCAAAAAACTCTTAGCAAACCAAAGTTCAAGACTGGATGCCTTAATAGGCAAATTCTACTAAATATTTAAAGAAGAGTTAATACCTATTCTTCTCAAGCTATTCCAAAAAATAGAAAACGAAGGAAATTTTCCAAATTCATTCTATGAGGCCAGCATTACCCTGATATCAAAACGAGATTAAGGCACCACAAAAGAAGAGAACTCCAGGCCAATACCTCTGAACACAATTGAATCCAACAATACATTAAAAAGAATCATTTACCAAGATCAAGTGGGATTTGTTCCTGGGTTGCAAGGGTGGTTCAATATTTGTAAGTCAGTCAATGTGACTTTCAGTAAGAAAAAGAATAAGAATCAGATGTACCACTTCAATAGACACAGAATAAGCATTTTACAAAGTACAACATCCAACCATGATTTAAAAAAACCTCAACAGGGGCGCCTGGGTGGCTCAGTCGGTTAAGCCACCGACTTCGGCTCAGGTCATGATCTCGCGGTCCGTGAGTTCAAGCCCCGCGTCGGGCTCTGTGCTGACAGCTCAGAGCCTGGAGCCTGTTTCAGATTCTGTTTCTCCCTCTCTCTGACCCTCCCCCGTTCATGCTCTGTCTCTCTCTGTCTCAAAAATAAATAAACGTTAAATAAATAAATAAATAAATAAATAAATAAATAAATAAATAATAAAAAAACCTCAACAAAGTAAATTTAGAAGGAACCCACTGCAACAAAATATAGGCCATATATGAAAAGTCATATGTAACAGCATTCTCAGTGGGGAAAAACTGAGAACCTTCTCCATAAGGTCAAGACAAGGATGTCCACTCTCATGCTATTATTGAACATAGTACTGGAAGTTCTAGCCATAGCAATCACACAAGAGAAAGAAAAAAAAGGCATTCCAATTGGTAAGAAAGAAGTAAAATTTTCACTATTTGCAAAGGACATGATAACATATATGTAGAAAATCCAAAGGACTCCACCAAAAAACGGCTAAAACTGATCAATTCAGTTAAGTCTCAGGATACAAAAACAATCTACAGAAATATTTTGTGTTTCTATACACCAATTAGAAAACAGCAGGACTATAAATTATTTTAAAAATCCCATTTACAATTACTGAAAAGAATTAGATACTTAGGAATAAATCTAATGAAAGAGGTGAAACACCCATACTCTGAAAACTATAAAATACTGACAAAAAGAAATGAAAAGATATTCCATGCTCATGGATTGGAAGAACAAATATTGTAAAATGTCTATTCTACCCAAAGAAATCTACACATTCAATGCAATTCTTATCAAAATACCAAAAGCACTTTTTACCAAACTAAAACAAATAATCCTAAAAATTTGTATGAAACCACAAAAGATCATGAATGGCTAAAGCAATGTTGAAAAAGAAAAGCAAAGCTCGTGGTACCACAATCTCAGACTTCACACTATATTACATCGCTCTAGTGATCAAAGCAGTATGGTGCTGGCACAGAAGCAGACATATAGATCAATGAAACAGAATTAAAAAAAAAACCCAAAAACAAACCCACAACTATATGGCTAACTAATCTTCAACAAAGCAGGAAAAAATATCCAATGGGAAAAAGAAAGTCTCTTCCACAAATAGTGTTGGGAAAACTGGACAGCAACATTCAAAAGAATGAAACTGGAACACCTTCTTAACATCATAAACAAAAGTAAATTCAAAATAGATTAAAAACCTAAATGTGAGACCTGAAACCATAAAAATCCTAAAAGAGAGTACAGGGAGTAACTTTTCTGACACTGGTCATAGAACAGTTGTTCAAAATAGGTCCCTGAGAACCCTCTTGCACTGTTGGTGGGAATGCAAACTGGTGCAGCCTCTCTGGAAAACAGTGTGGAGGTTTCTGAAAAAATTAAAAATAGAATTACCCTATGACCCATCAATAGCACTACTAGGAATTTAACCAAGGGATATAGGAGTGCTGATGCATAGGGGCATGTGTACCCTAATGTTTATAGCAGCACTTTCAACAATAGCCAAATTATGGAAAGAGCCTAAATGTCCATCAACTGATGAATGGATAAAGGAGTTGTGGTTTATATATACAATGAAATACTAATGGCAATGAGAAAGAATGAAATCATGCCATTTGCAGTAACATGGATGGAACTGGAAGGTATTATGCTGAGTTAAATAAGTCAGTCAGAGAAGGACAGATATCATATGTTTTCATTCATATGTGGATTTTAAGAAACTGAACAGAAGACAATGGGGGAAGGGAAGGGGGAAAAATAGTTACAAACAGAGAGGGAGGGAAGCAAACCACAAGAGACTCTTAAATACAGAGAACAAACCGAGGGTGGATGGGGGAGTGGGGGAGAGGGGAAAGTGGGTGATGGGCATTGAGGAGGGCACATGTTGGGATGAGCACCGGGTGTTGTATGTAAGTCAATCTGACAATAAATTATATTCATAAAAAAAAAAAATAGGTCCCCTGAGGCAAGGGAAACAAAAACAAAAATAAACTATTGGAACTACATCAAAAGGAAAACAAAAACTTTTGCACAATGAAGGAACCAATCAACAAAATTAAAAGGCAATCTATAGAATGGGGAAGATATTTGCAAATAACACACCCAATAAAGGGTTAATATCCAAGCTATATAAGAACTTACAAAACTCAACACACACACAAAACAAATAATCCCATTAAAAATGGGCAGAAGATATGAACAGATATTTTTCCAAAGGAGACAAACAGATGGCCAACAGACAAATGAAAAGATGCTCTTCATCACTCATGATTAGGGAAATGAATATGAAAACTATAATGAGATATCTCCTCACACCTGTCAGAATGGTTAAAATCAGCAACACAAGAAAAAACAGGTGTTGGTGAGGATGTGGAAGAAAAAGGAACCCTCTTATACTGCCTGTGGGAATGGAAACTGATACAGCCATTTTGTAAGACTATGAAGATTTCTCAAAATTTAAAAATAGAACAATCCTATGATCCAGCAATCACACTACTGAGTATCTACCAAAAGAATAAAGAAACACTAATTCAAAGGGAAAGGCGCACCACTATGTCTATAGATAGGGAAGCAGCCCGAGTGTTCATTGACTGATGAATGGATAAAGATGAGGTGATAATAGACATACAAGGGAATATTATTCAGCCATAAAAAATAATTAAATCTTACCTTTTGCGATGACATGGATGGAGCTACAGAGTATAAGTGAGAGAAAGATCAATTCCATATGATTTCACCCATACGTGGAATTTAAGAAACAAAACAAACTAGTAAAGGGAAAAGAAAAGGGAGAAAGAGAGACAAACCAAGAAAAAGACTCAACTATAGAGAACTGATGATTACCAGAGGGGAGGCAGGTGAGGAAATGGGTGATGAGGATTAAAGAGTGCACTTATTGCGATGAGCACTGTGTGAGGTACGGACGTGTTGACTCACTATATCGTACATCTGAAACCAATATAACACAGTATGTTCACTAACTGGAATTAAAATTAAAAAAAAAAAAAACTTGAGAAAAAGAAAAGAAACTTTTGAAATGAGTCTGACATTTGTTTTTTTTTTTAATTTTTTTTTTAACGTTTATTTATTTTTGAGACAGAGACACAAAGCATGAACGGGGGAGGGTCAGAGAGAGGGAGACACAGAATCCGAAACAGGCTCCAGGCTCTGAGCTGTCAGCACAGAGCCTGACGCGGGGCTCGAACCCATGGACTGCGAGATCATGACCTGAGCCGAAGTCAGCCACCCAACCACTGAGCCACCCAGGCGCCCCTGAATCTGACATTTGAATAGAAGCTCATTGCAGAGCAGAAATGAAAATGAGCTAGGTTCCCTTGGGCGAGTCCCATACACTCTTTGTACAGTGGAGAAAAAGCAAACCTCACTGGATTTCTTTTTTCATTGTAGTAAAATATATATAACATTAAATGTACTATAGTAACCATTTTTAAGCCTGTAATTCACAGTGTTTGTGTGAATTAAGTGCATTCACAGTGTTTTGCAGCCCATCATCCCTATTTCTAGAATGTTTTCTTCTGCCCAAACTGAAACTGTGTATCTATTGGTCAATAAGTGACCAACATCCCTGCACCTTGTAACCTCTCTTTTACCTTCTGTCTCTATGAATTTGCTCATTCTATGTACTTCCGATAAATGGAATGATACATTTGTCCTCTGTGTCTGGCTGCCTCTGTATCACGGTACAGAGAGCCATACATGCATCTGTATTGTAGCATGTATCAGAATTTAATACCATTTTATGGCTGAAGAATATTTCAGTGTGTATATCTATCTCTCTATGTATCTATAGATAGATAGATAGAGATAGATATACTCACAATATAGTTTATCTATTCACCTATTAACAAACACTTGTTTTTCTCCCCAACCTTTTATCTTTTTTAAAAATTTTTTGTTATGTTTATTTCTGAGACAGAGAGAGACAGAGCATGAGTGGGGGAAGGGCAGAGAGAGAGGGAGACACAGAATCCGAAGCAGGCTCCAGGCTCTGAGCTGTCAGCACAGAGCCTGACACAGGGCTTGAACTCACAAACCGCGAGATCCTGACCTGAGCCGAAGTCGGTCGCTCAACCGACTGAGCCACCCAGGTGCCCCACTCCCCAACCTTTTATCTTTTATGAATATTGCTACTATGAAGATTAGAATACATGGATCTGTTCAAATCTTGCTTTTAATTCTTCTGGATAGATACCTTGGATTCAGATTGTTGGATCATACGGTAATTCTGAGTGCAAACTGCTGACAAATTGCCAAATTCATTGGTTTTTATAATGATGCAATGAGAGAGGGCCTTCTAAGCACTAATAAAATCCATATGTTTCTCTCAATTTTTCCTTGTTTCTGGTTTCTCTTCTCCCTTGTCCTGATTGCTGGATTCAGTCCTTTCTTCTGGCCACTCAGGATCTATTGCCCTATTCTCTATCCTATGCCTCTACACTCTTCTCAAAGCAAAGTTGTCTCCTAATCCCTATTGCTTGATAAATGATAAATTTATAGCAATTAATGACTTTTAGGGAATGGATTTTTTACCCCATCCAAAAGTACATATATTATTAAGGACTTTCTTGAGAAAATGAGTTAATCTAGAAAACAAAGGCAAAAACAAAACACATCAGCCAACAAAAATGTTAAGACTTTGAAATGTTCCATAGTATGTGGAAGAAATGCAAAATAGCAAGCAGGGCTCTGAGGCCCACCCAGTGTATCTGTAGAGCCAAGTTCTTCTTCTGATACACTGCAGCCTTGAACCTTCTTGAGAGGTCTAGTAAAGCGAGCTTGAATAACAACAACAAGTAATAGTAATACTTGAGAATTTCTTAGGTGCATTTTAAGTACTTTACATACGTTAACCAGTTCAAGCCTTACAAAAATTGTTTCAGTGAGAAAACTGAGGCACAGAGGGATTACGTAAATTAGTCAAGGCCACATGGCCAATAAGCAATGGCACCAGCACTTAAACCCAAACTGCCCTGCCACAGAGACCATTGATAATCACTAGTTGATACAGTTCAAAAAATTTCAGGCAATCAATTGGTCTGAATGTTCAATTCTGGATATACATGCTTTAAGTGCTGGGACTTATTCATCTGCAGTCCTCAGCCATAAGCTGGATCCTGTCAAATACTTGTTGAATGTCTATTAAAGACCGGACAATGAAAGATAAAGAAAACAGTATGAGTCCCTAAGTGAGGAGGGCAGAGCAAATAAGGGAAGAGTTACAATTCTACAAGAAAACAATTTTAAACCAAGCAGGAAAGCATTTCAGTGCCTACACTTAGCAATCATTACCTCCTTACTGAAGTAAATTTATTTTCCACATATATAGCAAAAAAAAAAAATTGAAATTTAAGAAATGAGGATAGTTTCAGAAAAGAATTCTAGATTAACAAAAATGATTTTGGTTAATTATGTAATCACTTTGTAGCCTGAATTATCCAGTATTTGCAACACTTTTTTTTTTCATGTTTATTTATTTTTGAGAGAGAGAGAGAGAGAGAGGGAGACGGAGAGAGACAGAGCATGAGCGAGGGAGGGGCAGAGAGAGAGGGAGAGACACACACACAGAATCTGAAGCAGGCTCCAGGCTCCAAGCTGTAGGCACAGAGTCCAACATGGGGCTCGAATCCACGAACCAGGAGATCATAACCTGAGCTGAAGTCGGACACTTAACTGACTGAGTCACTGAGGTGCCCCAACACTCTTATTTATTGTATGTGAGCTCAGAGAAATAAAATGTTATACATGTTGTAAAACACTCAATGGCATCACATGGTTGGTTCTTCTCCATCCAAAAATGTTTAAATCACTATGTTAGTGACCATACAAGACTGACTGTTGCAAACAGAAGTTATTCATCAAAACCATCACCCTTCACTTAATCGGAGAGAGAGAGAGAGAGAGAAAGAGAGAGAGAGAGGATTTTCTAAAGTGTCTTTGTTGAACACTCAAACTCTGTTAATATTCATCACTTTAAAAGAAAATGAAGGATGCAACAGTTGAATAAAACATTTGAAAACTCAAGTTTTTACTCATGCATGATTACGTTAACAATTCCTAACAAAAAAAGAATGATTTGCAATGTATGTACCCATTTTGACAAAAATGAAAATGTTCGACATAGTTTATGGTAGCAGAGGATATAGTATTTTTCTTTCTCAACCAAATCTCATGCATGCCCTTATATTTTATGTAAAACCATTTCCCTTTCCTGCAGCTTCATTTATGCTGAACCAATATTACCTGCCTGAAATAGCTTTGAATGTGTTTCGATCCCATGAGACGGTTATCAGGGAAGCACGGAGCACAAGGAAGCCTACCATGGCCCCCACTCATCTCCATCTCCCCTAGGGGAGCAGGGAAGCTCTAAGCACCCTTTAGTTCAAGCTAGCCAAAGAATATCATCACAATGAGAGCAGGACAACTTAACAAACATTTATTTTATTTTGATGTTAAAACAAATCTATAACATGATTCAACCATGAAGTCGAGATTCTCTTGATTCAGAACCCTTTCTTTAGCAGTATCAGAATTTTGATTCTTTAAAAAAATTTTTTTAATGTTTATTTATTTTTGAAAGAGAGAGAGACAGAGTGAGAGAGCAGGGGAGGGCAGAAAGAGAGGAAGACAAAGAATCTGAAACGGGCTCCAGGCTCTGAGCTGTCAGCACAGAGCCCGATGCGGGGCTCGAACCCACAAACTGTGAGATCATGACCAGAGCCTAACCCTTTAACCGACTGAGCCACCCAGGCACCCCAGAACTTTGATTCTTAGTTCTGGTTACATGCCATAAATAAAGATGGTGAAGAAACTTGGTTGCATTATTTAGATTGATGCAATGTATGACCGTCATGAGGGAGGGGGTTAACAAAGTTCTACAATCCTCTCAAGTGTGGTGTGAGAGGCACAGAAACTTAGCAAATTGCTATTCAACTTGTCCGGCAATGAGAACAAAGTAACCAATGTCTGCCGCTTCTGGGACAAATAAATAATGTGAAAATCAGACCTCAGTTTTTGAGTTGCTATGTAGCAGAATAGAGAAGACAGAGCATACAATTTAAAGTCAGAGAACCTGGCCTAGAAAATTCCTGGCTGTGTCAAGTCAATCAATCTCATTAAGCATCGATTTCCTCATCTTTAAGGCGAGACTAGAAATGAAAATACTTCTCAACCTTTTCTCCTGGGCATGTTGTGAAGCTCAAAGAAGAAAGCCCGAGAAAATATTTTTCATAACATATAAAATGTCACTTAATTGGCAACTGTATAAAAAGTATTTTTTAAAAAAGTTGATTTTTTTTTTAATCTACGGGGAACGAATTTGACCTTACGGAGAATGAACGAGCAACTCCAGGCTCATCAGCACCAGAATCTAACCAATTAAGCTAAGTGGCAGAGGACACCCACATTTCAAAATAAAATTTCAAGCACATGAAACAGAGTAACGTGTTTATAATGTTAAATGAGGTGTTTCGTAATTAATTTTAAGTGGCAGGTGAAGCTTATGCATTCCCTGGCACTTCATGCTCCATGGTGCCAATATGAAATTAGAAATTAACACAATACCAAAAAATAAAACTAAAAAGCTGGCATTCCATGTGGAGAATGGTAAGGGCAAAATTGAAATGCGTCCGCCTCGATTATTTGGAACAGTGTTTGTCAGGCACCGAGCCTGGATCCAAGGCAGTTGGCAAGCAGGCTGCGCGATGGGCAAGCTCACCAAGGGGGGAGGTGTGACAACAGCCTCTCCATGCTCTTGGCACCTGACACCTGGGACAGCCAGAGCCTGGCGGTGCTGAGCCCTACTCAGGTCACTGGACTGCCTGCAGCTCTGTTGCTGTCATTTTCAAAATGAATAATATACAGCACATGGGGAGTCTCAAATGAAGGAGAAAATACACTTTTGTGATTAAAATAGTTCACGTTAGTGACTTGTAAAATGGGTGGTAGTCACTTAGAAAGATAAGGCATCTCAGGCGCCTGGGCGGCTCAGTCGGTTAAGCATCAACATCCATTCACGATCTCGCAGTTTGTGGGCTGGAGCCCCGCATCCGGCTCTGTGCTGACAGCTCGGAACCTGGAGCCTGCTTCGGATTCTGTGTCTTCCTCTTCCTCTGCCCCTCCCCTGCTTGTGCTCTCTCTCTCTCTCAAAAATAAATGAACATTAAAAATGTTTTTAAAAAAGATAAAGAATCTTACAATCCGTATTCATTATAAGAAGTCAATTTCAAAACACTTATTATTTGCTACCAGATATACAATATTTTTTCAATTAAGATAAATTGATAATTTGGCATACTAGAAAAGACTTTGTCACCATTTACGGCTTCTTATTGAATGGGAGAAATGATAAAATATTTCATGATTTATTTTGTCTTTCATGTATACAAACTATGCCTCCTTCTTCAATTTAGGCATACGTGATGTTTTCAGACTGAATAACTCAGTTGGAAGTTTTAAATGCCACTCTTTTTTAACATATAAAATATTCTATTAAACTGCAATAAAAATTTTGTTTAGAATGCATCTATTTATGAAGTGCTACTTACCAGGCACTGTTCTAGGAGCTGCAGATAAATCAGTGAAGAAAACAAAGTCCCCTAAAACGTTCAGTGCCATTATAAAGAACTTACATCCTTTCTCTTTTCTGTCCTGCCATCCTCAAATGACATGTAAGTGACCAGAAAATGTCATCCATTTTAACCTTTATAAAAATCCTGTGAAGTAGTATACAACACATTTAAATTTTTGAGGTAGAAAATTGAGAGTAAAGAGATCTAAAGTAATAGACCCCAAAACCCTCCAACCATAATTATGGAGTATCCAAGATGTACAGTAGCATTTTCCTACAAAGAAGACACAATTTTACTCAAAAGGAATATAGAGCTTAACTGGGTAAATACAACATGCTTGTAGGAAATATAAATAACACTTCAAGGCAAAATATAAACAGTTCTGATAGCTAAAGAAACTGAAGGTAGAATATGGACAGAACCCAGGCCTTTTGACAACTGATGTTTTAAGTACCACACCTGTGGACTCCAAGAAGGATAAATACGTTAGCCTTGCTCCATACCAAAGGTAATTCTTAAACACAGATGAAGTCCCAATTAAAATGACTCATCCTTTTAAATATTCATATACCTAAAATATAAATTCTTCATCATGACAAGGCACATAAAGAACTTCTTTGACAAGACTAATTTTGAAAAGAAAAATTTTGGAAAGAGAAGTTAAGTGTTTAGGGGGATTATTAAATAGTCAAGAGCAATATTAAAGAGGAAATCTTTAATATTAAATATATTATATTTATATTATATATTATATAATATATATAATATAATATATTATATTATATATATTATATATTATACTTATTTATATTATAATATAATATATTATATTATGATATATATGATACCAAAATCTGATATCATATTGAGTACTTCCTATATTTACTTTCTTAACTACCAATAACTTTTTCATGGTTGGCAATGAACAGAGCTGGATACCTTCTCTTGGCTGCCAGTAAAAGAACTAAATCCCACATTTATTTACCCTGATATACTGTTATGGACCACTTCTTAACGCTAAATGTGATTTCTCAGGGGCTCCTGGGTGACTCAGTAAGTTAAGCGTCTGACTCTTAGTTTCAGCTTGGGTCATGATCTCACAGTTTGTGAGTGCAAGCCCCGCATTGGGCTCCACACTGGCATGCAAAGCCTGCTTGAGCTTTTCTGTCTCCCTCTCTCTCACACAAACTAAATAAATATTCCAAAAAAAAGTGATTTTTCAGAGTTATATGGCAGTGAAAACTTTAATACATAGACGATGCCTTTTCCTATCATTTCTGAAGGTAAGTTTTAACAAAGGAAACTTTCAAATCCTGCCAACAAATAGATATCTAAATACCAAATGTTTCAAATACTAAGGAATATTTAATACCTAAAATTGAATGTACTTTCTGAAAGAAGTTGTTTTTTTATAGACATACGTAACTCTGAATGTAGGGGATGCTGTTGTAGGCCACCCAGACACAACTGTTTATGCCTCCCAGTTGTAGGGAATGCCGGCAGCTGAAATCCAACTGGAAGGTGAATGTTCAAGGCCAGGCCCCAGGGGCAGCAGGTGTACAAGGACTGGTTGGTATGAAGGTATGAAGGCTCAGCCCCTTACCTCAAGTCTGGAAGGGCTATTCCAGCTCACAGCACTCAATGGGATCACCTGAGGCCAACCACAGGTCACCCCCTCCCTGGCAACCAAGCCTTCACCACTTCCAATGGGGCTGATTCTGAAATCACTGCCCAGTAAATTTACCGCAAACATGTTTTCATCTTCTGAGTCTCTCTCCCGGGGGACATCCTCCGAAAATAATGAGTTTGGAATAATCCTTTTAATCCTTTCTGTCTATTACTTGGGGTGTCTGCTCACTTAATTAGCAACATTTGTAGCTAAACTTTTCAGAGTATTGCTGGTAATAAGTCAATAAGGCCAACATTTTCTAAACAAAATATACTAAAATGTTCTTCTCTAAATTATAACTGACTCAGGAAAAATCAATACAATTAAGTGGCTGTCAGAAAGGGTACTAAAAGTTAAAGTCAAAAGAAAATAGAAAAATGCATCTAGCAGGGACAGCACAGCTAAAAATCAATGAAACCTGTAGTATATATCAACAGATAAAGGCAATAAACTAATCTGGTTAGCAGCACAAGGCATCATGATATCTTTAGGTATCAGTAAGTTAAAAGTTCAAGAAAATTAAGCATTGTCTATAATTCCCAATAATTCAGCTCATACTTTGAACACTTCTTCCCTTATGAAATATTTTTAAAGCAGGTTGCCTTCATAAAATCCCCTGAAGAAACATTGAAATTGCTATGATAAATTACCAAATATCAATTTCTCATTGATTCCATGAGCATGTTTTACCACTCTAGGTAACATATATAGATATATGAATTTAGTTCTTCCAGTCACGTAATATAATGAAGTTTTATTTACTACCACAGGACATCCAAATTGATTTTTGTATATTATTGCCTCCAGTTTTTATTGATGGCTCTCCCCCATATCTTCCTTAATCACTTCGACAAGCATTCACAAACTTGTACACAAAAATCCCATGTTATGCAATTTAATTGCATACATCAGCAGTAAATACTTTTCAAAGAGCAGAAATAACAAAAATTACCAAATGTCCTCCATCTATTCATGTAAGTTCTGGAAGTTGTCAAGTATCTATTAGAATATCTATAACCAAATTAGCTTCAGTTTTCAAAGAACATCTGCTTCTGGGGTTTCAGTATAAAATATATTGCAGTGTCATAAAAAAAAAAAAAAAAAGAAGTCAGCTCTCTTGTCTACCATCTCATCCCACACTCAGAAAGGAAAAGATGGAAACGCCTTACTAGTCAAGGAAACAAAGCTACCAAAGATCAGTGAATGAAATAAGGTGGAGATAAGACATAGCCTTACCCCTTCTCTCACACCACGGCCACTGCCCAGATTCAAAACCTCATTATTTCTTCCCTGTGTTACTGCAATTGCTAGTCTGGCACCCTTTCAATCCATTCAAGTTCATCATGCTCAAGGGCAACTCTTACTGTGCCACATCACTGGTCAAAAACAATGGCTCCCTGCTGCTACAGCGAAACTTCCAAAAGGGTGGCCACAAATGGAAAACAGCTACTTGGAGATACAGATCGCCTCAGTTCTTAGAGATCTGGGAAATCCAGGAAGGGTTTAGGTCAGCTGTCTTCAAGTGGGAGAAGCTTCTTTTAAGGACCTCAGTGAACCCCATACGTGATCACTGTCATTTGTGACATACTGCGTGGAGACTGCTCTGCATCGTCCATGGTGCAGCACTGGCTTGCAAGATCTTGCACAAGCTCACTCCATGTCCCTGTCAGTCACAGGTTTATTGGTTCCCTTCAGGAACTTCCCATGCCAGCCAAGCTTCTCTTCTCTTATCCTGTTCTGACTTCCCTAACTCTGTTCCCTCTGTTCCGAATTCCCATGCAATAGTCTGCAGGGCTGCTATAATGCTGTAGACAGGGTGGCTTTAATAGGAGTTTATTATCTCACTGTTCAGTAGGACAGAAGTTAAAAATCAAGATTTCAGCAGACTTGGCTCCTTCTAAGGACTATAAGGGAAAGATCTCCAGGTCCCTCTCCTTGGCTCATCCGTGGTTACCTTCCCGTGTCTCTTCATCATCTTCATTATGTATGTTTTTGTGTCCACATTTCCACCAGTCATTCTGCATTAATGCCCACTTTAACTTGATTATCTTAGTAAAAGTCCCATCTCCAAATAAGGTCACATTCCGAGGTACTGAAGATTAGTTCTTCAACATAGTAATTGTGGGGGGTGGGGTGGGAGCAAAATTCAACCCACAACAGACCTTATTTCCATTTCTCCATATCCACGTCCTACCTACCCTTCCAGGGCCAATCCATAACACTTTTCTTTTTTTTTTTTTTTAATATTTTTTTTAACGTTTTATTTATTTTTGAGACCAGGAGAGACAGAGCATGAACAGGGGAGGGTCAGAGAGAGGGAGACACAGAATCTGAAACAGGCTCCAGGCTCTGAGCTGTCAGCACAGAGCCTGACGCGGAGCTCGAACTCACGGACCGCGAGATCATGACCTGAGCCGAAGTCGGCCGCTTAACCGACTGAGCCACCCAGGCGCCCCCATAACACTTCTCTTGACCCTTCATCTGGAAACTACATTCTGTTCCTAGAGATGTCTGTACTGGGGGCATGAATCACCTTTTCACCTATCCTCAGAGACACTCACTACCTTGGGCAGTATTTTTTACCACAACGCTTAGCACAATAAATTGTATACAATGCACACTCAATAACTGTGGAATTAACAAATCACCATCCACTTAGGGAATGGTTTTGATCACAAAACAAACTGTTGAGGTAAGAAGAATGTCAAATATTCAGAGAGATCAGAAACCTTTAGATTTCAGGGTTTCTGACTGGACATGCCTTTAGTGATAGAATTATGATGGCTATAAATAACTGCAAGAAAGAATTTACTGTCTGCTCTACTTTAGGATACCAATATGTCTAGATACCAAGATGAACTTCAGAGATAATCCAGGTTGGAACCAACATGAACAAACCACATAGTTATATCATTCTAAGAATCAACAGTCTCTTCTTATGGCATGTCTTGGTATGGACTCCGTAGCAAGTTTTTCACTCTTTCAGAATAGTACACATTTAGTTACACTTAGTTCCCTATAAATCAGCTTAACAGTGGCCATCACTCCATGGTCTATTGGCTATCATTTCTCCTGATGGATCTAAACTTCTGAATTTCCCATTATTGGCCCACAGGTCACTAGGCTGAATCGAGTATTTATCTACCATTAAAGAGGAATTTTCAACTGGCTCCATTTAACAAAATGGAGCCTCATAATATGTAACATTTTCAAATTCTTCTTATTAATATCTACCCATACAGATACTGCCCACTCCATCTGTATGCCATGAAACATGAGCTACAAAATTGTTTTCTCAATTTCTTCCCAACAGATATACTGTATTTTCTATGAATCAAACACAAAAATTGGAAATAGAGCCCTCCAGGTGATGCATGGAGAAATTTTGCCAGGTCTGAGCACTAATGCAGCTTCCTGCTGGAATGATGCAAGAGTCAGAAGTCAGGGGAGAGATGATATTACTGAAATTGTCCAGTCAAGCCCCTCTTCATCTGGAGACAAGAGATAGACCCCCATCGACCCTGGGGGGGGAATGCAGGCCATCCATTCCCTTCTGGTTCTGATATGTTCAGCAGCTCAAAATGCTTCTAAAAATATATAAGAAGCTGCACCATTGAGCTCTGCTCCACCTCAGATCTGGTGTGTAGGACACTGACATATGTAACAGGAGAAAACTATCATGTCAGAATGCTGGCAGAGTTTCCCAAAGGACTGAAGGCGGATGGGAAGGATCTAGCTGATGACAGAGGCCAGATGATCAGGAAGTCTGCAAGAGGGAAGGGCTGCTGGGCTCCGTTGCAGGGAGCAGTTTCTCCTGATAATGTCTAATTGTCTGGGTGTAAGTGTCACGGAATATACCAGTATTAATCATAGCCCAAACTGCAGACTTACGGTTAAATGCTGCCCTGATACAGACCAAGTCAGACACGTCAAGATTACTTCACACACATGGCAGGTGTTATAGCTACTCAAAATGCATTTGGAATTTATCCTACCACTATGGTCACACATAGGCATCACTGTGTGTAACAGCAAAATGCTGGAAACAACCATGTCTGCGTCACTAGTGGTATGATATATTTATGGAATGCATGTTTAAAAAGGAGCAAGAAAGCTTTCTCATGTACCCATTGTGCCGCCATATTAAAACAGTCAAACAGACAAAACAACCAGATGGTGAAAGAGTATGCATGTTATGCTGTTTTTTGGGGAAATCATAAAAAAAAAAAAAAAGACAGCGAGCACATACGTTTTTAGATTTGTTTCTCTATGCATAAAGGAACTTGAAAGGACACATAAATAGTGTGGCCACCTTCCTGGAGAACTGGCAGAGGCAGTGCGGGAACAGGGCAATTTTGGGTCAGAGGTAGGAAAGACTTTTCCCCTTATACCTCTGATTTTTTTTTTAAATTTTTGATCCATGTAGGTAAATTATTTAATAAAAATATAAAATTTAATTTAAACTGAAAAATTAAAAACAAATGCACTTGGCTATACCAGAATTATCCCTTTCCTTCTATGAGACTCCTAGGGTTCAGAGCCCTTTTAACAAATTGATATATTTTAGACAAATTATCTTACCCCAAGAAATAAGTTATCCTAGGCTCCAAGGTTTTAAAACTTGGATAGTATTATACCTTTATCTCTTTAGTTCTTATGACCAACCCTGTGTTTTGCAATTAATCACAGATATTTTATTTGAGAGACTAAAAGTATTTTATGTGGCTCCCCTGGCCCTCTTTAGCTACTGCTAATGACTTGTTTGTACAGTTTAAGCATAGGTTAGTCTCAACTGATTATTTCACGCTTAACCAACGTTATACCGTTCCCAGATTACTAATATCTTCAGTGAATGGAGAAACTTTGAATAATTATTATGTATTATTAGTAACTTCATAAAGGCTTATTACAAATTATGATCTTCTTTAGTCATTAATATTCATAGATAACTTGAATAACTGTTTTACCCCCATAATCCAATTATAAATGGCTAAGAATATACTATGCAGTCTTCAATGTCTACCATCACTAGACAGATTTTCCCCTACAGGGAGACCTATACTTTTAAGATAAAAAATATAAAATTTAAATTTTATAAGTGCAGCCACACAAGAGACAAGAGTGAAAGAACATGTTTTCTGCAACGATTTGGCGCGTATTATTGACTCCCCTTTAAGACTCTGTTTCATTTCCTATGCCCAAAGAACTAATAAGACCATCACCTCCTTCTAGCATTTCATCCCCTCTTGCACAGAACACTCAAACAGCTTCTCTGGATTTCTCTTCATTACATCTAACACCTTGGTATTGAGGTTATTCCTCTACAAACGAAACAACACAACAAAACACACTTGAAGGAACAATCTTATCTTTATTTTAAACTAGCCTCCATAGAAACTTCTGTTTCTGTTTATACAGTAAAACCCTCCACAAACCAGCTCCTCTGTCCTGATTTCCTTACAGCTCCTTCCTCCCACTCCTCCTATTCCCCAGTCTAGACTTCCAGATGGCCCCATTCTATACCCAACCTCTCCCTGGGTCCTCAGCTTTGGGTCACTTTGTTCTCTTGATCTAGAATGTCAGATAGGTCTTTCCAAATCACTGGTAGAATAGAGGTGGCCTGTGAGTCAAATCTAGCCAAAAGATGGATTTGACAAAACATGTACGGCAAGTTTCCGCAGAGGATGTTAAATACAAAGATCCGAAGATTCAAGATTTCAAGGTTTTCTTTAAAATTTGGGAGATCTGAAACACTGGGCTATGAAGCTATCCCAGTTGTATCTCACAAAGGCTCCAGAGTTCTCAATGATCTACTGAGAAGCCATGTAGGCACTGAATTTTCTACTCCTCCCCCAAATCCTGGCACCATTCTTTAAAGCCCAAACTAATCATCATTAATTTACCCTGCATTGATATCCTTCCAAATCTTACAGTACTGGAAATAGTCACAATATTTAGAAAAAAACGTTCAACTTCATTTGTATCCAAAGACAAATAGTTATGAGATACAGTTTATCCACTTATAGTATTGGGAAGATTTTTTAAAATGTGTATTTATTTTTGAGAGAGAAAGAGGCAGAAAGAGAGGGGACAGAGGATCCTAAGTGGGGCTGGAACTCATGAACTGTGAGACAATGACCTGAGCCAAACACCAGTGCTCGGCCAACTGAGCCACCCAGGTGCCCATAGTACTGGTAGGATTTTAAAAGTGTTCTAACCTTCAGTTTTAGTTTTAGTGGAGAATTAGCCCTCCTATATGCTCTAAGTGACAGTATAAATTGGCAGAAATATCCTGGGGGGTATATTTAGAAATATACTTAAACATTTTTAAGTGGATATAGGCTTTGATCTAATATATGTATTTATAGATTTTGAGATGAACTGTTCAATACATGAGCTAAGATATATGTACAGGGATGATCATAACACCCTTTTTGATAGCACAGACTGAGAACAAATTAAAAGCCCAATAACAGGAATTGGGTTAAATTATGGCATAGGCACTCAGCAGTCTATTATATAAAAATTCAAATACAGCAGTATAGAAAGAGGATCACAACATATTCTGAAGACTGGTGTACAGAACAGTGTACAATCCATATGTGTGATATGTATGTAGTGTGTATACACATAGGTATATGCCTCTGAATCTTAGTCAACATGAACTTGTAAGCCAACTATTGACGTTGTAGATGGTTAGTACTTATAATCAAACTCTCTGTCAATCTTCACTGTATATCTCCCTTGAAAACAAACATTGAAATTATTAAAACAACAACAACAACAACAACACTAAGCTGGAAACTTCAAAGAGTTTGAAGAAGGCACTTCAGTTGCATTAACCAGAGGGATGTCTTATGCAGATATTGTACACCCTGTATGATAACCATTATTACACTGCACATGTTCATACTTGTACTTGACTTGAATTTATGCTTAGGACCAAGGAAAGAAAGCTATCAATACAAGAAAAGATTGTGCTTGAAGTGAATCATAAACTTAATTGTATTCCTTTCATTTTAAAACATAAAATGTCAGCATCTGCATTTAAGTTCTGATTAAGAAAATAAATGAACCTGCCTATTTACACATTGGATTAACACCCATACCCGGGTATAAAAACTCCCCTACCCTGTCTTTCTTTGGAGGGAACATCTGACATGAAGCAGTCAAAAGTCATTTAGTGACTGACATTGACATAACTTTGCCACAAGCAACTAAAGCAATTACCAGGGCTGGTTTGGGCACAGCTGAAACACCTTGATAAGGCAGCAGTGAAAAATGACACATCATGCAACCTGAATGGTTTCATCAGCGCAACACTAAATCAGCATGTATGTCTCCAACACTCTCGTTCTGTCGATAATAGAATAATCAAACAGAAAGGAAGAGTGTTTCCTCCAATTTCTGCTGACAGTCGGAAATGGAAATAAAGTGATACATGCCCATGTTGTGTCTTTCAAATGTATTTTAGCCAAGACGGTTTCAATTTACTGTCCCATAAACCACTTCATATTTTAACCCAGCATGGTTTGTAGTTAATAAGCACCAGATAAGAGACTGCATTTACGCCACTGCCCATTTCTTCAGAAAGTGATGTTTAATACACTTAACAAAAACTAAATCCAAAGATACTACATTAAATAAGGTCCATCTCGAGTTGGTAAGAATCAATCTATTTTAGCAATAATACAATCACATATAGTCCTAAGACTAAAATTTTGATTTAGGGCTTCTCACAGAAGCTCATGACACAGCTGTATTATAGACATCATGGTATGACATTGTTTAAATACAATCTTTACCCCTGCAATTTGGTGTTTGTTATATGAAAGTGAAATCGTCTTTCTACCGCATTCAGGCTGATGACCTAAATCCTGGTTGATTTATAGGTGACCACAATGTTTCATTACTTCCGTTCCCCATCATTCCCTTGGCTATCACTAATGCTGGTCTCCTCGCAGCTTCTGGTCTCAACCTAGATCCCAACCCCCCACTCCTCCTACTCCCTAATTCACCTGTCCAACAAATCTGCATTGGCAGAACAAAAGTTAAAAAGCAAACAGATCATAAATGTTTACATGTAACATTTTGGGGATTTGGCATACTCCCCAAAATACTGTTTGCCAAGACTAAGCTGCAATCACACTGCTCCCATGTTGTTGGAGAAACAAAGTTCTCATAAAAATTAAAAAGTGAAAAGTCAAATGCATATCATTTGGGAAAAGTCCAGAAAAACTCTGACATGTTTTCTTTTTTTTTTATTTATTTATTTATTTATTTTTTTTTAATTTTTTTTCAACGTTTTTTATTTATTTTTGGGACAGAGAGAGACAGAGCATGAACGGGGGAGGGGCAGAGAGAGAGGGAGACACAGAATCGGAAACAGGCTCCAGGCTCCCAGCCATCAGCCCAGAGCCTGACGCGGGGCTCGAACTCACGGACCGCGAGATCGTGACCTGGCTGAAGTCGGACGCTCAACTGCGCCACCCAGGCGCCCCTGACATGTTTTCTTAATTCTTTTCATTTTCTGTTTATAGAATAATACAAAAGGGGGAAAACTTCCTCTTTTATGACGATAACCACTATGTTTAAGTTTTAAAATAAAAAAAATAATAATAATCACATATATTCAGTGAAAATGTGCTTGAACTTGGGCTAGAATAATAAAAGTGGGAGGTATGTGATAGGGAAGGAATTTTGAGAGGTCATTTGAGAGGTCATTAAGCCCCTCCCTGGTCTAAGGACAAGGCAATGTTAAACAGCACAGAAAAAATCTGAACCTGTCCTCCGTTTAAACCTTTTTGTTTTAATCCCCTATTCTTTATTATTTCAAGCTAAAAAATTCAAAGGTCAGGGATAATGTGGTTTCAGGAAATAAAACAATTGGCCATTGGGGTGCCTGGGTGGCTAAGCTTGTTAAGTATCTGACTCTTGCTTTCTGCTTAGGTCATGATCTCATGGTTCATGAGAGCTCCTCCTTGGGATTCTCTCTCTCCCCTTCTCTCTCCCCTGCTCATGCTCTAGCTCTCTCAAAATAAACAAATAAATTAAAAAAAAAAATTGCCACTACTCAGGGGAGATATGACCTAGAACTCAAACCCTTCCATTCTCCTTGTATTTTCCCTTAAGGAACTGGACTTTGACCCCTACCCTTGGTGAAAGGGCCCACTAACACTGGAACTTCTTCCCTGTTGGTTGGGGCTCCCCCATCTCACTGTATCTGTATTCCTCTCACTCACTGCTAGCTCTCCAGTCTACACTCCACATCATGACATTTGTTGTTGGTAAACCTTTCCTGTACTCAACTTTCGAAAATATTTTCACATTTTCCAAGAACAATATAATTTTAAGAACAAATTAAAAAGTAACTACTCAAAGATTTTCCATTTCCCCTAATACTTCTTTCTAGGAATATATGGGAACAAGCCACAAAGAAGTTGAGGAGATGTCTAATGAATTTACCTCATTGAAAATACCTTGGGATCAACATTTTAGTAGAAGAATCATGAGCCTATATGATGCATTTCTACCAGTATAAATTAACTAACATTAGGAGCTGATATATAATTTCACTACCATCTACTGAGAAACTATATATATATATATATATATATATATATATATATATATGTACAAATAGAAAATATTATATTTATACAAATATATATATTTGATTTTCTATATATCTGATTTTCTATAAATCAGACACTAAGAATGTTCTATTTGAGACAGGTCCAATTCAATTTTTATTTATAATTTTAATGCACCATATAAAAAGAGGTAGATAACAGGGAACACTATACATTTTCTAGAGGAAAAATCCAATTTTCTCTCTCCTTATTTTACTTTCTTTTTCCCCATATCATCAAAAAAACATACCTTAATTGTCTCTCAGTGAACTGACATGCTTGCTTAACTGAATAGGAGCTTTGCCAGCAGAGGCCAGATAACTAATATCCATGGTAAAATCATTTCCCATGTTTCTTGGATTCATGAAAAAGCAGCCTCAGACACTACAGACTCAATAGTTATATCCAAATATTAGCTGGAATATATTTGAAGTTTCTCTTAAGCTCATATATGGCTGCTAAAATGTGCCCACACACCATCCACTACTTTAATATAAAAACACCAAGAACCCGCTTCTGTCAGCTAAATGCAAACATTGTCTCTAACATTTCATCTTTTATATTGTTTGTTCTTTGTCCTTCCCTCCAAGAGATATTTTTATTAGTTCCTTAAGCGCTTTGCTAAATTAACCTTAGGATTAATTAAACAAATTGAACTAGCTGCACTGCCATTTTACTGGAGGTCTACATGGTAAGGTGTGGCTTACATGTGCATATGTCACTGCAGACGCCATGTTGGCAAGAAATCATGCCATGCCACCACACTACCTTGAAGGGCACTCAAGCTTTCCTCTTTCTGATATGTCCATGGCTATTTCTTGAGCAGCATCAACATGCTCAGCAGTGTGCTGTAAAAAATGACGACACGTAGTCCGATTAAAAGGATATGGGGATTTTGTAGGGAAGACCTACAAGTTAATGGGCTGTCAGCCCAGTTTGATAACAGCTCTGATAAGAGCTAAGTGTGGGATGCTATGGGTCATCATGTATGTCTGATAACACAGGAGAGGAAATGAACAAAGGCTTTCTCATGGTGACACTTGAGCCAAATTTGGGAAGGCCACATAGGAAATACCCTTGAAAAACAGGGGAAGCACGACAGAGAGAGGACATGGCAAGGCAACTTTTCAGAAAGGCTCAGTTTAGCTGCTCACAGCTATAACCTAGGGTCTAAATGTGGAATATGAAGATACGAGGATGAACAAAAAGGCAAGAGTCAAATGTTGAAGGAATGGTATTTTATGCATATTGTTTTGGCCAGTGGTTGGCAGATGGCAAAGTTTTCCCTGCTCACAAGTTTCTTGAGAAGGACTGAGGGAAAACAAAGCAGAACAAAACAAAAAACAAAACAAAACAAAAAATACCACCAAATTTCTATGACTGAAGAAGTTCGGTGAACATCGTCCCTTAAAGGAGTTGAGAGGTCTTACAAAACAGCCACTTAATTATTTTAACCCAGTTTGGTAAACACATAGGATTGTGTTTCATATGATGCACATTACAACAGGCTGAGCTAGTGGTACACGCTTTGACGAACGCTGCTGTAGATAATGGGAACCAACTGAAAGAAGGCAGAGGGCTTTAAACCATCCCTTGCTTCCCAACAGGGTGAAAATGAATGTGAAAAGGGGCAAGACCACAAGTAGGAAAGAGGGGCAAAAGGTATTGCTTTTGAAACTTTGGGAGCCAGAGGGATGGCTTCTAAGACCATTCCAGGGTCAGCATCCCATGACAGTAAAATGAAATCATTTAAAAATTGGTTTCATAATCATTAGAAACTACCATCACAAATGAATAAAGATTTTGATTTTTTGAGTGCTTTTAGACCTTTTAAAGGCATCCTTTGATGCTACATTGAGCTATTCTATTAATAAAGAAGAGATTATAAAAACCATTACTGAGATATGGTGCTTTCAAGCATTTATTACATTTGGGGATGCTTCCCTAAAAATTACAATGTACTTAAAGTATTAATGTTGAATTACCTCTCATATGCATTATTAGCACTCTTCTTTCAAGTTAGCTGTCTGAACCTATTATGTAAGAGTATATCTTGCGAGCCAATGTCATCATCCTCACGCGTAGACATAATTTTTATGACCTTGCAATCAATTGGTTATGGCCTACATCACAGCTATATCTTCCAGCAGTATATACATCATCATGTCAGACAATTAATATTTTTGAAAGCAAAATTTAAAGCTTTTAGGGACTCTCTTTCATTTCAGATGATGACTGAAATATTTTTAAAATTAATGTTATATGCAAGAACCTGCCTTAAGCCCACCCAAACATGGCGGGCACATCATCCCCGATTACCTTCTTTCCAAACCTCAAAAGGGCATCCAGGGGAATACAGAATACCAGGCATTTTTGAGAGGCTTTCCGGAGTCAATATTCAGGGTGGAAATCTAAGAGGACTGGCTCTTCTGAGTGTCGCTTTGTTACATTACAAGGCTTTGTTATTGGCAAGCAAACTGACTAGGAGCTGGTAAGGCCAGGTTTATTGGCTGTAAAAGTATACATCCCCAAGGAAGACTTAACTGCACTCAAGTTCTTAATGGATCACCTGTTGGTTACATTTCCAATTTAGTCTCATTGTGTGAACTATAACAGAGCGCTTGAACTACTCAAGCTAAAAGCAACAAATCAGGTAACCACAGCCCTTCCTCTCTGAAATTAAAAACAGCCTCGTGGGCAAATATGTTGCTACATACTTTTGAGTAGGTAGGCATCTCTTGCTAATTGTGAATTAACATCTGTATCCGCCCCTAAATAAACTAATCAATACATGCTTTTTTTTTTTTTTTTCTTTTTTCTTTTTGCTTAAGGTCTGTCCTTAATCCTGCACTGATCTGAGTAGGCTGGGATAAATGATACCAACAGCTCTCATTCCTGGAAAAAAACCAAAAACATTACCCTTGACATTTGATGACCCTTTTTTGTTCTTCCTTCCTTGGATCATAGGAAATGCCCTTCCAACCTCTGTCCACACCACAGGCTCCGGCCTCACCACCACCTCCTCAGGGAAGTTCTGTCCAGAACACCGGGCTCTTGACACCCACTAGCCTATGTTTCCACAGCACCACATCTTCCTCCACGTTCACACTTAAGAATCATTAAACGGCCATTCTTGGTGATTTGTTAAATAGCTGTCTTCACAGTGTCTGGTGCCTCTAAGTACTGGCTGAACATTTATTTGCTACTCGACAGACTGCTGGCTTATAACTCCCTGCATTCTCTCTCTTGATTTCCCACACTGCATATATGTTCAACAGGGAAAGAGTACTCTTTTTTCTAGAATCAGAGAGTCTAGACAAGATTTTGAAATGGAAGGATTTTTTTTAATGTCAAAAGTGAGGGGGCACCTGGGTGACCCAGGAGGTTAAGCATCTCGCTCTTGATTTTGGCTCAGGTCATGATCTCAGAGTTCAAGAGTTCGAGCCCCACATTGGGTTCTGTGCCAATGGTGCAGAGTCTGCTTGGGATTCTCTCTCTCTCTCTCTCTCTCTCTCTCTCTCCCTCTCCCTCTCGCTCTGCTCCTCCCATGCTCGTGCTCTCTCTCTCTCTCTCAACATAAATAAGCTTAAAAAATGAAACAATTCAATTTTATATAAGTCTCTTCATTTCTTAATTTATCAGTTTCTAACACTGGCAGTTGAGTTTTCCCTGATACTGAGATAAGGTGACTCCTTGTATAACTTAATCTACTTCTGTGAATAGGCAGCAATGCTCAGAAAATGGTCAAAATAAAAATTCTACAATAAAAAAAAAATTCAGCATTTCAAAGCAAAAAGAACTCAGCCTTCATATAATCAGGCATTGCTCTGCATAATAGAGATTTTCCTAGATGATGGATTTTTTTTCCCCTTCTCTCTTTGATTTAGGCTACTTGGAATAGTCTGGGCTTCCTCCTTAAAAATTTGAGGTATTTTAGCAATAATTTTACATAACATGACTTTTGGGAAAAAAAATCTACCTCTTCGTCTGTATTTATACCCAACATATATTTCAATAATCCTCAAGGAGATAAGAAATGTGTAGCTATAGTGACACAAGGAACTTTTATTTAAGTTGCTCTTGGGTATATACTAAAACTGACATGATATTTTGACCAAAAATATCTTTTTTAGCTGTTTTATAAGCTTGCTGTACACATAAAATAGAAGCCAAAGATGGAAATTGAGTGAAATGTACACTGCTTTTTTTTTTCTAAATGTAGCATTACTCCAAAAAAGTTACTTTAACTTTTGTGACTGCATCATTCCATATTTCCAATGTCTTTGAAAGGAAGTTATATTATTATAGGTTATTAAAAGAAATGAATATGAATAATTTAAGTCAGATTTCCACAGTTAAATTTACAGAGTTAAAGGTCAGCAAATAGAATAAACCCACAATGTGTTGGCATGTTCTGTTGGGTCAGAGTTCCCCTAAAAATGACTTATAATGTGTCCTTGGTGGTAGCACACATTCCTTTCAACATAATGCTGATTTGACTTTGACACGATAATTTCAGTGGAGAGAATTACTTAATTTCTTACCTGGTTATAAGTGAAAAAAACACATTAAAGGAACAGAAGACATTGTGTTTTTTCATGAGGCAAAACATGTTTTTTCAGAAATCATCATTACTGTTATTACAATGCCTATCAGTTTTAAATATTTACCCTGTGAGGCACTTTCCTAGATGCTTTATATCTATTATACCATTGAAGGACACTGCCCACGACAACACAGTAAAATAGGCATTTTTATCTCTGTGGATAAAATGAATGCTTACAGAAGATTTTAACTTTCCTGGATAGATTTAAAATCTAGCACTAAGGGATTCCAATGCCCAGTTTTTCCACTTAGAATTCATGTGATCTAAAAAAAAAAAACACATTAGCAGCTACAACCATAAACATCTCGTTTAAATACTGACTCTGAATTCAAGACTAAAAGAACATGGTATACATTGAAAACCAGATTTAAAGCCTCAGAAAATCAAAACTATTAGATATAAAAAACACCTGGGAAAATTTGGTGGCAAGAATCTCTGGGTTCATGTAAAGACTTGCAACTTATAACATCATTGAAGATCCATTTACATAGAGCACTTGAAAGTTTTTTTCAAAAAGTACAATTAAGAAAATACATTCTCCAGCAATTGATCTCCAACTCCATATCCAGAGGTGTTCACCAAGAAAAGCCATATGCAAAAGCCAAAAACAATAATAGCTACATCTCACTCAACACATACTATATGTTGCACTTAGTACTCTGCTCTCTCTCTAATTAGTTAATCTTAACACTTAAAGAGTTAAGTCACCTGCTTAATTATTAGGCAAAGCCTGACTTTAGGACACAGTACTGAGCACATAGTAGGTTTGCAATACTTACTGAATATATAAATGAGTGATCTTTAGCCACAGTACGCAGGAGATCTGACTAACATCACAGATCATCAAAGTGACTTAGGCTAGAGACAAATAAATGTCTTCACCCATAAGTTATTGACTTGCATACACGACAAGATTTATATCATTATATATATCTATATCTATATCTATATCTATATCTATATCTATATATCTATATCTATATATAAATACCTATTTATATATATAGATATATAGATATAGATATTTATATATATTTATATATATATATATAAATATATATAAAACACCTACACAGACTTAAAAGCACAAATGGGTTATACACAACCTATTCATTGCAAATTGATTTTCATATTTATCAATATATCTTGAACCTCATTTCAAATCAGTATTATTCTTTGTCATGGTTGCATACCATTGTATGGATGCGCCATAATTTATATACCATTCTCTCCATTGATTAGGTGTTTTTAGATTTTGCTATTACAAACAGTGCAATAAACATTCTTGTGCTTAAATGTTTGCATACTCGGTCACGTGTACACCAAAAGTCCTAAAAGTTGAATAGTAATGATTATTAGATGACTTATCATTAGGAATTATTATTCCTAAACGTTGACAAATTCCTAAAGTTGAATTCCTGAGTCAAAGAGTAGGCTTGTGAATAAACATGGGTGTGTCCCACCTTGTCGGTGACTGGTTCTCTGAGAACAGTGACTCTTCTTTTGCTCCCAAAAGTAACACCGAAAGGCTTCTCCATGCTCTTTCGACACTGAGAATAACAACTTTTAAATTGTTGCCAATATAACAGGTGAAAAGTGCATATTATTGTCCTTTTCATTTTAATTTCTATAATGAGATTTTAAGAGAAACTTCAAATTCAGAATACCTAGAATTACCCAACCGAAGTGAAAAGAAAGCCTTTCAGAGAAGAGGTGGAAGACAGTCTGTAGGGACTGGACATGGCAAAAATGGTAGAAATATCTGTCACTGTAATGACACCTGAAATATTATGGGTGTTCTACTAATTTGCCTCTGCCACATCGTGGTATCTTTCCATCTTTACTATATTTGCCAAATCAGTTTGTCATAAGAAGGGAGCTATTCTGATATCTGCTGGTCTACATGATAACAAATACCTGTGTGTTTCCTTAAATTAAAAAAAATTCTTAAATGAAAATAACATAAAAAAAAAAACTGTTGAATACGAAGCGCTTTTTATAGTCCACTGCTGGGTTTGTTGGCTTTTTAAAACCACAACCTTCTTGAAAATAAAAATATAGGTTATATACCTAAATAAACATACAAAGTGATTCTTAAATACTCTACACTTGCTCCTTGAAGTTATTTTATTGTTACACAGTGTTTTTTATTAAGAATAAGTGAAAATACATTGACATTTTCCAAAATACTTGTCAATTTCAGTATTTAACCAAATAACTTTTATTTCCTAGATGATTTACAAACGTTTCACGAAATCCTCAAACTAATCAGTAAATAATACTATTATTAATCCAATATTACATGGAAGGACAACCAATACTTAGAAAGAACAGCAACTTTACTCAAGACACAGGTCTAGAAATTGGCCAAGAGAGCACCGAAACACTGCCATAAGGACTTCCGTTTTCCCTTGCTTCCTCTGGCTTAGAGTTTTAGAATAATTTAATTTCAGTGTTGGTGAGGGATTGACAGCCCATTGGCTTCAACTACTTCTTTTACAGATGCAAAACAACTCATCTGGAGTATTTTTGTCTCTACATCTGGCACAATCTTCGCCACTAATGGACAATTGTACTTGATTGTAAGATGAAGTAACGTGTCCAATTCCACACAACTCACTGTTAGCAGAGCAGATACCAGACTACGTTCTTTGCCCAGGAAGCCAGTGTGTCTGTATTCACCACTTGAGAAAAAGAGGGTACGACACAACTTTACATTGGCGAAAGGAATGTCTACCATTGCATTTGAATTCTCAAACACAGGAATGATTTAGGTTAACTTTAAGGTCCAATACTATTTAGAGACAGAGCTGTCTTAGAAGCAGATACATCGAATCAGACAGAGAAGACTTATATGGAAAGACTCAACAAAAATTAAGTACATGTGTTTACCAGGTCTTTCTTAATGTATGTCAGTACCTGTCAGGTACTGAATATATTTTATTTTTAATTTGATTTGAAGAAAATAACTTCCTATATGGACATTTGCTTGGCAAACAGTTTGTAAATTCTTCTTTTGCCCGAAGTGCATTGCTGGGAGCTCTATGGGGTTCCAATACAAAGCAAAGGTCCTACTGCAAAGGTGTAACGAGATCTTATGAGTCAAACAGCTCCATGTTATAATTTGTTTCACTTATTAAACTCACAAGGAAAAACATCTGGGAACCATTCATGTACTTGCTTTCTATTCTGTACCATCAGTACTGTCAGTCTCTGAGCTCCTTAAAGCCACAGTATTTTTGGTAACCAGTCCCTGGCATAGAGTATTTTCTAAGTAAACTTCTGTTAATGCTTACATGAATGAATAGTTCCTACCTACTATTGTTCTATTACAGTGTTCTCATCCCTGGATGTATGTTAGAGTCACTTGTTTAACATTAAAAATAGTGATACCTTCACCTGATTCCACCAGGATTCTGATCAACCCTATTTGGTTCATCAGGGCATGTGCCTCGAGGTATTCTCATGTGTGTGCATCTGTTTGTTTTTAATTTCCATTTGATTCCATGTCTTGATTATCTTGGTGTCTCTTTAGGAGATATTGCTATACAGATGTCATATTCAAGATATGACAAGACACAAGCAAATCAAAACTTGCTGCTGTGAGACCTATACCTGGTAGTAAATATACTCAAAGTAACTCTGCAAGTTCAAGTATAACTTTAGATATAGAATTATTGTGATATTTGCCCTTCTTTCCTCCACTCCTCCCTACTCCCCACCATAAGGTACCGTTAGCTTTTAGTAATAATTCATTAGCCTAGATCATTCTGAATACTATAGTATTTATGAATGGCCAAAAATCTAAACAGGATTAAGGAAAAGGAACATATAGATCAAATTCAAAAGAACTGAGCATAAGCCTGGGGTCAAAGAGCAGACACACAATTGGATGGATGACTTCTGCCTCACGTACGTGCTTCAGGACAATAAGAAGACACAGGGATGGCTTTCAGAATAGCTTTGAGGCCTGGCAGTATCCCAAATGGGTTGGGTAGGCAAAGCAAAGTTCCATGGCCACTACCCATGTGTCTCATTGTCAGCGAAAAGCACCTAGTCAGACGTGAAAATACTCTGGGGTTATCTGAAACATACTAGGGCCCTCACTCTCCTCCTCCATGCAAGCCTATTGTAAACAACTCATTATAAGACATACTCTTCCACGGCCAATGCGTGACACAGGTCCATACGCTCATCTCCTTTGTAAGGGGATCAATCCATAGAAATGATTTTCAACCCCTGTCCCATAAGTCCTTGAGCAGAATATTCTTCTGCCGTTCACAAAATATGCTTATTCTAAAGCACAGTTCAATGCAATTCTCCCCAGAGACAGAACAGCATTAAACCTGGGCTTAGTTCTCATTCAGTAATTGAGAAAAAATGACTTCCTTTCACCCAGCTTTCCATAGAGAATTAAGGCAAGACCAAGGTTCCAATCTCTACTAAGTTACTTCCTTTGAATAAGTTATATTACCTTGGTGCGTCCCATTTTCCTCAAATGGAGTTGATTAAAGGAAAAGTTAATTAATACAGCACATCACGATTACAAAACATTTGGCATGTGCTTCATCATATCATCATATTGTCTTCAATCACTCTTCTCTCATGTGGGTATTTTTGTTCAACCATATTAGAGATGAGTTTACTCAATCAGAAAAATTCAGTATTACTTTTAAGCTAGTATACATAGAATCAAGATTAAATCATAGTCCCTTCATTGCAAATACTATGCTCTGTATTTCCATCACTGAAACCTAACACTTGCTCCCACAGGAGAAAGGGGGCTTTCCATTTTTACCCATCTCAGGTGGGTCATGAGCTGTCACAGAATCTAACAGCCGCTGCCAGTGCTTCGTTTTAAAGGAAAAGAATAAACAGGAGTAGCACCTGTCAAGTTCCTTCTAAAGGTCCCGATGTAAATGAAGGTGAACTCCTAGAAGGCTGTCTTTAATGAGTTCAAAGAGTTTTGTAATAATAGTAGGATTCACATTCCTCCTTAGCATTTATCACTACAAGCCCAGATTAGAAACAGCTCTAAAGAGGATAAGTTTCCTAGAGGTGAATCCTAAGATGCAAATTGTATGCAAAGACTACAAAATGTGAACAGATTGAACAAACAGATTGACTCTCAAGGACAAAGCATGAATTTATATATCCTTCCAGATTCAAAGAACCATGGTTTTGTAAAACTACGTTAACTAAATCTTAATTTTCTTAAAAGTAACTAAAGTATTTTTATATATATTGTGTCTTATTACATTTAGAGGGATATTAAGCACTTCAACATTTTAATAACTGCCACACAATTCAAGTACCATAAACATGTTAATCCCTGATTTACTTGCCCTCACCAAGGAGTTAAATTTCTACACTCCTACCTCAACAGGCCCTTAAAGCATACATATGGAAGAAAGTCAAGGATTGAAAAATAACTCTGACAGAATGGTGAATTGACTTATAAGTAATTTAAAAGCTCTATTTTACTTCCTAAATTATCTTGGAAATGAGAATTTTGAACTCAGTGTTTTAGAAAATGTTCGATTTCATATTTTTTCCAGCTTAGGAAATGTCATTTAGAATAATACAAATACGTACATACTTTATATTCAATGGGGAAAATTATTTTTTTCCATATTTCTGTCCCTTGAATTACAAAAATAATGCCATGCTGACTATAGAAATTCAAAGAGAACTGTTCAAACTTTCTAACATACAATGAATGGATACTCCCTGTCTCTATTCCAACACAATCCCATACCCTCAATATTAATGTGCACAGTTAATTGTATATATTATATATTTTATATACACACACATATTTTTGAACAATTTATTTGAAGTTTAAAAAAAAAGATGTTTATTCTAAGGTACTTCCTGAGACAGTACAGCAAGGGAAAGGTAATGGAAGAGGTAAGGAAGTCAATCAGCTAAAGAGATTCTTGCTTTGTTACTTCACAAATTAGAGACCATGGTTAAATTATTTAATATCGCTGCACGTCAATTAACTCATTGATAAAGTGACATTAAGTTTGTGTGAGAATTTAAAAAGATAACATATAATGCATTGCCAACAGAGCTTAGAGCATTATAACTACTTAAAAGCTAGATATATATAGTTATTATTATTAAACCACATTGCTACTTTAAAAAATATTCTCTCAATTAAGAGGACTGTAGGCTAATAATTTGATTACTGAATGACTCAGTTCAGGTCACATATAATTCAGATGACCAATCCTCCAGTCCACTGTTGGCTAAGGAACTTAGGTCCTGGGACTCAATGCTTTCTGTGCTAAAAGTGTTGGTGCTATAATTCCCAGACAAACCAGGAGTTGGGCCCTATATAAGATAGGAAAAGAGTAGCTGGGTGGAAGGAAGCACAGGAAATGAACGTAACTTAATTGCACGTGTCTTCTGACTATTGTTAGATGGTCAGAAACTAGAAATAAAATCACTGCCAATTTCCCCAGCCTCTAAGACCACTCACTCTCATTAAGCCAGATCTTTCCAGGAAAGATGGCTGCCTGTACTCAAGATCTCCAACGGAATAGACACTTCTCTAAAGAAGACATCCGGATGGCCAACAGGCACATGAAAAGATGCTCAACATCGCTCCTCATCAGGGAAATACAAATCAAAACCACACTGAGATATCTCCTCACCCCAGTCAGAGTGGCTAAAACGAACAAATCAGGAGACTATAGATGCTGGAGAGGATGTGGAGAAACGGCAACCCTCTTGCACTGTTGGTGGGAATGCAAACTGGTGCGGCCGCTCTGGAAAACAGTGTGGAGGTTCCTCAGAAAATTAAAAATAGATCTACCCTATGACCCAGCAATAGCACTGCTAGGAATTTACCCAAGGGATACAGGAGTGCTGATGCATAGGGCACTTGTACCCCAATGTTTATAGCAGCACTTTCAACAATAGCCAAATTATGGAAAGAGCCTAAATGTCCATCAACTGATGAATGGATAAAGAAATTGTAGTTTATATATACAATGGAATACTACTTGGCAATGAGAAAGAATGAAATATGGCCCTTTGTAGCAACGTGGATGGAACTGGAGAGTGTTATGCTAAGTGAAATAAGTCATACAGAGAAAGACAGATACCGTATGTTTTCATTCTTATGTGGATCCTGAGAAACTTAACAGAAGACCATGGGGGAGGGGAAGGGGGAAAAAAAGAGAGGGAGGGAGCCAAACCATAAGAGACCCTTAAAAACTGAGAATAACTGAGGGTTGATGGGGGGTGGGAGGGAGGGGAAAGTGTGTGATGGGCATTGAGGAGGGCACCTGCTGGGATGAGCACTAGGTGTTGTATGGAAACCAATTTGACAATAAATTTCATTTTTAAAAATACATAAAAGAAAAAAGAGGAAAAGAAAAAAAAAAGAAAAAAAAAGTCTGGCCTTTTCTTATAAAGTTAACCATGCTAATGATATCACCAGAAATTCGTGTGAGTCAATGAACTTACTATGATGTATTGCTACAGTAGAATACTCCTCAAAAATTTAAAAAGAATAAACCACTGTTATATGCAACAATGCAGATGAATCTCAAAACCATTATACTGAACAAAAGGAGCCAGATTCAAAGCAGTATATACTACATGCTATTATTTACCTGACTGGCAAGAACAATCTACTGTGAGATACAGCAGACTAATGGTTTGCTGAAGTGGAGGCTGAGAGGAAGGACTGAAATTGGGGCATGAAGGAATTTTAGGGATGATGGAAATATTCTAAATATTGATATGGATTATGATGACACCAGTGATAATATTAATCAAAACTCATCAAATTCTATGTTTAAAATGTATTCTCACATAAATTAAACCAGAATAAAGTAATCTTTTAAAAACTCCACTAGCTTGGGGGGTGCCTGGGTGGCTCGGTCAGTTAAGCATCCGACTTTGGCTCAGGTCATGATCTCGTGGTTAGTGAGTTCGAGCCCCGCGTGTGTCGGGCTTGGTGCTGACAGCTGGGAGCCTGGAGACCGCTTCCAGATTCTGTGTCTCCCTCTCTCTCTGCCCCTCCCCTACTCATGCTCTGTCTCTTTTTCTCTCAAAAATAAATAAATGTTTAAAAAAAAAAAACTCCACTAACTTGGGAGTTATTTGGCCAGGTTTTTGCAAGTGTTAAATACACTCTCCTTAGTATATACTGATATCTGTATCCACTGGAATCAATAAGCCAATGTGATTTATTCAGCAGACATGAGCCAAAACTGTGACAAATCAGGTTATTGGGCCTCTAAGAAGTAAAAATTACAGAAAATACAATAGTCTGAATAAAACAGAGCTTATATGTGGAAATACAACATATCTTCCCCTGGAACATTCTTGTGAATTCACTGCTACATAGTTGTCCAGGTACAGGAGAGACAGTAGTATAGTCATAATGAAAGGAATGCTCCTTTCTTTCCATTGTTCTCATTGGAATACCCATAAATCTCCTCTAAAGGAATCATTTAATTTGGTAATCATTTATTTTAGCTATAAAAATAAAAACCAGCTGCATCCAGCTTTCAAAATTATTTGACAACTTCCTTGTCTTGATTTATTTGCTGACTCTATAGATTAAATACAGTTGTTTCGAATATATTCCCTTCGCAATTATTTCAAAATTAGCTAAAATAATTTTAATCATTTTGCTAGCTAATTTTGGGAAGGTTCGAAACTATTTTATGAGTCTACTGTTTTATATAATTCCACTTTTCCTTATAGCCCCTTAGCCAGTTTTATTAACAACAACAACAACAACAACAACAACAACAAACAAGGTCGTTAAAATTGTATTTCCTACTATTCATTTCTCTAGTATAAATAATGAAGGTGGATACCACCGCCAGCAGCCCTTTTAGTTTTTAAAGGAATATGATGCATGTGTATTAAAAATAAATCAATTCAAATATATATTTATATATATATGTATATGTATACATATTATATTATATATATATTATATATATATGTATATATGTATACATGTGCATACACACACAGTAAAGCAAAATTATAAAATAAACCATTCTATAACATAAATGCAATTCTCATACTAGAAGACCAGCATTTAACATCTGCATGGATTTTTTGCCATAAAAAATAATTAACCTAATTTAAGAAAATAAGTTCCCCTTTTTGTTGTTACATCGAGGCCAGTCCTCTAGGTTTAACATAACATTTTCAGATTCTGCTTAAGGCAGGTGTTTGCAGAACTACTGACTTCACTAGCTGCCAGTCTGTCATTTCCCCCTTCAAATTTACTTGATTTGTTAGTATACACATAGATTTTCAAGGTAGGTCTCGTGTTCTTTCCCCTGTGCATAATTTCCTGGATATAGAATTTCCACAACCATGGTTGTAAAAAATGTTTAAACAGAGAACATTTTGGAATGTTTGTAACTGGGACCCATCATTCACTGACATTCCACCAAGAGGCTATATTTAAACCTTTACACTGCCTTGCCTTATCAAAGGAGCAGTTTGGCATTTGGTATTTGGAGACAGCTATAAAGCTGCACCATCTGTACCACTCTGTTTCAAGAGGGACATCAATTTTTATCCTTGTTGCATCCTGCAGGAATACTCTGCTAAAACTCAGCACATGCATGATTCAGTTATAATTCAGTCACCTAACTGTGGCCAAGGGTATACATGGCAGACGGAAGCACTTGTGTTCATATATTGGGGTAAAAAGAAAACAGTTTCCTGTTAGTCAATCACAGAGGCATGAGATTTTGAAGTCGCATTGGCTGATAAAATATCTGGTTATGGTGGTGTCTCCAAGTTTACTTTGGCAGTTTGCTTTTAAGGAAATATTCCAGACTTCATTTTACAATAAAAGCATGTCTGTTCATTGAGGAGTTTTATTTGGGAGAGCAAAATGTAGAGATACCTAACCTAACACATTTGCAATGTATAGAAGTTAGAGGTGTTCCAAATGTAGAATTATAGATAGACTTTTTGAAAAAATAATTACTTAAGTACAAAAACAACCGTTTGGTAGAATAGAGTTAAGAGGAAATCAGATAACTATAAGTAGAAAATAGTGCATCTGAGCAAAAAAAATAAAAATAAAAAATACAACAACATGAAAGGGAGGTCCTACATATCAATTAAAAAGAGTGATACCATCTGACCTTTATTTTCTCTGAACATACAAATAGAATGAGCTGAAAGAATATGTGAAATGCAAATTTTTCATTAGTAATGCACTCCATCTTGGCTGTGATAGTTGTTAAACATTGGAATGGATATCAGGGTAAAATAAATTTTCATTTCCCTAGACAAGTAAAACTGTGATGTTGCATGACTAGAAAACCATCTCTCAATGGCCTGTCCAAATGTGAAATGTCTTAGCTTTGTGAATGTCTCTGAGATAAAATTATAAGTAACTAAAACTATTTTGGTTGCTGAACAAGATCTGATCCTCTAATGGTTCCTAGCAGAGTTTGGATATCCTGAGGCGGAAAAGATGTTAACTTGGTGCTTTGATTTAAATCTACTTAATATTACTTGACAATAAACTTTAACTTCCTTAACCTCCTTGAATCTATTTCTGATCAGAAAACAGTATGTATGTGTGTGTGTACAAATAATGTATTACATGCATATATATATATATATATATATATATATATATATATACACACACACACACATATATGTATATATACTATTCATATAATATATATTCATATATAATATATGTCCACTATAACATGTATATTGTATATATAAAATATATAACCATACACATTCTGGAATTTAAAACATTGAAATAAAAAATCTACAAGATTTCTTCTGAAGGCTTAATACATTCTAGGATGTCACAGACATAGAGCAGACAAATTCACATACGATACTGATAACTATAGGATACTTTTAGAGAAGCCAGTGGTGCCCACGGGAGAGGAATTGAGGTTAGCGAACCACTGACCTCATTCGTCATATTCCCACAGCTGCCTAAATAAAGTGTCTGGTTCTTTCTCTAAAAGCCACTGCTTTATGTGTAAATGTGTCAGGAGCAGGGACATGATTTCTAGATATGAATGTGTCTTCTTGAATCACTATTCTAGCATTTCCCTCTAAGTAGTTGAATATTATGAGTTGCATATAAAGAAACATAAATGTTATACTTTTAAAAGTAGGCTATTCTAAACTAAATTTAAACTGGCTTAACTATTCCAAGTAGAATCATTCCCTTTGGCAGATGTATTTTTATACTGAAAGTCAAATAAAGTGTTCTAGCATATACACAAAATGTGATATTCAAAGTCTTAGCAAATATCTCCTGAAACAAACAAAAATATCCATATTGTTGCACATTTATTTATTGCCAACATATATGACTCAGACATAGGATGTGTCATTTGAAAAAGATAGTTTAAATGCTTGAAAGGGAAGCGAGTGCAACAAGTTCTGGAAGCTTAAACCCAATTTCTCCTACAGAATTTGGTGGAGACCAAATCCTCGCTATATGGAGCTCCCTCGAGGACAGAAGGGGAAGAAGTGGCAAACCCAAAGCACCTTCTCCTGATTCCAACCTACAGAAATCACATTTTCCACAAGTGTATTAAGAAACATCATGTGATACCTAATATACCCAAATATATTGGCTGAGTTTAGGAACATGCTCTTGTTCTATTATTTGAGTTCGTTAATAGTTGTGACGTTATGGATGCAAGCTGGCAGAAGCGAGAGGATGAGAGGGAGGCTCTGGGGAAAGAGGTAAGACAAATCTGTTGTGGAGACCAGAATAGGGTCATTGTTGGGTTTGCTGCATTAAAATGACCTTGTAAAAGAGGTCAACCAAATACTGAAATCTTACAAAGAAATTCACCACGAATCCATACGCAAGGATGAGGAACAGAAACAGGAAAATATATTAAGGTGTTTCTATAAAATCTTTAAATTAGACAAACAGGAAGAGGCAAAATATATTGTTAATTTGTTTCTTGTGAACCAGTTATTGGAAAAAGTCAACTCTAACAGATTTAAAATGTCTGAGATCAATTAGGACTTCTATATGGTTTTCCTTTTCTTAAACGGGGGTTTTAATGGTGGTTATGGTGGTTATCTTGTTTTTCCTCCATTAAGTTTAAATTTATCATTTAGCCCAGTGGTTCTCAATCCTGGCTGTGTAGTGGAATCATTGGGGAGCATTTAAAGGATACTGATGCCCCAGGCTCCATGCCCAAAGATTGTGACTTAATTGGTCTGGAATGGAGTATAGGCATTGGTATTTGTTAATGGCTCCCAAGGGAGATTCTAATGTGCAGCCAGGTTTGAGAACCATTGATTTAGTCCTTAGTTTGCAGGATGGTGATGTGTCTGGCCTGAACAGGTGGGGCGAGGACACCATCCAGAGAGATTGGAGACCCACATTTCCTCCTTGCTTCCACATGCGATGCCTGGTCTGGATGACATCCCTTTGGGAAGGAGATGTATATCTGTGGTTGTATGGATTATGTTAATGTAATTCTGAATTAGGATCTGAAATAGGAATTTGCCTCTTCCTGGTAGCTGAACTTCAACAATATAAGTCAGGGGGACTTTGCAGCCAAGATTTACATGCTATAAAGAAAGAGAGTTTGTACCACAGGAGAAAAGTGACATTGAAGTCCCTGGGTGGATTTGCCTCCAAGGCCTATCTATGCCACTGACTTTCCTGAAGCTTAGCTGTTTCTTGAAACAGACAGGCTTCTTTTCTTTTCAATAAATTCTTTGTTTTTGTTTAAAGAAAAAAAAAAGAGACCCTACAAAACAAAATTTTCACAATCGACAAAGCTTGTCTTTATTTCCTAAAATAATCATATGAAAAAAAAATTAAGAGAATCCTACTGATAGTTTTTAAAAGGTTCAGACGTTTTCATTTTCTAACGGAACAATGTGAATCATTTTCTGCATTTTTAATATCTCATCCAAATGTCCTGGGCCTTATTTAACCAAAGAGAAACATGCAGCATTCACTTAGAAGTGGTTTGTGAGTGCCCTTTCCTGAGTTTGCACATGCTATTTAGATGTAGAGACTGGGGAAAGCTCTAATATTTGCAGACCTCTTTAGTTTTTCACATATACTTAACACTTCTTTATGAATGCACATTTTCCAAGAAAGTCTTAAAGCAAGAACATCTGCTAACCTGCAATTATGAGTGCTGACAGTATATCATCAGAGTACACAGAAGCACGTTCCAAAAAAATGTGATTTTGAAGGAAATGATGGCAGGCCTGAGAACAGAATACAATCATGCAAAGGTGCACTCATGAATCTTTTATGTGTTCAAGTACTTGGACTGAATGTGAGATACTTAAGATGCCTATTAACCCTAACCAATTATTGAATTGACTAGGAATGTTTAAAAAAAAAAAAACAACAAGCATATGTGCCCTTTCATCTGGGTAGTCAGTAGCTACTGACAGTCTTGGGAAGTGGATTTGATCAAAGACTTGCTTCCAAAAATTATGGTCAGAATTTTGATATGTACATATTCCTTGACATTATTTTTCTCTACCATCAAACTGAATTTGGCCTATATTTTCCATGTCTTCCCAATGTGTTAGGAACTGTGGTGTGTGTGTGTGTGTGTGTGTGTGTGTGTTTTATATTTATATATAGCATGGGTGTGTGTAATATATATATATATATATATATATATATATATATATATATATATATATAATACACTCATATTTATATATGTATATACACACACACACACACACACACACACATCATATATTTAATTCGTAGCTCTGAATTTTTTTTTAATTTCTTTGGGGAGCACGATTACAGTCCAGACTCATTCTAAGGTTTGGCTATATCAGAATGAGATCCTTCTGACACTTCACTAAGTGACAAGTTTTTCTTAAGTCTACAATAGACTTTCCTAAAGCAGTTCTCTTCTAAGCAAAGATCCTGATGGTAAGGGTCTTTATTCCAGAAACACAATTATGTAAATACATCTGTAACATTTCTCACATTGTTTTATTAAAATCCACTTGGGACAATCAAATCATATTTATAGATCTGGGGCAAGAATATTACTTACATCAATTCAGATTCCTCAGATCTTACCTAAATATAAAGATTTAGTATAGAGTACTTGAAATGTAGAAGCAGAAGTTTTAGGAACCAAATATTGGATAACTTGACCCTTGAGAATTGTGAAAAATATGAATTTCCCATCATGTATTTTTATTTCCTTTTTTCAAGACGATAAATTCACTGCAAGATCTATTCCCAAAGATTTCATTATTTAATTTGAAGGAAGATAATATTATGCAATTCTTAAAATATGAGAATCTGATCACGAGAAATATATGTAGATATTGAATCTCATAATGTACTGTGAAATAAAGTTACAAAAGACCTTGGAAATTTAAAATATTGCATTTCAACCACATGACAGGAATTGCTTCCCTTTCTTCCTATAATAATAGATTTCTGGTGTACATAAACATAACAAGCCAGGATTCTTGAACTGAAGCAGACAGCTGCCTTTAACCATATACATATGTGGTACTTCATCTGCGTTCCAGAATAATTCTGGAGTTCTGAAGGAAGAAAGCCAAAGAGAAATTTCATAAAAATTAACAGAAGCTAAATTTGCCTAAGTCTAACCATTGTCATAAATGGCAGGGAAGCAGAAATCTCACTGTTCCTTCATAGACCTTTTCATTACATCTGAAAATACAATCTATAGTTTGTCTATCCCCATCCAAGTGAAAAAATTCCATGAGTTGTGTTTGATTTAGAGTCTACTTCACAAAATGAGCTGAAACTCTTTTAAATACTAGTGTTCACAAAAAAGAAAAGAGCTGGACAACATACTACATTAAACCACGGGAAACTGCTGACATTTGATGATACTCAACCCACAAAAACAGTAGATTCATACGGTTTTACTTGATATTACTTGGTCATGTGATTATGTAGAAAGAGAATAAAGGTCACTTATCAACTGTTGATCATATTATATACAAGTAGGGGTCTCTCGAAAATTTTGAAAGGAAAAATAATGATGCCCACATCAACAACAAAATCATGTATGGGTTCTGTCTTGCCAGAATTTATCTTTTAAAAGATAAAACCCTAAAAGATAAATACAGTTATGTGACTGTACTTTGCAGTATAATAACTACATTATCTGAGTGTATGCTACAAAGTAACACATGGACTATTTATTCAATGAAAATTAATACTTGAGATAGAGTAAATGGAATGCTGACCTGGTCCAACACAAAGTACCATGGTCAGCAGCTTATGCATTTATCTTGTTTGCTAGACTGTGGTAGCACAAGCATTTTTATTTGTCTATGTAGAATACTGTTCTTACTAGATCATAAGTGTAGACACCATTAAGTATTTGTGACTCAGTTTAAAGATAATAAGGTGTCAACTAAAAGAGGCCAAAGATAATCACAGATGATCACAACACATCACTTCCATTCCAGGACACATTGCTAATTTCATGTGATAAGTTCAGTAAACAGAATTATTCTTTATTTCTTCTATGCCTATATTAAATACTGCCATCATATCATTCCTACACACTGGTAACTTCAACACTCAAAAGTTGATTTCTTTTTCTCTTTCAGTAATTTTATTTCAACCAGATACATGAGAGGTGTTATGCCTCTATCATGCATGATTACAGGTGTGCTCCACGAACTCTCTCAGCATGTGGAGCTGTGGATTGTTAAAGATCATGCTCCATCTCCATCCAGTTCTGTCTCTAACTTATATCCTCTCAGGAATTCAAGAGAGAAAAGGAAAAACAATCCCAGGGGCAGGGTCTCTTATTAGGTGGGAGGAGATGGGCACAGGTGAAGGAGTTGGCCTTGAAGTATATGAGGGGCATCTCTGCCATTTTAGCAGAAGAAAAGTGGGGGAGGCAAGACTGTAGATGAGTATAGCTATCTATCCTTTACTCCATAATGCTTTCCCTGGACCACTTTCCATTTGTGCCAACATACCCACAACACATCTGGGGAGGAGTCCTTCCTCACATTCCCTGCCAAAGCAATGAGTTTCATGTTTAGGCAGCAAGATATTTGCTTTCATATCCCTGGCTAGAGGTGACAGCACCGGAGACAGGCATCTGACCCAAGTACCCTAGTTGATAGGCTGCTCACTCAGAGTGGTGACCAACTTTCCCATGCAACTGTTTCTCAGCGCTGTGAACAAGGAAAGACAGAGAAAGCCAGGCTATTAGTCTTAAGAGCAGAAACTCAAAGGTGAGCAAGAAAAAGGCATGCATGAACTGAAATAATGAATAAACTCAAGGTTAAGTAAGCAAAAAATGTGTGCCTTGAAGTGATTTGGAGTGACATTAATGGGAGAATCACACATTAAAAAAACTTTGGTAACCATGATGGGGAGGACCCCATGAACACTCATGACTCAGCACAGTGAGATGACCCAGGTAGGAAAATTCTCAGCTTGTCCACATCCTAAATTATATCTACTCTCAGCAGGCCTCAGCATCAAGGCTACACCCAAGTTCCCATGAGTTCCTTACAGCAATCTTCCCCAGTTAAGTCTCATCTCTTTCTGAATACCTCCAGATCTTTGTTTTTCTTCAAATTTCTCACCAAGCTGGCACCATCTACATTGTACTAGAGGCATTTCAACACATGCTTTACGTCCCCTACGGAGACTATCGTCAGTGAAGACATTAACTAAGGCTGGCTCATCTTTGTACACAATAGGTGTATAATAACTTACTAAAGGGACATCCATATTATAAAAAAAGCATTCACACATTTATTTTCATGAGAATGTTTCTCAATCTTGGGGCGCTTGGGTGGCTCACTCAGTTTAACATATGACTTCGGCTCAGGTCATGATCTCACACCTAGTGGGTTCGAGCCTGACATCGGGCTCCGTGGTGACGGCTCAGAGCCTGCAGCCTTGTTCAGATCCTGTGTCTCCCACTCTCCCTGTCCCTCCCTCACTCTCACTCTGTGTCTCTCTCTCAAAATTAAATGAACATTAAAAAAAATTTTTTTTAAGAATGTTTTTCAATCTTAAAGAAATAGATGCATGAATGACAGGCAAAATATAAATCTGCATATACTGGGCACATAATTAACCCAGCTGTTTGGCTCCCACACATGGTATTTAAACATAGTTCAGCTTATTAAATTTGGATGGACAGTCAAAGAAATTCAAAGACCATATCTTGATAACCCCATTAATGTCACAGAGAATCTATGAGTCAGTTGGTCTCTAGGGTAATTGAATACTTTTTAATGGGAGTGTCACATGCACTTATGTTGAGACAGGAGTAGCCTTGTGTTTTAGCATAAATGCCATTACAATGCCAAGGCAGGTTTCACTGTTACTTTGCTCTCCAAGCACAAGTTTCGTCTGTTGTGGTTTAGTTTTCTTCATGTCATGATAATAAGCAACCAAAAGCCTGATTATCCCCTATCCCATCAGACTTCAGGACACAGGATGCCAGGGATGCAGTTAAATTTATTGGCACTGCTATCTAAAATTATAGTGATAAGTTTCTCACAAGTTATAGGACCTAATTAATATTTTAATGAAACAGCTTAACAAGAAAATATTACCATCATAATTCATTATGGGGGAAAAATTAAAATACACTTAAAAGACTACAAGATTCAAATGAGGATTTTAGTTTGATAGCCCAATAAGTAAAATTAGGGGGTGGCGGGAGTGGAACATATGGTCAATAAAATATGCAGGAATTACTTTCCCATCTGCATTCTTTTAGGGTTTTTTTTCGTAGCTTTTTCTCATCCCAAGCTGTTGATGACATCATTATGGAACAGATTTCTGGCGATGGATGACATTTAATGTGAATTTGCCAAGAAAAACCGACTAAAGTACATTGTTGGCTAGTTTACAAACAATCCACAGTTTTCACTCTTCCAATATGGAAACTGTCTTCAGTTTATACTCATAAATGAAAAAAAAAAACCAGAATATAAACTACATACGTAGGTTGGGACTACCATTTCAATAAATTTTACTAAATCCTAGTAAGTTAATTCAGGTCATTAATCAATGTGATGAATGACCGTTAGTGAATTCATAAGCAATTTCATGTGGTCATATTATTTGGCATGACAGGAAGCATACCTCTAATTTATAATTTAATCCTCTTCTCTTATTCCTGAATTCTACACTACTCATAGAGGGAGGTTGTCTTTCGAAAATACTTTTGGGTTTTGCTGTTGGCTTATAAATTTATAGGTTCTTTTCAAACTAAAAATCATGTTAAAATATCCGAAGAGACTACCATTCCAACTGAAATAATTTCCGTCATATTCTGGAGCACCTTCCCTTCTGCAACTGTGAGGCTATGGGGGAGTGGGGAATAGATTTGCCTTTCACAGTGTTTTGTTTTTCCTTTAAATGGCCAGCAGATGTGTGCGTTCGTGTGATGATAAAGATTGTCATGTACAGGCACTCCAAAGAAGAGAAAAGGTAGATCTCTTGTTACCATTTACCCATGCCAATTCAAAGTAAAGCATACCATTATTTACTTCTCAGGAACTAATTATAAATTGACAAGTGCTCTGAATTCAGAAAAAAAAATGATGTTTTCTACTTGTAAACATATACCCACGAGTAGCATATTATTTTCCCCAGACAGCGAAGGGTGATAGATAAAACACAAGGACTTTCTAAAACACCGCAGAGCAAGATGGGATTTGAATCAAATGTTCAGTGAGCCTTCCTTGTTACTTGTTGGCAAGCCAGGCAAGGGCTTGTTAAGAGAGAAATGATCAGTTCTTGAGTTATTACAAAAGTCAAAAACGTCTCCAAGTCTGGGTCCTCTTTGCCAAAAGAATGGGCCTTTTCTATCAGTTTAGGAACAATGGGTCTTATTTCTTCTCTTTTAGCTGGAAGTCATTCTGGTATGTAACCAACTATGTAACCTTTGGTTCAGATCCACACACTGCATTTCCAATACAAACCTTTAAAATCATTTTTCATGCTTTCTTGTCTACTTACAACATTAGTCCACCACAAAACACCCAGCAAAAGAATGCAGTAGGATCTCACCACATTTTAACTGGAAATGATCATGAACAATTAAGGTCAGGATACTTTCAAAAACAGAATTTGAGCTGTGTTCCAAGGTGAGATTCTTTCCTTTGGCCCTTGCCCAGAGGCGAGGCTCTGTGGCTACATGCTCCTCGGTCCCCGCCCTGGCCCTCATGCTTACCCTCTCCACCCCACACCCCTTGTACCTTTCCAGTTCTTGCTCTTCCCGTCAGTCCTACGACAACCCAATCTTGCACCCCCTGCGTTTGTTCTCTTGCTTTGACCTGTTCTCTAGTGAAATGCTGTGGAATTCTGAAAGAATTTTGGCTGCGTGTTTAATCAGAGTGTTCACTGAATATGACTGCATTTGACTAAATTCCACTAAACTCCTTACTCTGGGGAAAGAATGCAGTAAAGAAATGTCAGCTTCTGGGCCACCATTTATTTATTAATATATTTGCTCCTGGTTACACCAGTAATATATGTTGACAATCCAGAAGGAAAACAAATCAAAACAAAAACAGAATCTATGTCACCCACAACCTCACCACACTGATTGCTAACCATGATTCCTATTTTAATATACTTCATTCCCTTTAATTCCTCTGCCTACCTAAAGAGTCTTAAAAATTATCCTGGAATCCTACTGTTTACCCAAATACAATCTGCTTGTTTATTTTAATGACATACAGTGAATGTTTTCCTAGTCCATTAACTTTCCTTAAAACATAAACTTTGTTCTTCAATGGCATGACTGTTATACAATATGAAAATATCATAATGTATGTAATACCTATTATTAGGTATTTAAATTGTTTCTAAATGATCACTGTTGTAAATAAAGCTGTCACGGTAGGACATGGACACACAAGTGATGTCTTAAGCTAGCTATGAAATGCCTCCCAGTGTTTGAAATAGTACATTAAGATAAATCAGAGTAATAATATATACAGTATAAATATATATAGTATAAACATATATATAGTTAATATATATAAATATATATAATATATAAAATATATAATATATAATATATATGTACATATATTCATTGTTTCATTTAGTTTTTCTTCCTCTTTATTATTTAATCTCTTAACTACATATATATGTATATATATGTATAAGTGTATATATGATGTGTATATATGTATATACATTGGTTTTCTTCCTTTTTGTGATTTAATCACTCTCTCTCTCTCTCTATATATATATATATGCACACACACACACACACACATCCTTTAGTGATAAGTCTCATGAATGACCTTATTTGGTATTTTAAAAAATGAACCAGAAGAAGAGTCATTTCCAAATTTAAAGAAGGTATAAAATTTTTAAAATAATGAAGTAGCTCAGTCTAAAGGAAATAAAATGCAGACCAATTTTAAAAGGCTAACAGGTTGAAATGCAGGAGATAAGCTTCAATGGGGAAATGGACAGGATAATGTATTTAGTGAAAAGTAATGCATTCCATATTTACAAGCTGATGGGATGACATAGCTTAAAGTGATCAATTGCCACTCACAACAAGGACACAGGAATCGTTAACGCCTGTTTTCTGAAGACAGAAGTTCGATGTACCACTGAGAACAGGAAGATGCTGATATATTGAGAAATACTCAACTCAGGAAAACTGAACGTCTGAAAAGCCTCATGGCTTTGAAGTGAAGGAGAGCTCAGCCAGCAAGCTCCTGGGGATGGAATGTACTGTATGAGGCAGTATATAACATTTGGAGGCTGAGAAGAGATTTGCTCGAAGTCTATTAAATCATGAATATGCTTTCACTCTAAATGTTCGATGAGGAGACTTCATGGGTGAATAAAAATCAGTATATTAAACAATGAGCGCTAAATTCAAGGAACTCATTGCCTATGAACTTATAGGAGCCAAAAATATAATAATCAGTAAAAAACCATGAATACAATATCCATTCCTATTTTAACAAATAGAATAGTTTCCAATCTACTTACCTTCCAAGTTCATTCTCTGACATTTTCCAGATTTGTAAGGAAAACACGTTTTAAGTGAGGCTCACAGATCAAGTGAAAACAGGTGTGAACTTCTTTGAGTTAGCAAGTAAATATTTTCCTTAGAATTCTGTAACATCTCCTTTCATGATTTTCTCATAATATACTCAAGCTGATCCAATGGCTGCTAGTGCTGCAATTCTTAGCAAAATGGTAAAACACTGTGAAACAATCTTACCTAACAAATTATGCCTTGTTTCATTTACTTTCTCTTCCTTTTTGGTGGTTTAATCACTCAACTATAATCTGACAGCAATTAGTAAAAATCATTGGTCCCTACAGCCCCTAGCCACCCCTGGAGCACACAAAAATATAAAGGTAAGAGGTGGGAATGGCCTAAAATATTGATTGGTTTTCTTAACAAGTTCTAGTCAGAGAAATAGAAATTAAATACTTGAAAACAATTTACCAAAACACCCAACTGGATGTCTTTTATCCCCACACTAGGAAATTGATTTTTCATGTGGTTATGCATTATTTTCTTCCTGAAAACCAATCTGTATATGTCAAGTGGCTCGTATCACCTATTTACTCAACAATATATTAATATACTGTGAAATTGGAACAACGTTGTCCTTTATAAATAAAGTGCAGAGAATGTTATTAACATGTCGGGGTTGAAGGCGGACTACAGGTTCTCCTGCTGGTTCTGTCCAGTCAACCAAATACCACTTACCCATGACTTGGGTACAATATGGGACTGCCAGAGGGCGACACATTAACCACAGCTTTGGACGCCAACCACATCCTCTTGCACAAAGTTTTCATGCAACGGCTCACTGAAGCCTCGCAATAACTCAGTCAAATGAATAGCACTGTTGTCCCCACTGTGCAGATGAGGAAAGAAGGACCTTGAGGGATTAAGCATGCTGCCCAAGGTTGAATAATGATCACTGCTAAGTGGTGGACCTATAACCCAAACCAGGCAGTCTGAATGGAGCCAGGTCTTCCTGGGTCGGGGAGGACATGTGTTAGGTGAATAATATGCCTCTACCAACAGGTGGGGTCGAGGAGTGGGATACAATTCAGAAGGCAGGATACGAGGGAGTGGCTAATATTCATCCTCAAAAAGGTATGCACTATTTGACCTCAATACATATATACACATATAAAGAGACACATACATATATAAAGAGACAGATGAGAGGATGGTTGGTATCCAAAATGTTAATGGTGGGTGGCTCACAGACTTGCATTTCAGTGGAACGTTTCCTTCTTTTACATCTTTAAGAATGGTGCAAATACTTAACAAGGAAAGTGCATGATTTAAAGGATCAGAAAAAAAAAAATGATGCTATTTTCACTGCCCTCCCCCACACAAAAAAGGAAAAGAAATATTTTCTTGGCGGTAGCAAAATGTTTCCTTTGCTGCATTTATTTTATTCCTTATCCCCAACAAATGGCTACCGAGTGTTTCAGCTTCTGCTTCTTGAAACAGAATTCCTATGGATTGTTTTATATCATGAGTTTTGATCCTTCTAGGGTGGGGAGCAGTAGATTTTGGTGGTTAAGAGCATACACTCAATCAACAGATCTAAGTATGAATTTTTACTTGCCAGATATATGACCTAGAGGGAGTTACTTATCCTTTTTAAGCCTCAGTTTTCCTCCAAAAAAATGGGGATAACTTCTGCCTCAGGTTTGCTATAGGAAATAAATTAAATAATGTACCTGGTACATAATAAAACACAATCATCAGTCATTTTATTACTATCCATATTACCTTTGAGAGTGCACACTGGTATACTCTCCAATGGTATATACTATTGCACATGTCTAAAGGAAATGGTTTTAACATTTTTGTGCCATGGACCCCTTCGGTATTTTCCTGAAGCCCACGGAAACCTTCCCAGAATAATGTCTACAAAATGTCCCTAAAATAAAACACATAGTATTACAAAAGAAACAATGTTTGAAGAAACAATGTTGAAAGAAACAATGTTGGATTGAAGTTATCAAGATATTTTTAATTATAATAGATGTGTTTCCTTATGAACACATTAAGTAATAAGGTCTGGCAGCAGACCTAATTGCTAATAATCATTGGGAAGTAGTAATAAATGTAAATGACATTTTGAAATATCTGCATCAATTGTAATGCAATATGAATACATGTGTGGATTCCATTGGTGATAAAGCCACAGATATTCCTAATTCTATAGTTGTTTGTTACCTACATTAATAATTAAAGAAAATGATAAATTTCTAACAAAAGGAAAAATAAGGTGAAATGTTCCCATTCCAGATTGCAGAATCCATGAGTACTATCTACAAACTCCGTCCAGCTTAAGAATTCGTAGGACATATGCTTACCTTTTGAAAGAGATCATTCATTATAGCTTTTTCATCCAAAAAATGAGCAACAACTTCAAACGTGGCATCATCCTTGACTCCTCAAACTCAAAACTCAAAAACAAACTCAAAAACAAAACTGTCAGCAAACCTTGTTTATTCTGATTCCAAAGATATGTAGACTCTGACTACTCTCAGTACCTTCATGACCCCACTGTGGTCCAAGCCACCCTCTTCCCCTCCCTACATGATTTAGATAGCCTCCTGGCTGCTCTTCCTGCTTCTGCTCTGACCCTGACCCCATAATCTAGTCTCAAAACAAGACAGATAACATTACTGATCTATGAAACTCTGCTTTAACTTCTCATTTCACTTGGAGCAAATTTCAGAAACTTCCTTTATCCACAAGCCCAGAGGATCTTCCTAGGCTCCAGAAGAGTCCTGGTTTCCTACCGCGTGTTACAACACCTACCAAAGCCACAATGGTGTTCTAAAAGCTCAAGGAATACTCCAGGTATGCTCTAGCCTTAGGGCCTTTGTGCCGTGTGCCCTTCTCAGCCTGAGATAATGAGCTCAGTGTCCCTTCCAGTTGGGCCCTCCCTAAGTACCAAACTGAAAATACTCATCTGTCCTCTTTAATTCGCCCTGCCCCCATCCTTGCTTTATGCTTCTTTGCGTATCTAGTATTATCTGACAAATTATATATTTAAATTTTGTGTTTCTTTATTATTTATTCCCCCACCACCTCTACTAGAATGTAGCATGATGGCAGATTGTTTTGTTTTTTGCTTTTTTCTCCCCTGCTATAATCCTTAGCATCTAGTATTTAGTCCCATGAGAGGAGCTAAATAAATACTGGTTGAGTAAATGAATATTTTGAGATAAACACATATGCTATTTTGCTATTAACTCATACAAATATTTTTGGAATAATAATTATCTTAGGGAAATAAAGCTTAGGTCATTATTAACTTGTTATTCGCACACATTATTATACACGTTAAATGAACTTTACACCTTCTTCCATGGTTTCCTATTTAAAAAGTCCATGCTCAAGGTAAAACTGGTTGGTTTCTGTATAGGGTTATAATTTGTTGTCATCTTTAATCAACTTTAACTGTAACTTTGACTCCTGTTTCCAACCATAAAGCCTAAAGTGCCTGCTGCTTGAGACACAGATGGCAATAAAAGAATCTTGTTGGAGTTGTTAAGCTAAAATGACAAGTGTATCTTGGAAAGAGACTACAGGTGCTACTGAAAGAAAGTTATTACTTTATATCCAAAGACAGCTGATGCTATTTGTTTCCTTTTTTAAATGAGATTCAAACATTCCAACAGTCTTTACATTTGGAATGCATTTTCAAAAGAAAAAAGTCCAAAAGGACTGTGAAAACCCAGTTTTGGCATTAAAAAATCAGATTGACAAATTTTTATTCTTGTCAATAGGTAGGGTTTTCAATATGTATATAGATTCTCCTTAAATATTATATATTATATACATAATTATATGTAAAATATAATATATACATATATAGTATGATGTATAAATCTAGCCATCTGCTCATTATTATCTCTATCTTTTAAACGCCAGACATCAATTAACCCACCTTAACTGTTGCGAATATTCGAAAACTTACAAAAGGGTCATGTCTCAACAGAGTGTGCTGGTCCCCAGGGGACTGCATATCACCAAATGTCGTATGAACAAATGCTAGGCACAATTTGTTGATCTACTTCACAACATCAGTGCAGTTTTACAGTCGAGTGGTAAGAACATTCTCATAAAAATCAAAAGACACAGTTTCATGGCAAGCTAAAAGGTGGTATTATATTTCTACAGTGTATACGAAGGTTACATGTTGACTTCATTATTAGAATTTTTTGAAAGCTCAGTAATTTGTGAATTTCGAAAGGTCTGGTGTTTTGTTTTGTTTTGTTTTTTTCCTTTGGTTGTTTTTTTTTAAGGTGAGTACCACAGCGTGTATACCACAAAATGATCTGAGCAATCTGGACACCATTGGAATGTCCCCATTTGTCATCTCTAATATGACAGCCACATATGGAGGTCATATTGCCTGAATATGATTCTCATTTCAAGAGAATGTTCTCCAGTCACAATCAACCTGTTCTAGTAATTCATTTCAGGTTGAGAGTGTCAATTTCAAGTGGCAAAACGTGTTGATTTTCAGCATTCTGCCCTGAAACAGTACAAAGATTCATTCATAAATATACTGCCTGCAAGGATCTAATTATTTAATTATAACTGTATATAAGATGCCAACGCCTAATGTTGGCATTTCTCCAGGAAAGCACATTTCCTATAGAACTTCACCTGGGGCTTCTGCATTTGGGACACTACCCAAAAACAATTTGTGCTATGTTTCACCTGTGTAACCTGAGATGATGAATCTTCCCTGGAAAAGTATGAAGAGAAAGAAAAATAGGGGAGTTGCAAAGGGTCTACATCACAGCACCTATGTGAATTATTCTGGCAAAACATTGTGGCAAGAGACCTTCAGTTATTCAACTCTGCTTTACTAATCAGTTTCCCTGCAGTCAGCAATCACTTTAAAAGATTTTAGGGATGAGGGGCTCAAATAGTCTGCCAAGGAGCATAAGCAATTATAAAATGTGGCTCACAAAAGAACATTCAAGTCCAAAAAGTCAATAATGGGTTATTATACCCGGAAAGTGAATAAACTATGCAGATAATCTATTCTATAGATATCCTCCTTTCTCATACTGTAAAGTGTTAGTATAAAGCAGATGATCTTTGTTTTAAAGAATGTTATTAGCATTGCTTTCTTGATCACTCTCATTTATCCCATGGAGGCCATGCCCTTCCAAAGAGACAAACCAATTTTAACTTCAAGAAAGACCGTATATTCATCATACGGAGGAAAAGGCTCTGTATTTTGTATTCCTTTAGTATTCTTTAAGTTATAGCCTAAAATGTGTCTGTTCTGGGTAACGGAGATATGATCCACCAAGAGGAGAGACAAAGTATACCATTATTCTGGGCTTTTTGAAATAATCCAGTGGAAATAGTACCCAGTTTTAAAGTAAGAAAATGTGAACAGTTCCATTAGTCAGCTTTGCTGCAATAACAAATAACCCTAAAATCCCAGGGACCTAAAACAATAAAAATGTATTTCTCAGTAGTTCACTTATTTCTTACCATTGTTTCAGGTTGATTATTGTGAATTAACAATTTCACCTCTGCTCTACCCTCTTCTCATGTTGAGACCCAGGATGAATAAGCCGCTCTTGCTTATGATGCAGCATTCGTATTACAGAGATAAGAGAGGGAAAAAAAAAACAACCCAAAACATGTTGCAAATACCCAAACATTCTTAAACCTGCTGATGAGGAGGCACCTTAGTGGCTCAGTCGGTTGGGCGACCCACTTTGGCTCAGGTCATGATCTTGCAGTTTGTGAGTTCGAGCCCCACATCAGGCTCTGTGCTGATAGCTCAGAGCCTGGAGCCTGCTTCGGATTCTGCATCTCCCTCTCTCTCTGCGCCTCTCCTGCTCACATTCTGTCTCTGTCTCTCAATAACAAATAAATTTTAAAAAAAAATTTAAACCTGCTGATGAGACATGGTTTATATCTTGTCTTCTAACTTTTCAGGGCCAAAACAAGAATTAGGCCAAGTCCAAAGTCAACAAGGGTGGGAATGTATAAGTTTCCCAAATAAACATTGTCCCTCCTATGGTAACAGTAAGAACAAGTGATAATATATCCACAACACTTACTCATAATTAATTCTGCCAGTATAAACACTGTGTTGTTGTGTTTTGTTTTGTTTTTTTTTTTTTTTGCAAATTCCACTTGAAAATCAGGTCCATAAAGGGAATATACATCACGAATTTCAATTGAACAAATAATTGAAATCATTTTGTTCCCCATTACTTATTGTTTATTTATCCTAACAACACTTTTGACCATTGGTGGACCTCAAAACCCAACATTAATGTACATGTATAACTTCTAGCATTTTCATTAAAATCTCATATTATTAGCTTCTCATTATAATTTATAAACAGCCTCCAACAGTTTTTGAATAAAACAACCTTTATGATACTATTCTAGCTTTCTACTCTGACCCTCAACACAGCCTAACTTCCTCAAAACATCGCTCGGGGGCGCCTGGGTGGCGCAGTCGGTTAAGCGTCTGACTTCAGCCAGGTCACGATCTCGCGGTCTGTGAGTTCGAGCCCCGCGTCAGGCTCTGGGCTGATGGCTCGGAGCCTGGAGCCTGTTTCCGATTCTGTGTCTCCCTCTCTCTCTGCCCCTCCCCGTTCATGCTCTGTCTCTCTCTGTCCCAAAAATAAATAAAAAACGTTGAAAAAAAATAAAAAAAAAAACAAAAAAAAAAAACATCGCTCGTTAGCCCATCCTGGAACTATGTCAACATATATGCTCCTTCTTGCTCTCTCAGGGGTACTAGAACTATGCACTGTGGAGCTGGAAGTTGTTGAAGGAGATCCATACATTACTGAGTAGCTAGGGTTAGCCAATGTGGAGGAATAGGGCCAGGGTGGGAGGGGGTTAGAGACAGGGCAAGTAGTTCTTTCCTGAACCATGAACACTACAAAACACAGTTTCTGTCAGCCCCAGGGCTCATCCACAGAAAAGTGGTAACGTGGCATTTGCAGGATGTAGCAAAAAACTTGGGTACTATGAAAAGATATGTTCTGTTTTTTCCCAGTGATATCATAGCTGAAGAAATGTGATATCATAGTGAAGTAATTAAAGTGAATCTCACCACACCATGCCAGGAAAATATATGCTGAGCAGATCTCACTGTGGGATTTCTTTGATGCAAGACAGATTACTAGAATTCTCAGTATTGCTCCGAGTATGTCTTTAATGAACAGAAGTTGCACATTTGAACTAATATGCACACAGCAGCACCAAAATTTCTCAGGTCTATCTTCAGAAGATGGATCTGAAACTATGTTTAAAATTATACTTTTTCTAGGTTTTCTTTATTTTTCATACTGTTTTTGATGAACTTCAGAGATACACCCTCCACTTGAAATAAGAATTTCTACCATATCAATCCTGGTTCTTGGTTTGGTTGGGATATTGGCAATGACCCAATATTAGGAGGCTCATTATTATACGAAGAAATCTTTTCTACCACAGGACAATGTTAGGTATAATATGTCCACACATGAAAACTCCTCAGTTTATGAGCCTAAAGAAACATAAAATAATGAATTCCTCATAAAATAAGGATGTTTCTATGAGTAGGTAATTCAAGATAGCTCCAGGTTTTGTTTGCAATTTGGGGGTAATAAGATGGGGCTTAAGATGGAACAAGTAAAGAAATACCATCATCTTAAAGTTCATCTAGTTTTGGATTTGTGAGAAAACTCATCATTCTTCCCTGAATCCCTACGCAGACATGTGTTTATCCTTGAATAAGCCTCCTTGGTTATGATGGAAGAGTTCTTACCAAGCTAGCTGTCATGTTAAGAAGGTTTCCTTTGGCTCTATGTTTCATTCTGCCCCAAAAGTACAAACTCCAGGTTGGTCTGTGGCAGATTCTACAGTTGCGCTTACTTAAGATTGTTTTTAATCCTTTTCCCTTGGCCTTTTTTTTTGTTTGTTTGTTTAACTATGGAAGCTAAAAATCTGCTTTCCCATTTGCCTAATAGTGGCCACATGACACTATCCTGGCTAATGAGGTTTAAGTCAAAGTTTGCTAAGAATTTGAGGGAAAGTGTTTGTTTTCCTGATACAGGTATTGCTTCTTCCTTCTCCCTTTCCCACAATGTTTTCCACTTTCTTTATACTTCTAGGAATTCAACTGGGTTGGAAGATGCTTTGGCAGTCATACTATATCCATGAAATAAAAACCAAGAAAATTACAGGCATAGCCACCAGCCATCTTAGAGCCACAAAACATATGCCTGGGACTGGAAACAATCTGATACATTGTTAGGGAAGAAAAATAAAAGGTCCAATTTCTTCTAAGCCAGGGTTTACTAGGTTTTCTATAATTTGCATATGAATGCAATCTTTACCTGTTTAGAAGTATAAGTGATTTGTGGTAAACAAAACAAAAGAAAACAACAACAACAACAAAACAAACAAATGTAGCCTGATACCTATTAATGGGACCTTTGGTCATTCTCAAATTTAAATGGCTAAATTTAAATTGTCCCACCAGATCAGACTGGGTCTTCAGTTGACAATGGATAAGGGACAGTCAAACTGATAAAGGGACAGGTAACATCTCTTCTGGAACAAGGCTAATGGGGTGTCCAGAGGCTTCTGGAAATCCTCGTTCAGTTACAAACATATCAAAACTCATTCCATACTCTAAGACCTTTTAGATCTGAAAAGAGAAAGTACACATCAGAGATAACACTGATTAATTCAAACATTATACTAAAATAGGAAAGCAAATCTTGTATCCCCTTGAATGGGAGTGGGAAAAGGTACAATAAAGAATATGTTTATTAGATCATATTATACTCATGTTATAGGTCAATAGATCATATTATAAAACGTGCATGTATGTTAAAGTTATCATGAACGAAGAGTAAGTTGCATCTTTGTTTAGAAACTACTCTTTTACGTCCAGAGGATATGGGGGGAAGCATATGTTTAGTAATTTGAAATTATGGGTTCTTTCAACTGAGCGGTTCTAACTCTTGATTAAAGGCTTCCCAGGAAGCAATTCTTCTCTAATACTATATAAATCAGAAGCAGCATCAGCTGAGAACTTTCAAAACATGAATTTAAAATCCTCAAAGGAATGGAAATCATAATCTGATTTGCTGTTCTTCCATCTCCTACTCTTTGCCATTTCCATTCCCGTTTTGTTTTGTTTTCTTGGTTTTTTTTTTTTTTTTTTTTTTTTAAGTTATTTGGCTTTGCGGAAAAAAATTTGGATATTCGTTATAGCCAAGAACTACCTTGCTTCTTCGGTGGCAAAAGAGTTACCCAGAAGGGCTATAAAACTTGGGTTAGGGAGAAATGTGAAGTCTACAACAGTCACAGTGTCCCATAATCCTGAGCCTAAAAAGGCTGTCTTTCATCCAGAAAACTCAATTACCTCCAAGGAACATTCTTACTCACTTCCCCACGTAAATTCACTAAATAATCAGTTCTCACAAGACTGACCCATGAGAACACACTAAGTGCACAGTACAACAAAAACATAAGCAAAACTACTTGCCAAATTATAAACTGGCAAAGGAAAATATCTTGGCAGGCATCAGTTTGGGAAAATCAAATTCTTATGGAAAACTGTCAACATGCATTTTACTTAAGCCATCAATTTGCCCCTACTTGATATGACTTGAAGGGCTTACTGTATTTTTGTTTTCTCACTTACCTAAACTCAGATCTAAATATTTTTCAGCGTTAATAATGTTTATTTTTATGAATAGTCCTCTGATGTTTGGCTGCTTTAATATGTACATGCTTTTGCATTTAGCCAAGGCTAAGTTGACCTGTTTAGGAAAAGGATGCTTACTTCAGGCCTGGGTGGCTCAGTGAGTGAGTTAAGCATCAACTCTTGGTTTCCACTCAGATCATGATCTCACAGTTCATGGGTTTGAGCCCCACGTTGGGCTCCACGCTGACAGCAGAGCCTGTTTGAAATGCAATCTATACTTCTCTCTCTGCCCCTCTTCCCTCCTCAAATAAACAAACAAACAAACAAACAAACAAACAAACAAACAAACAAACTTTAAAAAGAAAAAGTGTGCTCACTTCCCAGAGAGGAAGCCTTACGTCAAAAGTGGTAGAAAGATGTGGTTTAGTTGTGTATCACTACATATAGCACACATGTATGTGCACATAGGCGCGCACACACACACACACACACACACACACACACACACACACACCTTGGCCATTTAGAAAACACCTGCTTTCCCCTTATTTCACTATTGTTGATTGTCAAAGACATTGCAAATCTCCTATATCCAGTGACAACGCTAATGATATCCAATAGCGCCAATGTTAAAACTTTGACACGGATAAAAGATTTTCAAAGACATGATAAGCTTCTCAGTTGATATCACTATATCATATTTAAGGCAGTCAAATATTTTAAATCTTAGGATATCTTCTTTCTCTTTACTTAAACTTCCCATAAAGGTAGATAAGATGAATATGTTGGCATCAGATATGCTCCTGTAAGTTTTCAGCAGGCTCTCCAAGTCACATTTCAGAATCTCATGCCTTCCCCTCCTCTTACCTCACACGACCGTCAACCACAGCAGAGCTCTGCTAACGAGGCATAACATGATAAAGAAACAGAATTGCTGATAATATTTACCTAGGGAAATCCCCAAGGGCCCATAGTAATGTGAGTTGTTCCATGAAACTGAAAATCTCTTGTATCTTTAATACACATCTATAGAGGAGCATTTAAAATTAATCGGAATATTTATTCAACATCTACCAACTTGTGTATTTGAAGAAGCATTCTAGATACAACGGGGAACACACACAGGCATATACACAAATAGGCAATGCATGACTTAGGTCCCTTTGGGACTGGTGCTCAGTTTGAAGAGGTAAATTCATGAAAAACATAAAATGAAATAAAAATACAAGATGACTGAAGAGACCCAACAGACCAGAGTTGTTGGTAAAGGCTTCTTGGAAAATACTGGATTTGGTCTGTTTAGATGGAAAGTGTATGAGTTTGCTAGGGAGGCTCTAGAAAAATAGCATAGATGGCTACTTAAGCAATGGAAGTTCATTTTCTCAAATTGTGGAGGCTACGAGTCCAACAGCAAGGTGTGCTCAGAGTTAGTTTCTTCCTAGGACCTCTCCCCTTGGCTTATAGAGAGCCAGCTATCTTTTCTTTGTGTCTTTACATGTGTGGTCCCTCTGTACCCCTGTGTCCGAATTTCCTCTTCTTATACAGGGACACCAGTAATACCAGATTAGGCCCCACTAGAAGGATTTCATTTTTAAATTAATTCCCTCTCTAAAGACCCTATCTCCAAATACAGTCACATTCGGAGGTACAGTGTGAGCAAGGACAGCACTCAGCCCATGACAGGATGAAAAGTCCGAAAGTCAGAAGGAACTCATGCTAAAACCAAGTATACAGTTTGAGAGAGAGAGAAAAAAAAGTAAATTTATAAAGGTGTATCGGATTTTATTCATTGTAAGATTTTTATTTTAATTACTAATACAGATGATCCACTGGCAGTTGCATAAAGTAGTCTTTCAAACTGTAAGAACCAAACCAAAACACATCAATGTTTACTACCAAATAAATGTGTCTTAAGTGTACAAATAAATATTTTCTCTCGAAACAACACTCACATTTTCTGCAGGAGCGAAAGTTAGTTTTTAGAGTTAGTCAGAGGTAACTTCACTGATTGGAGGGTCCAACATTTTCTGCATTCAGCAAACATTTATTAAACACCTACTTGTGTGATTAGTAATGTCCTCCATTAAATGAATTAAAATACAACCAAAATGGGATTCTCATTATATAGATGAGGATACTCATATCCATGCAGTGTGAGTGAGGCCAGAACTAGCAAGCAGTTCTGCAGTTTCAGCCCACAGCTTGCCTTACTATATCACGCTGACCCCAGGAAACTTGGTTTCCATGCGGGGACCTACTGAGAATTATTGAACCAAGCAGACAGTCTGGATCCAGAGCATCATGAGTAACTAAAGTTTTGCTGCATGTACGATCGATGAGGCTAATGGCCAGTCCAATCACTCAAAAGAACCCAGCACATTGTGAACATATCCTAATGATAATAACACCTAACTTTTATTCTGTGCTGCCTGTGGTCAAACCTAATATTGTCTGCTTTATACCTATCATTTGATTTGTTTCTCACAATTAGCCTGTGGGTTGGGGACAATTATCATTGATATTTTTATAGATAAGAAAGCTGAGGCTTATACAATTTAGGAAAAATACCCAAGGCCATAGTAGCTGACACTTATGCCTCAGGTTTCCTATTACCAAATGCGACAGAAGGCATGTACCGTACAGATAAAGTTGTATTTTCTCTTCTTCTCAGTCAAGAAAGAAAAAAGAGAAAGGGGGTGGGGAAAGGAGTGCTATGAATGTGTCGCCGATTGTTGAGTTTTTCATGCACATATTAAGGGCACAGCCATTCCGTATGTACAGATTCAGCAAAGAGGTCTCATTTATTGTTATATTTAATTACGGAATTGATTGAATTTTACCAGTTGAGGTCTTTAGACATAAATATAGAACATGTTTTGTTTATACCTTAACCCAATGTCAGGATAATCTGCTACATGTCAGAGACAATATATGTTTCAAATTAATTTAATCTTTTCTTACTTTCTATTAACCGAATTGGATCGACACTATGACCTGACTGTGAGTCATAAAAATTTAAGGAATAAAAAAAATAGATTTCACTGAAAATTAGACTATTTCAGTGGCTCACTCAGGCATAGCCTCTCTATCCTTTGAATAGAAAGATGCACTATTTTGTTGCCATTTTCATTTAATGATGTTGTTTACAAATATTGTAAGTCTGATTATTCAAAAATGTATGCATGGATATTTTTTTTTAAATAGACATGAAGGCTACAAAAGAAAGAAAGAAGAATTTCCAGATGCTGTGGGAGATCTCCAAATGTCCAGTTAAAGCAAGCGATGCGGTTCCAATTTTCAATATATTAACCAGACTTACTATCTACATAAACAGACTGTGTGTTTAACCTTTTCCTGGAGGCTTTCAACGCTGCTAAGCAGAACTCAAAGATTGTCTAGCCAGACTTAAAAAGTCATTTGAAGTAAATGGATTCTTGGTGATAAATAATGATGACTTTTTAAAGTAAGTTTCTTTTTTCTGTCTACAAGTACGGCTTTATATCTCATTTTAAGTCCCGTGAATTTTTCTCATAGAACAAGGAACAAGTTCCCAAATTGGGCCTTACTTATTTGGTCCTTCTCTCTCGGCTTCTTTCCTGTAATTGTGCCAGGAGCCTCTACCTTGAGTCCTGTTGTTTTTAATATGATCCTCATTTTCCACGCTTTTTAATAAAAATTGTTTGAATACTTTTGAATAATTTTATTTTTTAAAATTATATCACAAAACTTACTCAGTAAAGGACAGGAAAAGAACGTTTTTAAAAACCTGGGTCCTATCTAAATGATATTTTAAAAGTATATATATATATAAATATATATATATATTATATTTAATAACAGAATTGATTGAATTTTACCAGTTGAGGTCTTTAGACATAAATATAGAACATGTTTTGTTTATACGTTAACCCAATGTGTACATTGGGTATATATATACACCCAAAATATATATACATATATATATATATATATATATATATATATATATACATACACACACACTTTTTTAAACCTACACTGACATACTCATTTAAATATCTTTGTCTAAAATTCTTTTTAAAATTTTTTTAAATGTTGATTTATTTTTGAGAGAGAGACAGAGAAACAGAGTGCAAGTAGGGGAGGGGCAGAGACAGAGGGAGACACAGAATCTGAAACAGGCTCCAGGCTCTGAGCTGTCAGCACAGAATCCAACACGGGGCTCGAACTCAGAACAGTGAGATCATGACCTGAGCCAAAGTCAGACGCTTAACCAACTGAGCCACCCAGGTGCCCCACTGTCAGCTTCTCTTTAGCAACTATCATTACCTAATATGTTATATAGCTCACAAATTTTCTTTACTTTTATGTCTAGTTCCTAAACCACACTGTGAGCTTCCTGAAGACGGGGACTCTGGTCTATTTCATTCCCTGCCATATTTCTATCTCCCAGCCCACTGCAGGCAGTATCTATTTTTCTAATTAATACACAAATTTAAAGCCGAAGTATCATTGACTGTTTACAAGTAATCATATATTATCAGAGGCCTAAGAGAATAAAAATGGGTTTCCATAAACAGCCTTCTGTGCATGTGTGTGCAGGTTTGCAGGGCCACCTTCACGGTGTTTGACCTGGGAGGCAGTGTACAAGTTGCAGGCTTACGCTCCTCCTGTGCTTTCTTAATGCTCTGCTGTCATGATCTTAAACTCTTAATAATTTTTCAACAAGAGGCCAGCATTTTTATTTTGCACCAAGCTCCCCAGGTTAGGGGGCCAGTTCTACATGTAGGTGAGCATCACAGCTGGGGTTCAAATCCTAAATGTTACTTAGCATTACGTTTGCATGAATCATACACATTTACATGGAAAGCATTCTATGGTCTTAACTTATCTGCCTTAGCTACTACTCCCCAAACAGTTCAGAGTGGCCACAGTTTTGTTACAGATGCATGAACCGAAAGTCAGTCAAGCTGGGCTATGGTTCTAACTCAGCCAGTGACTCGCTGAGTAACCTCTCACCTCGTTTTCCTACCCGCAAAAAGAGGTACTTGAACTAAACGATCTCTAAGTTACTATCCAGTCCCTCTGTTTTTTAACTCTTTCTAAATAAGACTATACTACATCTTTAAAAATATAATAAAATATTTGTTTCTCACCTCTTTACCAAACTCTTTTAATGTAAATTGCTATCACAGACGGGATTAAAGAAAGAGCAAACCCCCTTCTCATTTTATGTTTTTGCAATATGGATTCTCTTTTTGATTTGTGAGCCCTTAAAAACGTTGATTTTTCCACATCTATTTCTCGGCTTTCGAACACTGTACTCCCATCTAAAGTCAAACAACCAATAAACTGATTAAACCTACTCATTTTCTTGGCCATACCCACGTGATCAAACAACTTAATCCCAGATAGTCTGAGTTTTCTTAAACTGATCTGTAATTCCTTAGTGAAATTCAAACTCAGCTGTAGGGAGCAGCCCCTCCTTATTGCCCACAAACACGAAGATGGGCTGCAAAGTAGGTTATTTGAGGCAACTTCAGTGTAGGTAACAACAATGAAACCCCCCTCCTCCACCGATGTCCACCAGAATTTAAACACTTAAAAACATCCCTACTCTTGTTGTTCAGTGAACTAGAAAATCTGTGGGTTGAGGAATATTTAATAAAACTATGACTTGTCTTCAAAATTATAGTCAATTCTGCTATAAAAATGTGAAATACGTACTCCGGAAAAAAAAAAAAAAACACCATTCTGTTCAAAATTGTGTGATAAAAACCACAGGGCTTATGAGGAAAAAAAATGGATAGGTATACAACACCCGAAACTTCCCTCAGTGACACACAGAAAATGATAGGAACCGAATAAACAGGAACACCATGTGCACGTGTCAAATGATTAAGAACCACATAAATACTACCATGAATACGGTACTTTACTCTGAAAACGTCTGAAACCTTGTTTGTGGGAGTGGTCATCAGAAGTAGTGCAGCCGGTGAAGAACCGTGATGGGGTGGAAAATTGGAGGGAATGTGGTAACACGAAGGATCCATGAGATGTGGCTCATGACACAACAGCACTGGCAGATTGCCGGCAGGTATCAGAGGCAGGACCAGCCTCATGGATGCGTGATCTGTACATGGTCACTCAGGACCCCAAGCTGCAGTCATCTTGAAATTCTTAATAATTTTGGAGAAAGGAGCCACACATTTACATTTTCCCCTGGCAAATGATGTCGTCAGTCCAGGCTTAAGGTCACGTGTGTATGCACACACATGCATTCTGTGTATTCTTACAGATCACCATTCAGCTAGCTATAGTTTTCTGCATTGAGGTCAGGGTGTTTCTAGCAGATGAAATTATGCAGAAGCAAACTCAAATTTTTCATCATATTCAGATATGCCCCTGATATATACATCAGGCTGGAACCAAAAAATAATGTTTTCAAAACAAGTATTATAGCAGAACTGACTGTAGTTAAATTTTTGGAAGCTATTATTAATCTGAGGTGAAGCGAAGAAGACAGAGATCCCAGGATGAGGAAAGCCATGCATTCCCTGTAAATCCAGGCTAGTCTCGCCAGGGGACCCCACATCCCAAGTGGAGAAAGTCAGGGTATACTCCCTCCTCCAAAATCAATGGTAGGCCCCCAGAAGTAAAGAATAAAAAACTGCATTAAGAAAGAATTAGGCGGGGCGCCTGGGTGGCTCAGTCGGTTAAGCGGCCGACTTCAGCTCAGGTCACGATCTCGCGGTCCGTGAGTTCGAGCCCCGCGTCGGGCTCTGGCCTGATGGCTCAGAGCCTGGAACCTGCTTCCGATTCTGTGTCTCCCTCTCTCTCTGCCCCTCCCCCATTCATGCTCTGTCTCTCTCTGTCTCAAAAATAAATAAAACGTTAAAAAGAAAAAAAAAGAAAGAATTAGGCCTTTTACTACGGGTTGCCATGATTGTCCTTCCTGTTACTCTTTCTTCCCTGAACTTTCCAGTGAGGCTATGGGAAAAGAAGTGGAAGATGGGGTATTTTTATTTAACTTTCCAGCCAAATTGCTAGGGCCCACAGTGAAGAAGGGAGGGAGGGCATCTCGCACCCGGAGAGGTGCCCAGGTGCAGGGCAGAAGGTGGCTAGTTGACACAAGGTGGAGTTGACCCCAGCAAACAAGGGAGGCAGGAAGGCAGCATCTGAACTGAAAGAGGAGGTCACAAGACAAGGAATGATAGTTTGCGGGACTGAGAACACAACAGAGGTAAGACTCACTTCCCAGCAGAGGACTGACTTCTCAGCCAGCAGGACTGGGGGTCCCCAGTTCCCACGGATCATGGCCACACTAGGACAGTCCTGTTTCTTAAATTTTTTTTTAACCCTCAGACTGATCTTGCAGATATAACATCCCTATTTTGAAATCATTTAAGAAAAATAGAGACGAAATGAAGGATAACAGGTTAACATGCATCTCATTTGCCGCGAGAGGGCAAGGATGCATCCTTCTTTATTAAATTTTTCTCACCGTGTATGCTTACAGTGAAATAAAGAAGTAGAGCTGAATAACGGGAGATGTTTTACAGTCCTTCTAAAATTTCCACTCAATGCATTTTATTTTTTACAGAATCAGGGAAATCCTGAGCAGAATGTTTAAGTTATTTAACTAGAAACCACAAAGGACAAATACTGTTATAGAGAACATTCTGCCAAAACCACTTTCCCTCTGAGCTTCACTCTCCGTTCACATGTTCCTTAGCCCCTTAAATTCTATCATTTAATCTCAGTCCTGGATTAAATTTTCTCGTTTGAAATCCCGAGCTTTTAGTTATTCCTTGTGCATAGATTTATCTTCCCTTATAGCCAGCCAGCTCTTAGCCTTTGGTTTATTGAAAAGCAGTACTTTGTGATGAATCCTGCTACTGATGTGTTGGTTTACATCTTTTGTTGAGCCATTTGCAGTGAGGTCTGGCTGCTTTTGTACACATCTGGTTATCAGGTGCTATTAAGAGGCTAATTACCATAATTTATTATTGATGCGAGTGTGACTTTACACATGTGTCTTTTCTCGAGGTGCTACACACCTGTGAATTTTGTTTTGCTTTGCTTTTTTTTAATGAAAGATTACTTTTGTACTTTTAGTGAACAATCATGAGGATGCTGGTCTTTACCCTCCTTTCTTAATCTTACATTTCCATTAACAATGAAATGGCTTTTACTCCTTTTGGTGTGAAATCAAGTTCAAGATAACATGGATTGAAATTCAGACAGACAAAGCCCTCCTTTTGAAATGAAAATGTTCTTCAGTAATACTACAGCTTTCCCAAACCCATCGTGTTTCAAATGTACTTCAAAATGAGGCAATCTGTTTCTTCCCATGAGATGTATTATTTTAAGAGAGCTCCTCATATTTGCAGTGTTGCAACTTATCGGGTGTCCCATTAGCTCGTGCATGGCCAGCTCTGGGATCATACGAGGCCAGTAGGAGAAAATTCACTACACTGGCAATTTCCCACATTTCTGCTCAGAGAAGCTATACCGAGATCTGGAGAGGTAGTGGAGAGAGAGGAAAAAAAGAAGTTCAATTCCTTGTACTCAGGTACTAATTCAAGAAAAATATTAAATGTGAGAACATATTTCTTCTAATACATATTAATAAAAAGCCTCAGTCACTGGAACTGGGGGAAGAAGTGGGGGGTTATGCAGCACCCTACTGTCCGATTTGAGGATGAAAAGTGTGTGTGTGTGTGTGTGTGTGTGTGTGTGTGTGTATGAGAGAGAGAGAGTGTGTGTGTGTGAGGGAGGGAGAGAGAGAGAGAGAGAGAGAGAGAGAGAGAGTGTGTGTGTGTGTGTGTGTGTGAGAGAGAGAGAGAGAGAGAGAGAGAGAGAGAGAGAATGGATTCTGTATCTCTTTTACCTATAGGTCATCAATTTCTCCTTCCTGTCCCCTTGAATATATTTTCCTTATCCTTCCTAAAGCCTCAGTTTTCTCACCTGACAAGTGGTGGTCATCCTAGAAACCACTTGGTGAGATGTTAAACATCAAGGATCTTCACACGATGCCTGGTACACAGTAAATTCTCAACAAATATTAGAAATTAGCATAGGCTTAAATATTTGTGAGAGTCCCGTTATGATGTGCCATGGACAGCTGTGTGACAACAGCGACAAGTGTGTGGCTCAGTTCCAGAGGTTGACAAGATCTCCCTATGAAAGAATTTACTTCTTACTGACTCTGGCACTGTCTTTGAGCATGCTTGCAGTGTTTTTCCAAATCGTGCATCTAGTAAGAATTGTATGTGCACTTGTAAACCCAGATGCCTACTCCTCTGCCCAGAAGATTGATTTCCAGTTTAGTAGGTTTTGGGCATGCACAAGTATTCTCACTCTTGGGCACACCAAACTTATATATATACTTATTATCAATCCCATTTGGGAACCATAACTACCACAAGATTTCATAGGGGGTAATCCCTTTTTAGGGGCTTATTTTAATAAAATCATAACCTATCCAAAGAATATGGCTAAAACAGTAGTGTTCAGGAAATATTCCATGTGCCCTCCCCCCTTTCCCCAGCCTCCCTTATATTAATATAAAGGGATGAACATGAATAGTTCCAGTCGATGGCTGTGGGCAAGTTGCCATGGGTCACTTCTAGGCCCCTAGAGTTAAAGACGCGGGTATCCTTTCATTGCTCTCTTCCCACCTTGAGATGAACTTCAGAGCATGTGTTAAACCAGTGGTGCCACAGCATTGACAGGAGCCTCCGGCAGCCTGGTTCGTGGGTAATTATGGAAAACACAGCACCAACGGCATGCTCTTCCCCCTGAACCCATCCTACTCATATAGCATGAGCAAGAAAGAAATCTTTGTTGAAATCAATGACCACCCCAACTATTACAATGGAAGAATTCTCTATTCATCAAATAGAGACTGCAATAAAGGAATGGGCACAGGGAAACTACTCGGTAAACACTTACTGATTACATGTGAGGAGAAAAAGGTATCACAGAGGAGTACAGCCCAGTGAAATGAAAAACAATACTGACTCATCTAAAAAGGTGAAGAATGTGCAATTATCAGTGGTATATGAAGAAAAGGTCTAAGGAGGCAGCCCAAGGGTACGAATGGGGGTGCTGGTTAATTCCAAGGAAAATAGCTGCCAATGCAAACTGCACTCTGACCAACCTTTACTCATCAAAGGGACCTCTGCTTTGAGTAATCAACAGTTGTTTTGGAAAACCACAATAAAATGAAGAATCTACTGGATTTTTAGAATTTGGATGGGTGTCTGGTTTCCAGACAACAGCTTCAAATATTTAAGCTGCTAACATTAGACCAACAATGAACTTAATGGTAATTGAAAACATCTTTTCAATAAATAAAAACACATTGTGCACACTTTATTTAAAAAGTTTGCTCATGACTTAGACTAACACAGATGTGGTTTAGAGACATTCTATACCTAAAGACATGCAACTAGATGGGGAAGATAAATACCAAAGAGGAAATGAACTGATATGATTTAAAGTGTGATATTATTACCATCGTAAATTATGTCAGCTACGGCTGCCTCAAGTAGAACTTGACTTGATTTAAAGCCAAACAAGGCCACTGAATTATTTGCAGTTAATTATGAGCTGGCCATATGTTGCAATGAGAACAATGTGTTAATCAGTCAACATTGACTCAATGGTGACAACGTAAATGGTTGGTTCCTATCCTGCTGGACAAAATGTATCTCAGAGACAGAAGAATAAGAATGTTAATATCTTTCAATAGAAAAAAATGTTATTAACTGATTTGGGAAGTTTCAAAAGAACATGAAATCTGGCTATGTCAGAGATTCAACACAAATGTTTATGTTTTAAAAAACATTTCATGTCCTTCTGAATGGCATGATGAGTCAGCAGTTCCGAAATCTTTAAGTGTGGAACTCATCCCTTATGTAAAAGGACACTTATCATCATGGACACAGTAAAAATATGTGCAAGGTGTTTAATACATAATTGAACAATCCTATAAAACAATGCCATATCCAAGCCCTATATTTAAAGAGAAAAAGACTCTGGTATGCTATAAAAATATAACATGTGAAGTTTCGTAGAGCATACACTTGCATACACACACCCCAAAAATCTTGTGTATTTATAACCAAAGGATACAAGCATTACAAAATTGTAAGATGTATTTTATTAAAAAAAAAAAAAAAAGAAGAACATTTAAGGGACAGAGACTTTTCCTTAGTTCTATAACGATCTGCTATGCATATTTAGTTTTCAAACTGTGAATCCTAAGTTTTCTTTTCTTTTAAAATAACCCATGTAGTCAACGTCTGAAGCAATAGAAGAAAAACAGGACACAGAATTGACTTATCCACACATTTGGTGCATTTGGGCAATTCTGCAGATGACGAAATAACTCAACCTGAACTCAGATACGTACAACTCAAGCTCTTATGTTACCCTGTCAAAATACTATACAAAACAGCCCTCTGTTTTATATGTTTAATTAATGGCTTGTTACTAGTCGAACACCTAAATCCTTGCATACCTTAATTTTTAAACATATGCTGATGTCTTCTGGTTGATGCTGCTAATATTGAAACATTTTCAATAAATCCTAGTATAGTTAATTAAACTATCTGAAGCATGATAAATTTTTCGGGTCATTTTCAGATTAAAATAGACTCTGCAAGTAGCACCAGGTGTGAATTCTCAACCTTCTTCCAACCCAAGTGCAATTAGCAACGCTGGGCTTACTAAGGCTCCTTGGACATCTGTTTTGCTAAACCCTCTCTTTAAAGCCTTGATCTTTGCCTCCCTAATTACACATTTTATCAAAGAACTTTTGCTATTCTTTCCTAAGCCTTGTACAATGGAGGCGATTCTGATTAAGATGAGTATGTGAGTCTTATTGATTTCATTGAGAAATTCCTGCCAGAGCAGAATTTGGCTGATAATTCCTGATTTATATTATTTTTTATGACCAACTTATTAGCCTGTGATTTTTCTAGCCCCATGCTAGAAAATAAAATATTTTAGTTATTTTACTAAAATATATACATGCGTCTATATATATATATATACACATATATATATAGAAACTAAAAATAAAATATTTTAGTTATTTTACTAAAATATATACATGCGTCTATATATATATACACGTATATATATATAGAAACTAAAAATAAAATATTTTAGTTATTTTACTAAAATATATACATGCGTCTATATATATATACACGTATATGTCTATGTCTATATTTATACATATGCATACATGCATATGTACATACATATATATATATATAATATGAGATTCTATACTCAAAAAAATGAAAAAAAAGTTGGTTACTATGAAAATAAATCAATCAAAATAGATAATTTATAAATATCAGCCAGTTTACCATTAGATGGAGAAAAGGTAAATGTTAACACTTTTCCACAATACATTTTTGTGCGTGCATATATTCTTCTGATTTTTCCCCCAAAGGAATCAGAACAAAATTAAAATTTTTATGTGAAATAGATATCTCTTTTCAACAATAAATGGGCACCAAGCTATTTCCTATGTTTAATTATAATATCACGAAAAATATATAGTACATAAAGAATAGGATGTCTCATTTTTGGAAAGAATACCATATATTAATTTTGAATACATAAATTATCATGGCATGTGTAATAACTATACAGATTTACAGTAAAAAGAAAGTTATAGCCCATTTTCTTTTACGAGTTCTCTTTTGGAATACCTTGCCTGAAAACAAAATGACTCATAAGAATACCCTAGAATGTTCTTTGCCAACTCCCATAAACATGTGTTACCTGGGTGCAAAAAATACATTGAGCCTAGGGATCCCACAAGACCTGAGCTCCATTTTCTGACACATATAATGAAAGGGCTGGCCTCCGAATGCTTTGGTGGTACTTCAGAGCCCCGAGGTCCAGGCCTGGGGACCTGACAGGGTTGGTGACTCTGCCGCACAGATCCCTGGGAGTTGCTCCCACCGGAAGAATGTTGCTTTTCCCTGCTTTAGGTTATGTCTCCCCTTTCATTTTTTTCAAGTCATATTCACCTAACATTTCCTTGCACCAAACGCTTTTCTAGCTGCTGAGAACATAGTGTGAATAAGGCAGACCAAAGCCCCCTCACAGACCTTATCAAGTTAATTTTAATTTTTTTAATTTTTTTTTTTTACATTTATTTATTTTTGAGAGACAGAGAGAGACAGTGTGAGCAGGGGAGGGGCAGAGAGAGAGAGTGAGACACAGAATCAGAAGCAGGCTCCAGGCTCCGAGCTGTCAGCACAGAGCCCGATGCAGGGCTTGAACCCACGAACTGTGAGATCATGACCTGAGCCGAAGTCGGAAGCTCAACGGACTAAGCCACCCAGGTGCCCCTATCAAGTTAATTTTAAAAAGGTTTACATAGCTAAATACAGGAATTTGAAATCTCCTGGACTATGTGTCTGATCTTCCTCCTGACTCTAAAATTTCTATAGGCAAAAACTGAGACGTAACTATTGCTTGGCAAGCCACTACAGTCAAGTTGCATCACTAAAATTTTCAAAATGGGTTTTTCCCTTTGTGTCTTCCTCCCATCCATCCTCGGTGTTACCCCAATAACTCCTGTGCTCCTCTGGGGTGGCCTAAATATGACTTTCATTCTGTCGAGGCTTTTAAACAGTTCCCATTCCGAATGCAAGGTTATTATAGAATTTTTTAAGTGAATGTAATTTAAAGGAGGCTAACACTCCCAATCTATCTCAGGAAGAATAACAAACTGTAACTATGGAAGTTGACAATGATGTGTTATTTCCTTTTGGCTCAGTGATCACACACTAGAGAACAATCATAGGTATTTTAGTAAAGTTAATAATTACTTATGGTTGAAAAAAAAAGAGAGAGCAAGTTATTGGTGTTGAAAGTTCATGACTACTCATACATACCCCATAAACGTGTTCTCAGATCGGTTGTGGGAATTGTGGTTTATGTTTCTTTATTCTCTGGGTATTCATAAAATGCTATTTTAAGGGAACACTTGTTATTTCAAGAAATGACTGATATATTATTTAGCATGGTTCTTGCCTGTGTGTTTCTTAGTTACATTTGAAAGAACCATCTAACATTGTGTATTATTAACAGGAACACTTTTTTTCACCCTCTGTAATCTGTTTCTTTGACTCTCTCAATTTGAGAAAATACTTAGTCATCTAATCAGAACCTTCAGTGTTCCAAACTAAGTTGATTTTCCTACCAGATGTGCTTTACTCCCTAATGTAAAATTTTAGGCAATTGTTTATATTTGAAACACAGACTGTTATCAGCAATCTACTGACATATGGGTTAAGATACAAGCAACCTCCCCTTGCCTGGTAAAAACTGTTAATTTCATAATTGTTCATCTCCAGTAAATTTTCATTAAAGTATTCAATACAACCTCTTCTGCCCTAAAACTCATTATAGTCTCCCTTTTAAGAATTTATATTCTGAATTACATAACAACTCAAATTATTATTTTTTTTTTTAATTTAAAGAATGGGCCAATTAGCTGAATTCATACTTTAAAAGGAAATAAGAATAGAAAAGGTTTTCTGGCAGGAATTTTAATAAAGACTTTTACGTATTTCACAAAACAAGTGAAACTTAAGAGACTAAAGAGAAAAACTGCTTAGACGAGGAAAAGCAATAAAACACACACACACACACACACACGCACACACACATATTTATATCGAGATGGTCCTTCAAACACCCAGGTAGGCCTGGACAAAAATCAGACTTGATTTTGCTGCTTCCCAATTTGGATTTCCTTTAGTTTCGTTACTATTTATTGAGCACTTACTATGTGCCAGACACCACATTTGTTCACTACAAGAGTTACATAAGGTATTTTTATGATTGTTCCCTCATTTTGTGGAGGAGGAAATTTGGGATTGGCTTTGATAAATGAACAGGCTTAGAAAGAAGGTCAGAAGACACTGTAACACCAGGGCTGTCTTTGTCCCCAAAACACCTCCATGTTAATATCCCCATGTCACCTAGCAGTTATTGCACATATGTGGACTGAAGGTACTTGTACCTAACATGTTGTTCTCGAAATTTCAAGGGAATCTCTGTGTGATAAACAGTTTTCTTTCTAGGGTAACTATGTAGATGGCATGCAATCTATGTAAAAGTTTTTGTGTGGCTAAGGCCCAAACGGCTCCTTAACACAATGGTTAGGGAGAGAGAGAAAAAAAAAGGCCCAGAAGATCCTGTGGGTACATAACCGCCTGACATCAGTTACCTTTTTCCATTAACTATCTTCCAGAAAATGTGATAAAAAATCACGGCATTACGCTTCTCCACAAAAGGGATCAATATAGAAATCAACAGATGTTGCAATTCAGAATTTCTTAGTAGAATCAAGTACTTTTCTAGCAAGATGAGATGCTAGCTTTGGACAACATTCAGTTATGCTAACTGTAGGGCTATTTGATAATTCACACGATTGCTATTTATAAATAAAATGACTTGGTAGTTTAGAAGAAAACCTGGGTGGAGTTAAATTCTAAGAAGCATACCGACCAGATTCCAACATGAGAAACTTTTATTGGCCTGTGTTGTTTCTCAGGAAATGGAGTTTTGAGAACATATTGAAAGTGAACAAAATTACAATATTATTAAACATCTAAATTTGTGTTCTGTTTTCAGCCAGAGTCTGCAAATGGAAATGCATGGGGAATCACTGACCTTATTCACGCCCCTGATATCATGATGGATAATACATTATTAAATTACATGGGTAAATAATGAAGCAATTGTATGAATAGAAAACAGATCATCAAGCCAAGTATACTCAGAGGGAAAAAGAAACTCATGAGCACAATACAAAAGAAAACAAACATGGCAAGATTCGTCACTGTTTAGGAAAATAGTCTGTCTTTGATAACTATTTTAATTTTATAAACAAACTGTATCATGCTCCAATAAACACGTTTTTATTTGCTTTCAGTATTTTGCTAAGATATTCTACAGCACTCTTTGCTTTAGGGTAAATAAACAAGGGATAAAAATCAAACAATTACGTTCTCTCGTTTTGAAAAATAAATTATGGATTGACTGGTGTATTTCCTTCTACTTGGGAACCCTGGCTGCAACTATTTCATATGGACAATAATGACAGCTCACATTGATTGAGCGCTCACTGAATGCCAGCTCCTATTTTGTCACTTAATTTAATTCTCACCTCTGCCCAAGGGGCTTCTCGCTATTATTGTGCTCAACTGCAGATGAGAAAACGTAGGTATATGGAAGTTAGGTAATTTTCCCAAGGAAATAGTGAAGGGGTTTATACAGACTTCTGAAACCGTGGTCTTCAACCACTTGGCATTCAAAAAATATTAATCCTATTAATTTTATTGGAATCATTTTGGGATACATGTATCAAATTTTGGACAGACATACTGAAAGTCTCTAATGGTGTACTATTACATTTTCTGGGCTGTTACACCATAGTGTAGTTCTAAATATTTTCTAAGAAATGATACATAGTCATTCACTATGTCTTGAAAGATCTCATCCATGTTAACATTGTAGTACAGAATACTGAAGTTCTGACATAGTGTCTGATTATCCACTATCTAATCAAAAAATATTTGAGGAAGGAATAAAGTCTATTACACTCTGAACATAAATGCACAATAAGACTGACAGCTTTATAGCATTTGAAGTTTTGAGCCACAATAACTGCCAAATCAGATTGATGTGTGATCTAGTCAATTGCCTACCAATTGTTCCAAATTGACTAGAACCTTGAACAATTCCTACATTTTATAGGCCACAATGAACAGAAACATCATTTTTGTAACCTCCTGTAAATCAGGGGGCAAAGCCTACATTTTCAGGGAGGACTGGTTCTCTGTGAAGACGGATCCGGGGGGTGTGGAAACCCAAAACATCAGAGTAGATAAGGAAGGCCTAGAAATGAATGGGTAACAATCCCCTCCCCTAAATATCTCCTGCAAGGACATATTCTGAGTTACGGCTTCTGAGGAAGAGTAAAAAGCAAGTTCATAGAGTGAACTCCTTAAATAGTAATGAAAAAGTCATCAATGTAAAAAAGACTGCATCCTTTCTAGAGAAATGTTGACCAAGGATTGGAATACTAAAAGGGGCATCAGTTACATCCGTGCGTATTTGCCTGTCTGTCAGAGGGAGAGATTGAAGGAAGAGATAATTAAGATGACAAAACTCCATATAAATAAATACGTCACTGTATAAAAGAAATATTTTCCTTTTTTTTCATTTTTTTCAAAGCTTATCTATTTTTGAGAGACAGAAAGAGATAGAGCATGAGAGGGGGAGGGACAGAAAGAGAGGGAAACCTAGAATCCGAAGCGGGCTCCAGGTTCTGAGCTGTCAGCACTGAACCTGATGAGAGGCTCAAACCCACGAGCCACGAGAGCGTGACCTGAGCCGAAGTTGGAGGCTTAACCGACTGAGCCACCCAGGTGCTTAGAGTAATATTTTCAATATTCACACTGCTCGCTCTCAGTCTCCCCTACCCCTTCATCTCACACCTAGGGCCCAGACTCCCCCACCTTTAGAGTTGATAACCAACAGGTATCACTCAGCCCAGTTCCAGTTACAAACTAAGAATTTAATCCACAAGACCTACCCCCGCTGTTAGTGCTTTACTTACATCCTTATATCATGTTGGTGGCTGTCAAGCATCGCAGGCAGAGGCCAGGGAGTGGTGGCTGGCTGTAAGGGATGAAAGGGTGAACAGAGAGGCATACACAACTTCATGCCTTAATTTTGGTTGCCTCTTTTCCTGTCCACTCTTTCTGCATATCAGTGACAGCTTCTTTGACAGGTATTCTAGTGCCCATGCATAAAAAGGCAACGATGAAGGAGGTCTACTCCTCACAACTGACAGGTTACAGCTAGAAGCCAAGGCAGTAGAAATGAAAAACAGCATTACCCCCAGTGGAGGCTCTATACAGACCCAGATATTTGGAAGCAGTTCCCCTCATTCCTCAGGCCTTCAACCATTCCCAATACCACCATCAAAAAAGATGCTGTCAAACTCACAAACCACCAAGTTCACCACGTGCACCTATCTCTCTTACCTAGGTATACACTGCATGAATGATGGGAAAAATTCCTTTTCTTTTTCTGATGAGGTCCTTGAAAAATAAATGGACTTTCCAACCAAAAGTTTTTCCCTTCCTTCCCTTCCTACATTCATAGCATATTTGCACTTTCCAATCTATTCCCAGTTTAGAGACAAGAGATTTGGATATTTGCTTTCTTCCATTTTAACCTCTAATTTTTGACATTCTCTTATTACAATGGAATTCTAACAAAATGGACAAAAGCCACATGTGGTATTTTATAATCCATTTGAATCTATAGGAAGGAAATCACAATAACACAATTCACTGGATGCTTTAAACTGCTGCCATTCATTTTTTAAAGAGCTATCATATATTTAAACTCTAAGAGAAACTTTGCCGGTTACAAAGTAACCAAGTCAGATATTCAGTATCTTTACTGAGCAGTTTGGATATTATGCTAAATTTTGAAGATTATGGGTTTGCAATGACTCTGGCATTGTGAGTCACCTTTAAAGATGATAATTACAAGTTTAATTTCATTATGTACCTGGTTTATCAATAATTCAATCTGCCTTATAACCTCATAACCTTAACCTTATGACTTCATAAAGGATAAATCTAAATATTCATGTCAGAAATTAATCAGTTCATACAGTTAGCCTTACATAATTATTTTATTATAATAACTAAAGCACTACCATGTATGATAGGACATGACTTCTTCATTATTCTCAAAAATAAAAATACCAGGAAAGTTATATATTATCTAGAAATAACATTTAAAGCAAAAATGCTACATCATTGTACACAACAGATACTCCACTTTATTGGTTGGACTGTGGTTTTGATTTCAATAGCAAAAATCTAACCTCCCAACTTTGATTCAATCACAGATTGAATTGGAAAACCTATAAAACTTCAAAATTCTCAAAACATTTTGAAGCATTTTAAACTTTCTGCTAGCATGCTAGAATGATTTGTGGCTCTGTATTGAGTATTTCAAAAGATAAAATAGATCTGTAGCTTTTATAGGGAAAATATGATGGAAATGTCATATTTTCTTATTAATGTTTAGGTCACGTACACTCAATGAACATCTTCAATGTATGTACTATATAATAGGAAAAGGCACTGAGTTTTACCTAGTTTCAATATGCCATAATGTAGATATCAATCAGTTGTTGAAGTTGTAACTACCTCATGTGCCACACTCTCCAATAAGAAGCCAATGCCATTATCTAAGTCTTATCATTGCCTTAATCTAAAAACTGAGCCAGAATTTTACCCTATGGAAAGGTATTCCAAAGCTTATACAGACCTTGAATGAATAATGTCCATGTAATTTCCTTATGAAAATGTTCATCCACTTGCAAATGGTGAGATGCTAGACTCTTTTAACAATTAATAATTTATAAAGGTTATGAAATTAGGTTTATGGTTCCAAATAAGAAGTTTAATGGAATATGAACTTTTCATGCTACAGCTGTCTATTGTTAATTGTATTGGAAGCAATCAGGATATTCTGAAGTCTCAGTCTACTCAGACATAAAGATATTGATTTCCTGTGGTGACACATTTTACACTCACTAAACCAGTGTTTTTCTGATCATGAGTCTCAGTGCACTGATATATAACATGAGATCAATCCAGTGAGCTGGAACCAGCATTTAAAAAAATAAATGATGGGCGCCTGGGTGGCGCAGTCGGTTGAGCGTCCGACTTCAGCCAGGTCACGATCTCGCGGTCCGTGAGTTCGAGCCCCGCGTCAGGCTCTGGGCTGATGGCTCGGAGCCTGGAGCCTGTTTCCGATTCTGTGTCTCCCTCTCTCTCTGCCCCTCCCCCGTTCATGCTCTGTCTCTCTCTGTCCCAAAAATAAATAAAAAAATGTTGAAAAAAAAATTTTAAAAAAAAATGATAAGAGAAAAAAATATCAAAGTGCATCACACTTAGTATTTGATGAAGCTCTTTTTAATCATATATGTATGCATGTACATATGTGTCTATATATTGTATAAGTACAGGAGATATATATGTATATATAAACATATAGATGTAGAATATACGTATGCATATATGTGCATACATAGGAGATATACACATACTCCATCCATGATTTATCTCAAAATCAGTCATGATCTCCTATTTCCTAATATATATCCTTTTTTATTGTTTATCTCCCCCGACCAGAATACAGGTGGTCCTAGTATCATTAAGGGTCACAGTAAACGTTCAGTGAATATGTATAGAATATAAACAAATTCATGACTATACAAATATATGTGTGCACACGCACACACACACACACTCAGGGTTCTGATGTGATATTTATTTCCTTTTGTAAGTTGGTAACAAAACAAAACAAAAAAACTGGAAATGTCACTGATCAGAACCAAACTGTGCTTTTCAGAAAGTCAGTTTTATTTAAAACTGAACTCCACCTTTCCCTTCATCACCACTGTCCTCCCCTCCAGCTAGCTAAAATCAAAACATAATGAAGTTTCTTCCATAAAATCTACAATAATACACTGTGAAGAAATATCCAGTGAGATCTCTCCACATAGAAGAGATTTGATCTCATGAAACTGATGATCCAAGCAGGGCCACCAAAATGTAAATAAATCACCTCATTCATTCCATAGCCATATTGTTGGATCAAATTGAGAGCAGACAGCCACAGGAGATACAAGCTTTAGGGGAGGAAAGGTAACTGAGAAAAGGCATGGAAGTCCAGGGTAGAAGCACTACACCATAAGGACTGCAAATGAAAACCAGACTTAAATAGTGTTTTGGTTACCGCATCAGAATACAGCCTTGTGAGTAGGGACAAAATAGGAGTTGACCTAACCAGTTTGAGGTACTCTGAGAGCAAAGGGAGGAACAGGGAAAAGGAGATCAGCAGAGAGAAATGAGATTCTGGATAGCCAAATAAAAGAAGAAAAGGAGCTTAAACTTGCTCAAGGGGGTGGGGGTGGGGGGTGGAACAGGAAGAAGCTACTAGAGGATTGAAGGAGGCAAGGGACCCAGATCAGATTTTTTTAAAGATCAATCACACAGCAAAACCTAGGGTAGGTGGGGACGTTTTCAACCTATTGGCAAACACACCAGTTAGGGGAGAAAGGAATGAAGGAGGCAAATAAAATAGCAGACAGGAGTGGATTGGAGAAATACTAAGAAATGAAAATGATAAGGATTTGAGGAATGATTGGTTGGAGGTGGGGTTAACAACAAAAGGAGATGTGAATGGAAGGATCTAGGATCACTGCAGTCTGCAGCTTGAGAACCTGGCAGGATCTGTGTATGTGTCCACCTTGACCAAGAGTCAAGAGTCAAAATTGATTCAGGGTAGTTTCGTCATAAGCATCTTTGCTGCAAGCATTCGAGTCTGCATAAGTAACTGGCACTAAAGCAAGTTTGCATTAAAAGATTAAAAAAAAAAACGGACAGTTTGTTGGTCTCATCAACTGGTTGACAATTTGGTTTCATTTCTCCATTGACGCAATATTCCCATTTTTATATTATATAAGTCTTAGCCCTCATAATGGTCTATATGATGGTGCCAAGGTTTGAACCCACATTTCACTAAAACCTTGAGACATCTATCGACAGACATGTTACAAAATGCTGAGAACAACAGACAAGGCTTTCACAATGCAATACAGACCTCAATTATAAATATGCATCTTAGTATTCAGAAAATGATACCACTCTTGAAGAAGAAAGAAATCTTAACAGAATCCTAAAAGCACAATGCCTAGCGAGAAGACAAATCAACAAGGGGAGGAGGAGGAGGAGGAGGAAGGATGGGGGAGGGGGAGAAGGAGAGAGGGAGGACTAAGCCTTTAGGACTTGCCTTCATTTCTTGGACTATTTGTATGAAAAGTGACAACAGTCTTCAGACAGAGAGGGGTAGGCATATACCCTTGTGTTTGGGAATTCTGTGGAGCTCCTTTTTTTACAAAGAAAGTTCCTGCGGAAGCCTTCAAATAGTTTGTGTAGACACTGCAAGATTGAAAGGGAATATTAATACTAATTTCACCAACTTTTTAAAGGACCAAATACAGGAAATGTGTCCCTTAAAAATACTTTATATTTAAAAAATAGCTATAAATACATGAGGGAAGCTAAAGAATGACATTGATTTACTTAGTTATCCTTTCCTTCGAGCTACATATTAATTGCTTTTGTCACTTTATCATTTTTAGAATAATAAATACAACCGATGTGAAGATATGGGAACTTAGGTGCAAAAAAGAAAAAAAAAAAAGAATGCATCAGTTGGCCATTGAATGGTGAATGGAAATACATTCCATACATACTGATTCATAAGATGGATTGCTTCCCTTCAAAAAATATCTCCTCAAGACCTGGCACTTCCAAGACAGTATGTTAGAAGCTTCAGTGGATTCAAGAAAACCAACTCAGTCTCAGTCTTCTTAGGCTAATATGCAAGTATATGGAATTAGCTGAGAACACTAGTAATTATAATACAATATACAGTAAGTGATGCCAGAAGAAAAGTTCCAAGGGCCACAGGCGTACTTCAAGAGAGACGTAAGAAATATATATTGGGGAGATCGAATAAGGCTCTATGGAGGAGGGAGAACTTGAGTTGGATTTGGAACAAAAATAGGATGTTGGCAGGTAGCAGCAAGGGCTCTAGGAAAAGCATGAGAGTATGGAGAACAGGCCAATGATGTCATGGGAGATGAGGTTTAAAAGGATTTTGAGACCACACAGAGGAGAGGTAATTAGGGCAGTGAAATAGGAACGTGGTTGTATAGGGCAAGGCTCCCAAGACAGTGTAACTAACTAAGGGATTCTCCTACTGAAGCAGGTGCTGAACCTTTTCATCACAACCATCTCTAGTCTGGCATGCCTCTCCCTTTGGGTTTACCCACTGCCTGTGAAACAGAGATACCCATTATGGGGGTGGGGCGTAACATGTGATGCAGGAATACTGGAAAGGGAAATCCTCTCTCCAGTTGGGTGAGGACCTGTAGGAGGGTTTGGGGCAGAGCCTTTCGCAAGACTTCTACAATGCATAGAATGCAGGAGCTTAGCACACAGTTCCAGAACATAATAGGCACTCAATAAATAGCTTACAAACACATAGTTCTCCCAACTGAAAAGTATCCGTGTTGAAATCCAGTGAAGACAATGTAAGTGGAAAAGCACATGTGTTTTGTTTTGTTTTTTAGGAAACCTAGATTATTTCTAAACAATCGCTAAATTCATTAAATGTAATCATTAGTCCTAAAATATTTTTCTAGTAACTGACAGCTGATTCTCCCCTGTGGGACATTTCCACCAAGTTATTTTCATTCCAACTGCAAGTTTTGACAACAAAAAATACACACATATTGGGGAAAACAATCTCTGTTGGTAGGAGGGTCAGAATGACTCAATAATTAAGTCAGATTATTTCATGGATTTCTGGGTCATTCCGTCTGAGGAGTTATAATAAACATATCATAGTTTTGTTTTCACATCTAAATTTTAGAAAATGAAAAAGAAGTATAAAATATTAAATTACCTGTTTCAAAAAATATATCCTACTTTCATTCAAGAATTACAAAAAATAAAAGCTATGCCAAAATATTAGTACAAATCTCCATTATGTTGAGATCCTGCTGGACCATTTGCAGAATGGTCATTTAAATCATTGATAATCGGCTTGAAGAATACAACTTAGAAATATTTTTCTTGAAAAACAGAGGAAAGTAGAAAGAAAAAAGCTCTATCTCTAGATAGAAAGAAACTAGGAATTGTGATCTGTTAGATTACATGAAACAGATTTACAATACACGTAGTCTAACTTCCAATCCAATAAATGAATCATGCCTTACACTGAAACACTGTCGTGTATCAAACTGAATTATTTCCAGCAATATCAACTGACAATTTCAAAGGGCAGCCTATTTTGCCATTCAAGAGCTCAAATACAGGGGCACCTGGGTGGCTCAGTGGGTTAAGCATTTGACTTCCGCTCAGGTCATGATCTCATGGTTCTTAAGTTCGAGCCCACACTGGGCTCTACACTGACAGTGTGAAGCCTGCCTGGGATTTTCTCTCTCTCCCTCCCTGTCTGCCCCTCCTTCACTTGTTCTCTCTCTGTGTCTCTCTCTGTCTCTGTCTCTCTCTCTCGAAATAAACTTAAAAAAAAAAAGAGCAAATGCGTTGTGTATCTGTCTTATGGTTAAGTTAAATGTGTGTCTTCTGCACTACAACGTATTTAACCTAGATGTGGGGTAATCGTATAATTTCTTATCCAAATAGGAACACTTCTATAACTTAAAAACTAATTGATAATTACATACACATAAACTGTGACCGTCAAGGAAAACTTAAACATTTGATTATCTGCCTTAACTGCATCCCTTAAATATCAAACACCAAGTTACTTTGGGCTTCCACATGACCAAACCTGAAATATATGAAACTTTAGTGGCCTTATATCTTCCTCCCATCCATCCATCCATGCAACGCTTTACAATGAAGGTTTATAATGCCCTGCACATGGTGGGATAGGAAGTGGATAGGGTGGGAAGGAAGAGGACTCCATTGGCCAAGCATGTCACATTCTATTTTATTGATGTTCCTCTTAAAACAAGTTGCCCAATTATTTACAATAGCCAAAATGTGGAAGCAATTTAAGTGTCTATCAAAACATGAATGTTTAGGGAAGATGTAGTATGTGTACAGACACAAACTATAAAAAAGGATGAAATTGTCCCATTTGCAACAACATGGAAGGTCCCAGAGGGTATTATGCTAAAAGAAATAAGTCAGACTGAGAAAGACAAATACCATATGATTGTACTTATATGTGGAATCTAAAAAAACAAAACAAATGAACAAACAAAAAGGAGAACCAGACCTATAAATACATAGAACAAACTGACGGTTGCCAGAGGAGAGCAATGGGGAGACAGGCAAAATTGATGAAGGCGGGGGGGGGGGGGGGAGATACAGGCTCCCAGTTATAAAATAAATAAGTCATGGGAATAAAAGGCACAGCGTAGAGAACACAGCAATGATACTGTAACAGTGTTATATGGTGACAGATGGTAGCTACCCTTATGCTGAGAACAGCATTCATAGTATAGAGAAGTTGAATCACTATGGTGTGTATCTAAAACTAATGTACCATTTTGTGTAAACTATGCTCACGTTGGAAAAACAAAAAAACAAAACAAAAAAACTGCCCAGAACAAAGCACAGTTATTCCCATTATTGCCTTATGAGTGAAGAGTAAAGTGGAACTTGATATCCTATGATCTAATGATATTAACTAATAATAGGGTACTTATTGGGTACTTATACATGTCAGCCATTGTCTTGAGCTGTATCTATATCTCTATATATAGTTATTATCTATACATAAACATACATATTTATCTTTATGTATATAGGGAAGGCAGAAGAGAAACACAAAGTTGCCTCTTTCTCCCTCCCTTCTTCCCTTCCCCACTGTTCTCTTTCTCTCCCTCCCTCCCTCCCCTCCACCCCCCCCCCACACCCCCCCCCCCCGGTCTCTCTTTCTCTCCTCCACTGTTCAGCAATAAACATTACCTGAGTACTCACTAAGAACATGAGTCTATGCTCAAACCTGGAAGCATGATAAGAAAACACATTCCAAATTTTTATCTGGAACATACAGGTGTATATCCTTGGGAGAAAATAACTTTCTTTTTCATTCATTTTCCTCATAGTAACTCCCCAACTTTTTCTTCTTTTTTTTTTTTTTTATTTATTTTTGAGACAGAGAGAGACAGAGCATGAACAGGGGAGGAGCAGAGAGAGAGGGAGACACAGCATCTGAAACAGGCTCCAGGCTCTGAGCTGTCAGCACAGAGCCTGACGCAGGGCTCGAACTCACGGACCGTGAGATCATGACCTGAGCCGAAGTCGGACGCTTAACCGACCAAGCCACCCAGGCGCCCCATCTTCTTTTAAACCATTCACGTGTGAGACACAATCCCAATTCATAGTCTCTTACTATATGGAGTACTTCTCAAAGGTGGGACAGGATGGAGAGAGCCGGCCCAGTAATCCTCAGTATGTGCCTGTGCTGGTGGTGGGGGTGGGGTGTTGAATGTGCAACCAGCCAAGGTGCTAAAGTGACTCAGGGGAAAGTCATGTGGAGGTGGTTGAAAAAGATCACCGGGTGATTCTAATACACCTACTCATCCTTTACTGCAATTAGCATATCTACTGGACCGAAAAGTCTATCAAAGTACAAATGAGATAAATTTGGTATGATTTATTCTTAGAAAATCCACAGAGAACTCTGGATATCATCATTTTTCTTTGAAAGTTTTTATTATTCCAGTTGAGTTTCTGGCAAGGAATTGCCATAAAATATACCTGTCTTTTTTTAACATTTATTTATGAATTTTGAAAGGTGGGGGGGGGGGAGGGGCAGAGAGAGAGAGAGAGAGAGAGAGAGAGAGAGAGAGAGAGAGAGAATCCCAAGCAGGCTTCACACTGTTAGCTCACAACCCCATGCAGGGCTCGAACTCATGAACCATGAGATCATGACCTCAGCCAAAACTCGAAGTCAGACACTTAACCAACTGTTCCACCCAGGCATCCCTGAATACCCATAATTTTCTCTGTCTTTATTCTCTTGGCACTCCTCCTATCCCCAAAAGTCTGCAAGAATTATAAGTAATGTTTTTGCTAGCATATTGGTTTAAGTATGATTTTATATAAGCTTATAGATAAATATATTAAAACAGCCCACTGTTTTCTTATTCTCACCTCACCTACCTTTGAGAAGACATTGTTTAATAAATTATCTGTTTCTTGTATCTAGATACAGAAGAATCAGTTTCCCTTGTACAGTAACTATCCCTCTGTTGGCACGTAAGACCTAAGTTGCATGCGTGCATGAATGCATGTTTAGGTGTGAAAATCAGTTCTGAAATTCTTAATCCTATTTCACAATTAGTTGGATCCAACTGACAGAGCAGCATGGTACTGAAAACAGACGGGCTCTGGAGTCACGCTGTAGGTCTTCAGAAAAATTACTTAACTTCACAGTGCCTTGGTTTCCTCATCTATAAAACTGGGACAAAAATACCCATTTAATTAAATGTTCTAAAGATTAAATGAGTTAACATTTAGAAAGCTCTTAGAACAGCGCCTGACATATATTAAGCACCCAAAGTGTGACAACACCAAATATTTCAAGCATTTCACTGTGATAGTAAAGTACATGCATGCGTGTCTAAAAGTCTTCTGAGTCGGTGATGCAATGTAGTTCACAAGAAATGGTCCTGATCCAGGATTTTATAATGCCAATGGAAGACAATTTTTGACAAAGGATTACATGTTTGCACTAATGTACTTAGCATCAGGTACATTTCCAAATTTTAGTATGACAACTATTGGACATTAAAACTATAGGCTTACTTGCCTTTAGTGCCATACGCGGTGTGCGTAAAAGTTATTCTTTGTATTTTTTTTGGAGGGAGTAAGATAACGTATTAAATCATGGCATGTAGGGGCGCCTGGGTGGCGCAGTCGGTTAAGCGTCCGACTTCAGCCAGGTCACGATCTCGCGGTCCGTGAGTTCGAGCCCCGCATCAGGCTCTGGGCCGATGGCTCGGAGCCTGGAGCCTGTTTCCGATTCTGTGTCTCCCTCTCTCTCTGCCCCTCCCCCGTTCATGCTCTGTCTCTCTCTGTCCCAAAAATAAATAAAAAACGTTGGAAAAAAAAAATTAAAAAAAAAAAATAAATAAATCATGGCATGTAAATAGTATTTAAAGATAAAACAATGAAAGAACTAGGCCACATATATATTGATCTATGGTTTCGATATTTTATACTTTGCACGATTTGATTAATACAATATGAAAACAAATTTAACACAGAGAAAGATATTTTTTTCACATTCATTTGATCCTCTTATCTGCCCCTCAAGATTATTTATCTGTAAGTAATCATTTAAGTTTGCCAGTTTTCTTAGTATAGCAAGTCAGAAAGTGGTTGAAGAAGAATGTCCTGGAAAATAACAGCACCCACAGGAAATGGACTTTTCTTAGATGCCCAACTATGTTCCCATTGGATATGGCAATGGAGGATAATCAAATTGTGATTCTGTCATCTTTATTTTAATATTTCAAGAAAGTTCAGTAGAGGCTCACTGAAAATGCTGTTTCCTCAATTCATACCAAAAACAGTACTTGTATTGGCTGAGAAAAATCAAAACTGTTTTCCAGAACCACCGTGGAGTTCTTCTCACAATAAGAGTCTAGTTTTGCTGAGAGCTTGAAACCATTAGTTTTGAATATTTTATTCTTCTCAAATAGACTAGGAGTATAATCATGATTTGAATTGATTTCCATAGACAGAACAAGGCCTGACAATGTACCTTTTCCTTTCCAATTACATTTTTTTAAATGAGGATACATTTTATTCTACGGAATGTCTATTATAGATGACTCATGCAAGAGCTATTAAATTCTCCAAAACTTATAATCTCAGGATATAAAGCAAAATGACCAAGGGGTCCTTATTAATAAGTAACTCCAATGAAAAAAATTAGGAGAGTAGAATCTTGGCCAGAGTTCAGGAACCAAGGAGATGAGAAGGAGCTGAAATCTGGACTAAATTTTTAAAAATCACCCTAGCGAGTTTGCTCCATTACCAAGCTTTTGACAGCAGTTAACGGACAGAGGGGTCTCGTCTCCAAAAGGACAAGAAGCCAGATACACACGTGTATATGCAGTTATATCTTTCAGTTATTTCGTCTGTTGGAACTTTCTGACACCTGGCACCCAGTTACATGTGGTAAGTACTCAGTGCATCACAGGTGAATAAACAAATATCTAAATTTACCTGTAGGTAAATGAGAACCACAAAGATCTCTAGCCCGTGAGTGATCATGTGAGAGGATCTCACGTCAGATGTTCAATAAGGGTTGTGATAAAGAAGCACGGGACAAAAAATAGGAAAGAGATGTTTTCCTGCTAGTAGAACATCAGTGGAGAATTTATTACTCAATGAATTGACTATTCACCCACTGCAATGTATGAAGGAAGGATACATCATGCCCAGGTCTTACTTATTTTAAGCACCTTGTTTTTGTCCAGTCTTGCCTTTTAGCGAAGACTGGGTAGGTTTGTCACTAGGCTTTCCTGTGCTGTCAGACATGCGGATGTATTATTTTTTCAGTGGAGAAAGAAAAAAAAAAAGAAGGTTGGACAAACCTGCTGTCAGCACATTTTTAACTCATTCACTCACTCCTGGACCTTTCTCCCAAGATCAAGATTTTTTTGTACAACTCAATGCTGCTAATCCTCTGTACCTTCTTTCTAGAGATTTTTAAAATAGGGCATTCCGCCCCATAAAGAGCTTTAAATAAAATTCTGTTAAATAACATGATTGTGCAGTTTCACAGGGTGTAAGCCAAGATATAGCTCAAGACCACTCCCATCTTTTCCACAATCAACAAACTGAGCTGCAGTAAATTTACTTTTCTCTGCAATGTCATTAGTAATGATGTTAGCAAGAAGCCACCTAGCATTCATTGTTTAGCATCTTGTAAAGTTCCTCTGCAAGGACGAAGTCCCCAGGGACCCAAAGTTCCTATGATCCCTGGTGCCAGCAGAACCTGAACTCCATCTGTTCTCTTTGCCTAGCCCGGGGGCAGATAAGTAACAGCATTTCTGTAACTCAGTACTTGGTTATTCGTTATAAGTTACTATGCTTAATTGCATATGAGGCGTGCTGCACCACAATTTTAAGAACGAGAAAGAATGATTTAGGAATTTATGAAAAATGGCTTATGGTGATTCTCCCAAAGGACCTGTCCCAGGAGCTCAATCTTGTAAAGGTAGTTTTAAGGTGATTTCTTGCTGAAAGATGCTTTAAAAAATTCTTGACACATGGGGTAAAAATGAAATGAGCTACTCTGTAGATGAATTGAATTTGCTATGCAGTTGTTTGTGAAGTGTTATCTTTCTCTTGATCCCAATCTTCCATTTCCTCTTCTGTTGATATTCTAATGGTGATTACTTTTTAAGTGGATTGAAATGGTTTTTCTAAAAGGACAGCTAACTATGCTGATATTTTAAATTAAGCCACCACTCATTTTGACATTTTCATTTTTATTAATTAAGGGCCAACAACACCAACACAAATACCTCAGGAAGACATTCTTTATCTCCACCACACAGCGCTGGAGTGCCTCTCTGCTCTCTGCTCCCTCCCTCCCTAGGTCATCTTTGACCCTACACTCTGCAAACACTCATTACAACCTTCAAAGAATTCAAGCAGGATCACGTAATGGCTGTTTCTTGAATTCATTCCTTTCCACCATTTTTATTTTAGACAAATCACAAGAACAGGATTTCAAGAGTAAGCAGACTGTCTGTAGTGACTTCAATTTCAATGCTCCCTCAAAATGCTCTCAATTTCGTGCTTCCCGGGTCAACTTTATTTATAAGAAAATGGATCCCTATGAGCAAATACTTGGACTTGATCTGCCCAAAAATCTCAGCAATATTATTTTAGGGCATTGATAAAAATTTTGATGTCCCTATTTTTACCAATATTTGAGGAGTAATCTAAGTGATATCTCAAAATAAAACTTAAAGAATCAATAAAATATGTATTTCTGCCAATAATTCAGGGGCTTGTTTTTCTAAAATGCATTCATATTCAGCAAAGATTGCTGGGAGTTATCACAGGAATTTACTACATAATTTTAAGCCAATAACTGTAAATATGATCACGAGGAAATCATACTTGCTACCTACTATGTTGTAATGATAATTTTTTGTTATCAAAGACTTCTAAAGCTTTCAACATGTTAAAAGATGTCCCAGGAGGGGTATGAAAAGTAGAGCTGTTGTCACTCAGGTGTCTCCAACACAAGGGTGACCAGAGATTATGGTGATTTCAGAGTTTCCAAAGTTTAATAGTTATTATTGAGGAAAAAGAACTGAGAACTATGCTAGAAACAAAATGATAGAAAGCTATGGACATCTACAGTTCTGAAGCCATTAAAAGCCCAGTTTAGTTTCATCCTATCATCATTATCATCTCCTTGTTTTGGATAAGGTATGAATGATTTGCTGCTTGTCAGCTAGGCAGAAGAAATGTGTATTAAAATGTTGCAGGTACATGCCTTAGTTTAACTTTGTTACTTAAAAGTTCTATGATTATTAAAGCAAACAAAGAAACTACAACTCACTTTTGCTTTGAGCCTCATTTTCTTCTGTCTCAAAAGGAGGTTTAATAATGCTATATCCAATCATATGAAATTATAGTTGACTCTTGAACAATGTGGATTTTAACTGCATGGGTCCACTTACACATGAATTTTTTTCAATAAATATAGCATACCATCATAAGTATATTTTATTTTCCTAACAACTTTCTTTTTTAAAAATGTTCATTTATTTATTTTGAGGGGTGGGCATAGAGAGGTAGAGAGAATCCCAAGTAGGCCCCGTACTGTCAGCACAGTGCCCAATGAGGGGCTCAATCTCATGAACCATGAGATCATGACCTGAGCCGAAATCAGGGATTGGATGCTTAACTGACTGACTGAGCCACTTGGTGCCCCAATTTTCTGAATAATTTTCTTAACATTTCCCCTTCTCTAGCTTACTTTATTGTAAGAATACAGTATATGATACATATAACATACAAAATACATGTAAATCAGCTGTTAATGTTATTGGTAAGGTTCCAGTTAACAGTAGGTTATCACTAGCTGAGTTTTCAGGGAGCTAAATGTTATACACAGATTTTCAACTGCACAGAGGTCTGTGTCTGTACCCCCAACTTTGTTCAAGTGTCAACTGTACTCATTTTGTGAAACTAAAACAGTCAAATACGAGCAATTTCATAAGGTTCAACCAATATTTCACCAAGTCATCAAATGAGACAATGTACACGATAATGCTCATTAATTGGAAAAGCTAATAGAAAGGTAAGGTGAAGCCATGCACTTGAAATCTGAAGTGGTGTTTACCCACATGATCAAATCTCATCTATTATTAGTGGAACTTCGGAAGGGGTTGGGGTAACCGAGCAAAGGACGGATTTTTCAAGTAGAGATGATTTGAGGATGAGACACAAAATGAATATTCATAACAGAGATATCAGAATATGTATAAAAAGGGCCCTGTGTAAACATAATAATTAGGAGATCATTCATGAGTGTATGTTTTCTCAAAGGAAGACTGCAGGAGGCCCACATTGAGTTAGCATCCTCAACTTCTTGAGTTCATTCAGCTATCTCATCTAATAAAAGAAGAGTAAAACTAGAGAAGTGTAATGACACTTACGGTCTTAACTCTTGTAAATTCACACTATCCATGTATAAAGGCAGTCCTCAGAAGATTCTATCAGCAGCATTCACTGGTGGGTCTGTTTTGATCTCCTTATGATCATCTGACTATGGAGTGCCCAGACATTTGGTCAAACATTATTCTGGGTGTGTCTGTGAGAGTGTTTCTGGAAGAGACTAACATTTGAGTTGATAGACTGAATAGAGCAGATTGCCCTCCCTAATGTGGTGGGCCCCATCCAATCCGTTGAAGGACTGTTTAGAACAAAAAGGCTGACTCTCCTCCAGGTAAGGGAATTCCCCGTCTGACTGTGCAGATGGAAAATCAGCATTTTCTTGCCTTGGGACCTAAACTGACACATCAGCTCTTCTTGAGAATCCAGCATGCCAACATTCAGACTGGAACTTATCCATCGGTTCCTCCAGTTTTTAGACCTTTGGACTCAGACTGAGCTACACACCCAGCTCTCCTGGGTCTCCAGCTTGGTGACTGTGATCTTGGAACATCTCAGCCTCTATAATCACATGATCCAATCCTTATAATAAACCTCTTCCTCTCTACACATATATGTGTATCCTGTTGATTCTATTTCTCTGGAGAACCATGACTAATCCTTGCCTCCAGGGCCTAAGAATCAACATCAAGTTGGCAGAGACTGTTGTTCTGCCCTTCCACTTGAATAAACAAGGGCTGTATACTCTTGCAGTACACCCTTGCCAGTCCAAACACTAGTTGTGACTAGGCAATCACTCAATATCCTCCCCACCTTACCCATTCCCTGCCAGTGCTCCTGGCAGCACTTTCTCTCATCTCCCTGACCCCTGCTCCTTCACCCTGCATGCCACATCCACACCTGAGTTTTGCCAGCACACAAACCCTCTTCTGATATGTTGGACGTTGGTACTTCTTACATGGTCTCCCTCACTGCTCCTCTTAATGAGGACCAAGGCATCTATATCTCAAGACTCTGATCCCACTCCTGCCTTGCCTGCTGTGAAAATTCAAGGGAGAAGTGCACAAACATTAGCCCTCGCTAGAGAGTTGAACTATGCAATATCTATATGACGTAAGACAGCTCTTACCTTTAAGTTATAGGATGCCTCAAATCAGATGGTAGATGTTGCACCTATATTCTCTATGTTTCCAAAAGATTATGCCATATAATGAATGTGCATATTACTGAAGATACAATAACTCTTTAATTGCATTAAGTGTATATATATATATATATATATATATATATATATATATATATATATAGTTTTCTGAATTGAAGAACTGTAATGCCATCCATTGGAGCATACACTTTGTTGGAAGACACAATAATCCTACTGTATAATGATAGTATAGATATATGATATCACTTACCATTCTTTGTAATACGCCAATCAGTCACACGTTTTAACATTATGTGATACTGAAGAACAAAACAATGCACAGATAGAACATTATGTTTCCATTCCAAGAAAGAAAATAGTTCAATTTAAATTGCTCATCACCTGCATATGTACAACCAGCAGAAATTAGATTTTATGGAACAAGACATGAAAAGATTACTATACATTCTTTTATATATTGGAAGAAAAAACAAAAAGAAAACTAACACATATAAGCCCTGGAAGCAGTTAACTGATACAAACTTCCCTGTACCTACACTTTGCTGAAATTCAAAGAGAAGCCACCATATTTAAACATCAGTCAAGTTTTTCAATACTGTTGGGCATATTGTTTTCAAAAAGTTATTTTGTGATTAGAAAGTAAATTATATTTTCATTTATTTAAAATAAATATTGTTCGGGTGCCTGGGTGGCTCAGTCGGTTAAGCGTCCAAATTCGGCTCAGGTGATGATCTCATGGCCCATGGGTTCGAGTTCCACGTCCGGCTCTGTGCTGACCGCTCAGAGCCTGGAGCCTGCTTCAGATTCCGTGCCTCCCTCTCTCTCCCTGCCCCTCCCCTGCTCATGCTCTGTTTCTCTCTCGCTCTCTCAAACATGAATAAACATTAAAAAAAATAAATAAAATAATAAAATAAAATATAAAATAAAATAAAATAAAATAAAATAAAATAAAATAATTAACGTCAACTAGTCCCAGAGCTACAAGACATTTAAAGAAAATGGAAGCTGTCCCCTGAGTATTCAATTTGCTATATTTTGGGCAGGTTTCTAAACTCTTTACTGTCAAATTATGTAAATTCTCCATAAGATGCTCCAACATTGGTTTTATTTGCAAGAGAGACATATGTGAATGTCTCTGTGGTAGATGCCCTGGTTAACAGATTAGAGGAATTATAAGAACGTTGAAAGACAAGTTACTCTGTACATAGAGTATGCTTATAAAGGTTGGGTTTCACTTATAAAGATTTTTTTTTTACTTTTATTTTTAAGTAATCTCTATACCCAACAGGGAGCTCGAACTTACAACCCCAAGATCAAGAGTTGCACACTCCACAGACCAAGCCAGCCAGGAGGCCCTCAGTTACAAAGATATTTTTAATTATAACATGTTTAGGCAATGATATCCTCCAATGCAGAGCTACAAAAACTCAGTAAGTGAGCAAACTAACCTCAGTATATCAAGTACTTGATCAATTAACCACAGAGGATTGAGCACACAAGCATTTAAAAAAATAACTTTCTAATTCACATAATTTAATATTCTTAATGTATGTTTTGATTTATTCTTGGCTCATCCATCCTAATGGAATCTTTTAATATTCATGTAGAAATAGAAATTTCACCATCAGTTTTAATATCTATCATACAAATCGAAAAAGTCTTTCCATTTTTCGCTAATGCAGATTCTAAATCGAAGTGGACTCTTAGCTATGGAATATTATTAACTGACCACATCTCATATGATTAAAAAATAAAAAAAAAAGCCAAGCTGATCTTCCTCCTTTTCAGCCCATGAGGGCATGATGTATTCTCCTAACGTGTCTTCACTTACAGCCCCCACTACATACAGACACACTATATGTAGGCTCCAACTGATCCGTTTCTCAAATGAACAAGTGGGGAAATTGAAGCACAACACTTTTTAAAAATGTTCACTGTAAAATTAAATAATAATACGATCACATGGTATGCATCAAAACGTATAAAATGGTAGATAGTAACAGTGCCCCTCCCACCTCTATGTCTATACTCAGTTCACGTCCTTTACAACAGGTACTTGTCATAATTTCTTACTTTCTCTCCCCAGAACTATTCTATTCATACAGAGCTAATATAGACATGTACATAAGTACACAAATCACAAATGTATGTATTTTCCACTTTCATTATATGAATGGTATCATAATATACATACTGGTCTGCACTTAGCTTTTTTTCATTTAATATCTCAGTAGAGAGAAAGCTTTTTTATATTTGTATTGCTATTATAGAATTGCATTTTATTTATTTTTTTTTTTTAATTTTTTTTTTCCAACGTTTTTTATTTATTTTTGGGACAGAGAGAGACAGAGCATGAACGGGGGAGGGGCAGAGAGAGAGGGAGACACAGAATCGGAAACAGGCTCCAGGCTCCGAGCCATCAGCCCAGAGCCTGACGCGGGGCTCGAACTCACAGACCGCGAGATCGTGACCTGGCTGAAGTCGGACGCTTAACCGACTGCGCCACCCAGGCGCCCCTAGAATTGCATTTTATAAACACAACAGAATTAATTTAATCATCCCCAAGTATATCTGCAGAAAAAATTCTAAGGAGTAGAATTTGGGGTTCAAAGTGTAAACTGAATTTGTCATTTTTATATACACACCAAATAATCAGGATACCTTCTACCTGGCAGCCTCTAGGCTCAGTGTTTCTAAGAAGTAAGTATTCACATACAATTACTTTAGAGTGTTCTAAGCACACGTATACCTATGAAACTGGATCCAAGTGATTACCTAGAAAGAAATCTGAAAATTTGAATTTTAATGTTCCTTTATCTTCTGTCAGTTACAGTATAAATAATTTACATTAAATAAATAATTAAAGCTTGAATTGTTAGTTTTGCATGGAATAAAATAAAAATAAGTTTATATAGTGTTTTCATGATTCCAGCTTTACAAAGGATGTCATTTAACTGTGTTTACTCATATATCCATTCACAAACATTTTACTAAGTATTCTGCATGCATTTTTACCATATTTATTTGAGATGGATTCCATTTTTAACAAGTTGATAAATATGTGACATGTAAAATATATATATTAATTAAAAACAAAATCAGCACCATTATTCACACATGCAGAAGCTACAATCTATTTTAACCTCTCTAATTTTAGTCAAGATAGATGGAATTACAGTCTTCTTTCAACTGTACTCAAAGGCAATTCAATGGGCATTTGTGTCTCCCTGCCTCAAAGTTTGCTTTATTTCTTTTTCTTAAAAGTCTAAGAACAGATCCCAAGCCTGCATGATTGCATCCTTCTATATTAGAGCGATCTCTTTAATATTATTTATTTGTCTTTATGAGTTATATTCAAATCAATACATGCCACAGTCTGTTTTACCTTAGTCTTTAAACTTTAATTCCCTTCAATGAAAATACTGTAGAGACTATTTTTATGATGCTTGCTTATCACAACTCTTAGGACAATATTTGTTTTCAAATAACCAACAGTTCTCTTTACTGAAGATTGTCAAATATCTCCTTTTGATACCTACTAAATATGGATTTCTGGTCCCAAAGCTAGCTTAGTAGTAGACAGTTAGTTTGGAATAATCTCAAGTAATATCCTTCCTAAGGAAAAAGGAAGCAAATATTTATTTAAAATAATAATGACATTCATTTATTATATTGCTATTTTCCAGCTTATGAACAACTAGAGCTTATAGAAAACTTACAGGAAGTTCCAGATATTTTGAAGAGAATTGAATTTTAGGAAAGGAAAAAATTATGACAAGGACTCAAATACATTAATGAACAAAGCTGTGGTTGGGATATACCTATTTTACCTCTGTCAGTTTGAGACTAGAGCATCCTTCCAACAGAAACACATGTAAAAAAACCCTTTAAAAAATATACTGTTGCCTGGGTGGCTCAGTTGGTGGAGTGACCGAATTCAGCTCAGGTCATGATCTCACGGTTCATGGGTTCAAGCCCCGCGCCGGGCTCTGTGCTAACAGCTCAGGGCCTGGAGCCTGCTTCAGATTCTGTGTCTCCCTCTCTCTCTGCCCTGCTCATGCTCTGTCTCTCTCTGTCTCAAAAATAAATAAAAACATTTAAAACAATTTAAAATCTAAAAACTGTGAAAACCAGAAACACTAGCATTAATCCAAATGGTGTTAACTGATAATTAATTTCCACACTGATAGGATGTTATTTATAATCTATGGATCTCACAAAGAGGGAATATCCCTGTTTTATTGTAGAAATATTGATACACTGCTTGACTCCGTTGGGGATGTTCTATTCTACATTGCATAGACAGTGAATTAACTTTCTAAAATAAACAAAATTCTGAACTCTATAACATATCAGATTCTTGGGGCCCTAGTTGAGCAGCTGTGAGCCCCAGTAATCCAGGGATGCAAATTCATCACACTATAGTTATCACATATAATATTTCATCTTATAATGTGGATATGAAATAAAGCATCTGCCTTTTTTTTTAAAAAGTCAATTCTTAATCATGTGAGCAACAATACAATTTCATAAATTGCACAACTATGCAGAATTATACCCATAAATGTGTAGAATGGTTGCAAAGTATAAAGAAGGCTATTTCAAACTACAAGATAAAGCCTTCTTGGCAACTTTTATGATTTCCTATTAGTCATGTCTACTTTCTTGGCTAATCTATGACTAATCTACATAATTACACATAAGCATCTCTTTAAAATAATTGGTATGTATTAGTAAGAATACTCTTTTTATCAAAAAATCCTTTCTATACAAAGAAAATGAATAATTTTAAAAAACAGTCAATTCACATATTCTTTCCTTCACGATACAGTATTTAACAGAGGATGGCATGTTAATTTTTAGTCACAATAAGAAGAACGATATTACTGGAATATATTAAAAAACACAATGCTATATATCTAGGCAGCCATTATTTATAATCACACTTCTTTAAAATATAAGCTTTTAGAGTGACACTCTCTTTTCATGCAAAAGAAAACCATATTTTAAATAAATGGAAAAACTCCTGAGGTAAACACGTTGGTTTCTGCTTTCATTAGATAAGACGAACATGAACTGACTATTTAGCTAATAGTTCTTTGCTAACAGCTTGGGTATTATACAAAGCTCACAAAACTATTAATGGAAACTCACAGCTCTATGCCTCCTATTTAGCAAGCTCCCATCTCTACTATAAATTACTAACTCTAGTATAATTGCAAATCTAAATAAATTCCCTGGTGATTACAGATTACAGTCACAAATCCAAAAAGCTACAACCACAACGCACTTTCTCCAGGAAAATTAATTATTCCAATTCTAGGCAGCTCAATAGTCAGAATTCAGCCACCAGCTGGCTAATATGTACAGTCTGAGCATTTACCAGCAGGCTTCTGCATTAGTAACAGCAAGATTCCATTTCACAGCAGAATGCCACAAATGCTATGTATAAATGATTCGCTCACGAAGAGTCCTCAAGGCATAAGTGTTTTATCCCCTTAAATGTTCAGGCTAACTTGCTCCACATGATGTCATCAGGATTAATTCTGAGGAAAGCAAACAAAAGGTGTAATGTACTACACTGTGCAGAGTATGAAGAAATGGGAATACTAGCATTTAGAATGGCTGCATCTTAGGGCCTCAAGAAATTGGTTGATCAATGGCTCAAGTGGCCTTATTCCAGATTTCCAAAAACTGAGATTCAGAGACAGTAATACGATTGTCTGAGGCTCCAACCATCAGGGATCCTGGATCCTGGATTACAGGTCAGGGTCCCTCACTGAGATCAGTTTCCTTCTACAAAATGAGAGGCACTTATATTGAGAAATGGGCTGCTTTGGTTAGAATTCACCGAACTAGCTATGATTTCCTATGATGTGACTGTGGATTAAAATGACTTCAAGGGCGAGTTTCATGGTTTGTAAATTATACATAATAAAGTTGTTCAAAAAGCAATGGGATGGAAGGATGGACACATAAAGGGACAACAGACTTGTAATAAAACAAGTTTGGTAAAATGTAATGGAAGAATGATATAGGCACTGGGTTTAGAGGTATTCACCACAAACACTTTTAATTTTTCTGTATGCTTGACAATGTTCTCAATAAAATGATGGGGAGAAATGAAAAGATGATGGGCATCGTGTCTGCAACTTAGGCTCAAAAAATTCCGAAAAGATGATAAAATGTTAATAACCACCGGTGAATCCGGGGGAGGGGTATAAAGGAACTCTTTGTACTATTTTTATAACATTTCTATAAATTTGAAATTGTTTCAAAACATGATTAACAAGGGGAAAAATACCTGGCAGAAACTAGCGTGTTAAGGGTCTTGATATTTTTTTAAGGTAATTATATTATCTTAATATCTTGCTGAAGTATTCTCCATTACACCATACCCCTTCCCCGCCCCTTTTCCTCAAACACATACTCATATACAGTAGGCTTTCGGTTATAACATTAAAAAAAAAATCACAAATCCATGGTTGGAAAGTATGGGCAGAAGACAATCAGTATGAGCAAAATTTTGAATGAAATGTGTTAAGTAAACATACATACACATATACACCCACACACAATATCTCAATAGTCATTCTTTTTTAAAAAGCTTCCAGCATTGTGTACCTGTGTGAACAAACTGAGGGTTGCTGGAGGAGGGGCTGGTGGAGGGATGGGTTTAATTGGTGAGGAGCATTAAGGAGGGCACTTTTTAGGATGAGCACTGGGTGTCATATGTCATAGGAAAAAGATGAATCACTGCGTTCAACTCCGGAAGCCAACACCACACTGCATGATAACTTGAAAATACATTTTAATAAAAGGAAGAATACTGGTTTTTTCCTCAAAGACAGTTTGCATTGGTAAAAACCAACCAGCAAACAACCCCCCCCCCCCACTTTTAAAGAGCTTCTTGTTATGCAAGAGGGAAGCAAAGTTCCTTTTCTAGAATCCACACAATGGAGACAGAGAGATACATAGTTTTGCGTCAAAATGCAGACTCACCTTCTTAATCTAAATTTTCTGGGTTTAGGAACAGCTGCTGTTTTCCTATCTCTTTCCTTAGAGGGAGGGATCCTGAATTCCCAAGCAGGGAAAGATGATAAAACCAATTTCTTGAAGGAGGGCCATTGTTCATCTGGGCTATAGGCTCTGGGGAGACCTAAGAAGCAAGTAAGTTTCTGAAAAGAACCTATGAAGTATCACCTTGCTCTCATTTTAAAGGTGGAAATGTGTGTTCTCACACCTGCTAAACCATGTAAAGCATTCAAGTCTGGACTTAGCTGTCTGTGTAGGGGGCTCCTGGGTCAGGTCCCTGTGCACCATGGGATGAAGGAGCTCTGAGAAGGCTTCTCAGCCTGAGGGGAAATCCTGGCTTGAGGCAGTAGGAAGAGAGGACCTGAAAGGGAGTCAGGCAGGGGCCTAAAGCAGGACTTTGGTGGGAGGCTGTGTGTAAATCTTCTTGTAAACCTGAGGAGGGGAGCTTCCTGTGGTCATGCAGCAGGGGGACAGTGGTCCCTGAGCACAGGGCAGGTCTGGGATATGGAGGGGGGAGGGTGCTGTGTGCAAAAACAATAATATGAACCACAAGACAACAAAACTTGGATGAGATTTTCCACAAAAATGTGGCACTATGAGTCTGTCTTTCTACTCCTTCAATTAAATAAAAATATTAGAGCTGGAAGATATCTCAGGGTTTATCTTGATAATCTTCTCATTTTACAGATCATAATAATAGCAGTAACATGATGATAGTGCTTATGAGACAAGAACTGTTCTATGAATTTTATGTAAACTAGTTCTTATAATCCATCCAATAGCCTTGTGATGTAAGAATGATAGTATCCCCACTTTGTAGATGACAAAACTGAGACATAGACAGAAGTCACTTGCCCAGACTGCACAGCTAGAAGGTCAAAGGTAACAAAGTAAGGCACAAGCAGTTAAATTTCTTATTCAATACACTCAGCTGCCTTTTAGGGAATCAAGTCTACAGTCCAGGAGTCCGATTCTGTCTCGAGCACCCCCCGACCCCGTCATCCACTAATCACATTATGAAAAGCAAATTAATCTCTGAATCTCTGAATCCAAACCCCAAAAATGTCACCATGAAATGTGCACACAAACAAATATCTATCTCACAAAATGCCTAATATTCAGTACTGGCAAATTCTGTCTGAATGAAAAGACGCTGTCACATCGTGGCACAGAAGATTTCAGCGCAATATGTAAATTATAAAATTCATGCTTTATTGTGGTAAGGTTCTGGAAATTTCCAAATGTTATTGTTCTTATGGTTTGGCAATACTGTAGATGAGACAGAGGAGGAAATAAGGAAAACTGAAGACAAAAATATGTATCCTATATTGGTCATGTTTGTGTCTAAGAATCTGATATAATAGCAAGAGAAGGGCATTTCTTTTCCTAGAGTGAATAATATAGTGTTTCTCAGCTCTTCATTTTAAAGTGAACTGCTAAGACGCCTTAAGACTGTCCAATCCCCAGTGCCTGTCCAAATTTCTTTGCCTCCCCTAATTTAGATACAAAAAATAATTCGCAAGTGCTCTCTCAAGGTCTTGTAAAGTAACGGGTACATCTGTATTTCTTAATCAAAGGTTTCATACTTTTCTTTAGAAGGAAACCAAAAATAATAAAGTACAGTAATGTTAGGGATAGCAAAGCCAAAGTCAAAATTTACTTATTATACTTTTTCTAAGAGAGGGAACAATTCTCAAATCTCTCAGAAAGTACTTAGCTATATAATTTTAGCATTTAAAACACGGTTGATGGGCTGAAATGCTGGGGCAAAATGAAAAGGCAGCCTCTTTATGTCTAACTGAATGGCTTCTTTTTGTCAGGCTGAGCAAATGTGGAGAAATTCTCAAGTTAGCTGTCATTGTAGAACATCAAAGTGGGGTTTTTTCTCCCCCCACAACACACACCAGGTAGAGTGAATGAACACTAATATCATAAACTTCTCTGTAACCCTTTAACCTTGCTGATAAAAAGCGATTTTTTCCTTTATGAGAAGAAATGCTGAAAGCAATTGCCATTTTCTATTCATGATTTGGTTCTGAGTGGCAAAATGACATCATACAGTGGAAGTAAAACCAACAAAAGTTTTCCTAGAAGCAGGAACACATTCTTTCAGAGTTTAGGTGCTAAACTCTGAGATCAAAAATAGTTTCATGATATTTCATTTATTTAACTAAATGCCTTATTAAAGAATTAGGTTGGACTTTAAAGTCTAAAGATAAAATGCATTATACTTCAGCACCACAATGTTTAAGCTTTTTTGTCACAGGACCCCTTACATTCTTAAAAATTGTAAACAAAACAAAAACCCAAAAGCTTTAAAAAAAATCTAAACTATATTGTATTAGAGATTACCACTGAGAAGTGTTTAAACAGATGAACAGACAGGCACACTTTCTATTATCCTTCAGAGCAGTGAAGTCACACATAGGGCAAAGCCCCTAGAAAACTCCACTGTTCATTCATGAGAGAATGAGAATAAAAAGGAGCAAAGAACTTCCTACAATTAGTATGAAAATAGCTTTGATCTTGCACAATCTCTGAAAATGGTCTCTGGAACCTGCAAAGCTCCCTGCAGAAGACTTTGAGAACAGCTGCTTGAGTATATCATGTCATTTTCAATTTAAAATCAAAGCACTGAAAACTGAATGTGTCACCGCTCAAAATATTTCTACCCCCACCCCACCCATGCCATTTGTTTGGCGCTGTTGTCACCTCAAAATAATCAGTGGCAATAAGGACTCACTCTTAAGAAAGGGAATTGGCTATTCATGGTCTATCATATTCATTCACCCCTTTCACACTGCAACTTGTGAAGTTCAGCAAGGAGCGAGCCCAGCACAAGAGTGCATTGCCCAGAACCCTTTGCAAGTCAGTGGTGGTCACGTGACTAAGATTTGGCCAAATGAAATTTGAACCAATGCACTCACTCTTGCATTACACTATACCTTTCAAAGGACTGGGGGTTGGCGGGGGGGTGCTATCCCCCGCTCTTTTTTCTCTCTTTCCACTGGTTGAGAGATGGCAGTAAGTTGAGCACAGATTGCAGATGTCAGAGCTGCTACATCAGCTCCAAAATGCTCAGTACTGGGCCCAGGAATATGAGAGGGTATAGGGGTTCCTACTGTATTTTAGCCTTTTGTCTATGCATTACCTTGAAGCACCTTTAAAACAAAGTCAGAACCAATCAGAAGGGAACAGATACAGAAGACTGAGCCTCAGGAGGGAGAAGAAAAGAGAATTTAGAGCTCAGTATTAGTGTTGCACATTCGTTGTTTAGGTAATTAATACCTATGTTCTAAAAATCAACAGAACATCAGCCACAAAATCTTTGTTTGGGGGCAGAAGTACTATACCAGTGGGACACTCCTTATTAGCTAAGGTACTTATCTCATTCAGGTAGCTGGGGTGCCCTTCCCAAGTCAATAAGATAAAGGATTTGTTACGGTGTGACTCTGTTAGAGAGTCACAAAATTTCATCATGTTTATGATCTCTGGGCTCTTTTTCTTTTGTTTGTTTGCTTTTAGCATTTATTTATTTATTTATTTATTTATTTATTTATGGATTATTTTTTTTTTTTTAGAATTTTTTTTTTTTTTTTTTTTTTTTTTTTTTTTTTTTTTGGGACAGAGAGAGACAGAGCATGAACGGGAGAGGGGCAGAGAGAGAGGGAGACACAGAATCGGAAACAGGCTCCAGGCTCCGAGCCATCAGCCCAGAGCCTGACGCGGGGCTCAAACTCACGGACCATGAGATCGTGACCTGGCTGAAGTCGGACGCTTAACCGACTGCGCCACCCAGGCGCCCCTGGATAATTTATTTTTTAATTTTTATTGTTGAAGTTTAGTTGACATACAAAGTTACATTCATTTCAGGTATACAGCATAGGGATTTGAAAATTCTATAGTTGTTTTTTTTTTTTTAATTTAAATTCAGGTTAGTTAACATACAGTGTAGTCTTGGCTCCAGGAAGAGAACCCAATGGTTCATATCTTACATATGACACCCAGTGCTCATTCTGAAAAGTGCCCTCTTTAATGCCCCTCGCCCATTTAACCCATCCCCCCTTACTTACCACCCTCCCCCCACCCCGTGGCAACCCTGAGTTTGTTCTCTGTAGTTAAGAGTCTCTTATGCTTTGCCTCTCTCTCTCTTTTCATCTTATTTTTCCTTCCCTTCCTCTATGTTCATCTGCTGAGTTTCTCAAATTCCACCTATGAGTGAAATCATATGATATTTGTCTTTTTCTGACTTATTTCGCTTAGCATAATACCCTCTAGTTCCATCCACGTTGTTGCAAATGGCAAGACTTCATTCTTTTTCATCGCCGGGCAGTATTCCATTGTATATAAATACCACATCTTCTTTATCCATTCATCAACCATTGGACATTTGGGCTCTTTCCATAATTTGGCTACTGTTGATAACACTGCTTTAAACATTAGGCTGCATGTGCCCCTTCACATCAGCACTTTTTTATCCTTTGTTTAAATTCTTTGGTAGTGTAATTGCTAGATCGTCAGGTAGTTCTATTCTGGGCTCTTTTTTGAACATCTGAGCAAATTCCGAAATACTTCCCAAGGGAAAAGGCAAAGCCCTACCTGGATGTATGCTTGAGGCCTCCACTATGGAAAAGTGGGCTACCTATCTAGAAGGGTTGACAACAGCTTTGACTGTTGCTGTTGCTGGCACAGTTGCTGGCACAGTAGACTGAGCCCCCACCTGCCTGGCACCCAATCCACAATAACGCAGCTCTGTTGCAAGGTAAACGTGACCTAGAGGGAGCTGCTCTGAGACAGGAGCACCTATGGGTGACAGCAGAAGTTCCCAAATACCAGAACTGTCGACTCATGCCGAAGTGCTTGGCGGCCTTATGCGAAATGAGAAAAATAAAGACAAATACAACAAGTATTTAATCAAGCTAAATACGTTCAATGGAAAGGTCTGTTCTTTAGTCTGAGATTCTGTCCTTTCCATGAAAGGGGAGTTGACAATCAATGTTGTAGCCTTTTCAAAAAAGTATTTTTTAAACAAAATTTAAAAAATGGGCAGCCCTGTGACAGTTTCCAAATTTTGATATGGAAGTTTATTGATCCCTTAAGTCTGAACGTTCGGGGAGCATGCTGTAAGGCCCCCAGTTCGTTTCTCTGTTTGTTTTCTAACATCTGTGACATCTTGGATGCCCGCTCCATTTTACAACAACCTCAGTTTAGGATGAAGCAATTTAAGCAAATATGACACTGAGAGAAATAATGGTAATTAACATTTGCATTGCCCTTGTTATGGGCAAAAGACTGTCACTTATATTTTGTTATTTAAAACTCAAAGCAACAATGAGAGTCCTTCTAAAACATGACATAATCATTATTCTTGACCTGCAGATAATCAGAAAGCTACGGACACCAGAAGCCCTCTCTCAACACCCAGAAAACTTACTTAAACATCAATATAGTATTAAGTCCTTGACATCCACTGATATCTTATGTAAAAACATGCATTGGGGTAGTGGTGGTAAACATTGCAAATCAAAATGCTCTCTCTTAGTTTCATTTCATAATACTTTCTATCAAAGTCATACCTCCCTTCATGAATTGATATGCCTATTATCCTCAATACATCCTTCCTTTTCCAGGCTTCTAGGGACACATACATAGGAAGTTAGAGAACCAGTGACTATGGCTCTCTCCTGACACGTATTTTTAACAGAACTATCTTCTTTATTTTTGCCTGACCACTGACATTTTTGTTTTCATTATACATTAAGTTGCTTTTGTTAATAAAACTATTTATGGAGCTAATCCTAATGCTGACTTTGATACTTATCAGGAATAAAATTGACAGAAGTCATGCTTTTCTGATCTCAATGTTCTCATCTATTAAAAGGGGCAGCAATTGCAATACTTAGAGAAAAAGTATCTCAGGGAGAATGAGGTATTCCCAGTGTGTACAGGCATAACGCAGTCTGCTTTTGTGAAATGTCGACCCTAAGTATTGATGTCCATATGAAGCATGACCTCGATGTACGGACTTGGAATTCAGTCTCATTACTACATAGTGTGACCTTCAGTATCTTGCGGAATACATCTTTTAGGAATTAAAACTTCAGAAAGCAATTGTAAGGACTCAAAATGGCAATTTTTCTTGTTCAAAAAGCTCAGTAGGGTTAATGTGAAAAATCCTCTTGCTTCTTTAAGTGATACAAAAATCTAAAACACTTTTACATTTAATTATATAGTAAGTTATATATTCAGAACAATACCCTTTGTAAAAATGATATTTTCATGCTATGCCATAGATGCTGGCAGGAAGGATTTCTATTTAAATGCAGATTATTGTTGTAACTTAAAGCCACTCTGACTTGACTATGAATAGGAGCTAAAATCTAACTTACATTTAATTATAAACGAAAAATTTCATTCCAAGGCTAAACTAATTTTAAAACCAGATAAATGTTCACTAACCAAGAATAGAATGACAATGTTTTGTTTCCTTTCAGAATAAAAAAAAAAATCCTGGGATGTAAATCTCCACAAAGCTATAGACGTTCGTCTGTTTTGCTAACAGATGCATCCATAACACCTGGCACATAAAAGGGGCTCCTGAGTGTCTGTTAAATGAACACAGGCTTAAAAAAAAAACAGATAATGACAATATTGTGAGTTCTGCCACATGCATAATGTATTCTTCAGGTGACTGCATGCTCTCTTTCTGGTTGGTAAATACAACTGGGACAGGGTCTTTAAGAAAACTTTGTTGGTCATCTAATAGGGAAGTATTGATAAAAATCAGCAAGATAACTGAGGTATCTGGGTGGCTCAGCTGGTTAAGCATCTGACTCTTGATTTCAGTTCAGGTCATGATCTCGTGGTTGGTGGGTTCGAGCCCTGTGTCAGGCTCTTTGCTGATAGCTCAGAGCCAGGAGCCTGCTTTGGATTCTGTGTCACCCTCTCTCTCTCTGCCCCTCCCCCACACATGTCCTGTGTGTGTCTTTCTCTCTCTCTCTCTCTCTCTCTCTCTCTCCCTCTCCCTCTCTCTCTCAATAATAAACATTTAAAAAAAATTGTTTTTAATGAAAAAAAAATTAAATCAGTAAGGTAAAACTTTTACTTTTAGATCTTCTAAAATATTTCTAGAGCCTAAGAAAAATAACATTTAAAAACACATAAGAGTACTTTGGGGAAAGCTTTGTAGTGGCTTGTAGATAGTGAAAAAATGGAAAGTGTGTAAGAACGCAGAAGTATGGGCCAGGAGCTCCAACACTGACTTTCAATTTATCATTGAGGCAGATACACTTGTCTTTCCAAGTCACTATTTCAATCATGCTCTGTCTCTTCTCTTAAGCCATTATGAACTGAACGTATCCCCCCAAAATGCCTATGTTGAAGTTCCAACCCCAAAGTGATGGTAGTTGGTAATGGGGTCTTTGGGAGGTAATTAAGGTTAAATGAAGTCCTAAGGATGGGGCCCTAATTCAATAGGATTGTGGTCTTAAAAGAAGAGGAGGAGAGATCTCTCTCGACCATGAGAAGACACAGAGAGAAGGCAGCCAGGAAGAGAGCTCTTGCCAGAAACTGAATCCTGCCAGAAACCGAATCCTGCCAGACCTTCACCCTGGGCTTTGCAGTCTCCAGGACTGTGAGAAAATCAATTTCTGTTTTTTGGAGCCACCTAGTCTATGGTATTTTGTTATGGCAGCCCAATCTGACTGAGACATAAGTTTTCAACAATTTTAATTGCCTCTTCAGATAAGAAACTTAATCACAGGCCTCAAGGGTCTTAATCAAGTCTCTTTTCTCATCTAGTCCTCCCCAGTCATTCTTAAAAACATACACATTAAAAAAGAAAAAAAATCACAGAAGCTCTACATCTCTGATTGTCATTTCAAGTCTAGTCAGGACAAGTCTATAAAAATAAATAAGAATCAACTCTACTCTCATAGTTAATATGCATTATTTCTCCCACTGAAAAATCCTTTTCTCCTCTCTCTCTCTCTTTAACTCTCTCTCTTCTACAGCATACTCCAGATCTAGTTTTCATAGCAAAGGTAGAGTTGGAATTCCCATGAAGTCAGTGTACTTGAGCCTTAATAGAGACTCACTAGTTGGGTACTAGTTGGGCCATAGCCATATGCTCACATAGCTGTGTGTTTTCGTAAACTTTCAAAAAAAGGGAGAAATTAAAAAAGAATGTTTTCCTTTATGTTAAGATAACCTTAGAGAGCCTGTAGGAATTTTTGGAGTGTAAGTAAGATAGAGTTGACTTGGAAATATTTGTGATTTGGGTTCAGTAAGATATATTTCTGAAGCTTCCATAACTTCTGTATAAAGTTAAGTTATTGCTAGTATAGTAATGGCGTTCCAGAATCCCACCAGCCCACTGGACTCAGGATGTGAAAGAAACCAGGCTACAGATCCTGCCACCATCAAAGCATGTCCTGTAGTGCCCTGCAAAGAAGTTTATGGTAGCTGAGGAAAGGAAAAAGTGATTCAAACACATGGAGTTAAAGAGCTTCTGTAGAAAACTTATCCAATCATGAGATATAGTATAAAATTGTAAATGGAGGATTTGATTCTTAATGATGTCCAGTAAAAAAATCTCACCTGTATGAAATATACTCGATAATGTAATGTACACAATAATCAAGGCATCATACATCTTTCCTTCCTTGGTGGGAATTACATAAAACTCAGTTTAGTTGGATTTGTGTTTTTCAGGCCTAAACCAGTAGCAGCCCTATTTTAAAAAGCGAACGTGGGGCGCCTGGGTGGCGCAGTCGGTTAAGCGTCCGACTTCAGCTCAGGTCACGATCTCGCGGTCCGTGAGTTCGAGCCCCGCGTCGGGCTCTGGGCTGATGGCTCAGAGCCTGAAGCCTGCTTCCGATTCTGTGTCTCCCTCTCTCTCTGCCCCTCCCCCGTTCATGCTCTGTCTCTCTCTGTCTCAAAAATAAATAAACGTTAAAAGAAATTTTTAAAAAGTTAACGCTAGTAGGTGAGGTTGGGCGTTTTGTTTTACCTTGATGCTTTGGGTCTTACTGTTAACATTATCGATGGTGACGTGTGAAGCAGAAACAAATTTTGCTGAACTTTCAGTAATAAACGACCAATTTCAATCAACCAAGCTAGAGACAAGACAGTATTTACTTCCCATTCTTTGTAAAGAAATATTATAAACTCCACTCCAGAGGCAGGTACCGTCAAAGAGTATACAGCCCTAAACTGTAAAGATAGGACAAAGGACACAGGTATGTTAGGCAGGTAATAAATAAAAGTAATTTCTGCAGATTGTGTGAACTTTGTCTTTAATGTTACGATTACTTTATTCACTATAAATATCCACTTAATATGAAATTGTATATTTTTTATAAAATATAAAATTCTTCTGTATGCTTATCATTTAAAAAAGGATGCCCCTAAGAGCCTAAATGCCCATCAACTGATGAATGGATAAAGAAATTGTGGTTTATACACACAATGGAGTACTACGTGGCAATGAGAAAGAATGAAATATGGCCCTTTGTAGAAACATGAATGGAACTGGAGAGTGTTATGTTAAGTGAAATAAGTCATACAGAGAAAGACAAATACCATATGTTTTCACTCTTATGCGGATCCTGAGAAACTTAACAGAAATCCATGGGGGAGGGGAAGGAAAAAAAAAGAGGTTAGAGTGGGAGAGAGCCAAAGCATAAGAGACTCTTAAAAACTGAGAACAAACTGAGGGTTTATGGGGGGTGGGAGGGAGGGGAAGGGGGGTGATGGGTATTGAGGAGGGCACCTTTTGGGATGAGCACTGGGTGTTGTATGGACACCAATTTGACAATAAATTTCATATACTTAAAAGAAAAAGGATGCCCTTCCTTCTCCTTTTATATATGCTTCAGACCTCACAAAATTTGGACCTACCACCGAACAAATGATCTGTTTTCATTGTAACATGCTTTTAACTAGTATTATTGAGTTTAAGTATTTACTCTTACTATAACAACAGATCTACAGTAGCAGCTATTAGTGAGGTCACACACTAAATGGAAGAGACAATACAATTCAGATTGTTTTCCTAGTTAGACTAGAGATAAACGGGGAAAAAAACACACAGAAGCAAAACTAAGTTAATGGCATGCCTATGATTCCAAGAAAATGTCATTTATTACTGATTCACTGGAGACTTTGACCAATCTGTGTGCATTTAAGCAACTGAGCCTCAATCTAGCTTGCTGGTTGAAAAAAGAAGAAAAAAATTGGTAGCAATTCTCAGCAGCTTTGTAGATCTGAGACTTCTCTAAAATAGGGCAAGTGACTATGATCTCAAGAAGGCATGCAGCACAGAGATGACATTAAGCTGATTGATTTTTAAATTTTATCCTGCAAACCAAAAGCTCTCAGGAGATGCAATATTCCACAGAAGGCATGGATAATAGTTATCAAAACTTAAATGGAGCTTTCAAAGATGTATGTGGACTAGAGGCCACTCCGGGTTAAGAAACAGTAATCTCTCCTACTTATTATAAGTCACCGAGAAGAAGGCAGGAATTGACAGCAATGGAAAAGAAAAGAGCCCTAACACCACTAAATGTGGCCTCTGGTTAAAGCCGTGATCCTCAAAGGATGCTCCGTGGCCCGGCAGCAGCATCTGGGAACTGGTTAAGGATGCACGTTCCCAGGCCCAGCACAGGCCCAATGAATCAGAAACTGGAGAAGGGACTCTGCAATTGACATTTTAACCGGTCCTCCGGGTGATTCCCATACATGCTCAAGTTTGAGATCCACCAAATTAAACAAAGTCATGGAACAACATCTCCTTAGATATCCCATCAATAGAGTTTAAAGTCCTGTAACAATGACAATTCACGTTCCCTTCCAACACTTTCTTGTTTGGCCAAAAGAGTATATTAGGCACATCCCAGGGTTTGTCATTACATGTAGATTGTCTTCGGGGAAATTAAGGCCACAAAAACAAAAACGAAAACAAACAAACAAAAAAACCCTGTATCGCATGGATGAACTCCCAAAACATTATTCTAATTGAAAGAAACCAGATGCAAAAATCTGTATGTTTGATGATTTTGTTAATATGAAATGTTCATAACGGCCAAATCTATGGGGACAGAAAGCAGATTAGTAGTTGCCTGGGGCATGGCAAACCAATGCGAGGAACTTTCTGGGGTAATGAACAGGTTCTAAAACTCAATTGGGCTCAGGTTGCGCAACTGTGTACATCACTAAAACTCAATGAATTCTGTGCTTCAACTGTTGAATTTTATAGTATGTGTATTAGTTTCCTGGGGCTGCCATAATAAAGTACCACAGTCTGGGTGGCTTAAAACAACAGCAATTTATGGCCTCACATTTCTAGAGGCTAGATGTCCAAAATCAAGGTGTCAGCAAAACCATGTTCCCTATGAAATCTACAAAGGATCATGCCCCCATGCCTTCTAGCTTCTGGCATTTGCTGGCATCCTTGCCATTCCTCGCTAGGAGATGTATCACTCCCATCTCTACTTCCATTGTCACAAGATCACCTCTCCCCGTGTGTCTCTACTTCTTATAAAGATACCAATCCTATAAGATCAGGGGCCCACCCTATTCCAATATCTTAATATTGGAATTAATAATTAATATTAAGATCAATTCCTCATCTTAACTCATCACACCTGCAACCATCATGGTGTCAATTAAGGTCACATTCTGAGGTATAGTGGGGATTAGGACTTCAGCTTCTTTGGGGCGAACATAATCCAACCTGTAACAGTATGCAAATTACATATCAAAAATCTATTTAAAAAAAAAACTTAAAAAACATCCACAAGTATCCTATGATCCTTGAACATATGTCATTCAAAACATCTCTCATTAAAACAGTATTCTTGGCAATTGATGCATTAATGCCCATTTCTTAAAAAGATACATCATGGAGATCCATGCCCCTGAACTCAATCCTGTTAGATTAGGACATCTGTACCTTAAAGAACCATGGATCACACATCAGTAAATCAAGTTTAATTCCCACAGTTAGCAAGAGAAAGGAATGAGCAAAGGGAGGAATGGCAAAGAATGGAAAACATTTTGAAAGTTACTGTTCCGCCTCTATTAGTTTCTGTAGGTGTGTTGGGAAAAGGAAGTTCCTGTTAAAACCCAGCCACGTTTTTGCAACAGGAGCCAGAAATCACATAAAGCAGGCATCTGACTGTAAACCGTTAATGAACTAGATTTAGACTACTCAATTTAACCCCGTCTGACCCATGGATTCTCTCATTTCATCCCTTTACAAGCTTTCTTGGGCATCTGTTTAATTTTTGTTTTTGTTGTTATTGTCTGGTTAGTTCATTTAAAAACTCCATCTTTGTAACAGCTCCATTGACATTAAAAGAAAATTTAAATTTGGGTTTTCTTTTTTTTTACTTTTTTCCAGTGTGAAACTCCATCAGGATTGGGAAACACTGGTAAGTGGGGAGCCATCACACCCTCTACAAATACATTCACTGGTAACGACTGCTAAATGCATTCTGTTGAAGGAGGATCTGCCTCATGGTGACTTAGCACATGATCCAGAACATGTCTAGTTGGGATTGCAACACTATATCCCCTTTAAAGTTTTTTTTTTTTAAGTTTATTTATTTGGAGAGAGAAAGAGACAGAGGGAGAGAGACAGAATCCCAAACAGGCTCCACACTGTCAGCACTGAGCTAGACGTGGGGCTCAATCTCACGAACCCTAAGCGCCTAAAGGGCTTTTTAATGGGTCTTTTTTTAAAATTTCTCCCACGTGATCGATTTCTAAAATATTTTATAATTTAATTATATATAAGATTTACTGCGTACAATCTGTCTTCCTGAATATAACATAACCTACCAGAACAGTGATCTCTGTCTATTTTTTTTTTTACTAATATCTGAAATGCCTAGAAAATCCAATGGCATAGAACACTCAATACAATACCCAAGAAATAGCTATTGACTTCATTCAACAGTCTTTCTATTATGACTCAAAATACTCTAACCTTTTCCTCTGCCTCCTCCACCACCTCGAGTAGCATCTGACTCTGACCTGATGGGCACCCAGGACAATTTCTTCTTCACCGACCTGCCATCTCTTGAACATGGTGAGCTTTCTTTTATGAGGTTCCATGCACAATTTAGTTTTCCCTCTATCGTCATGAGATATAAGGAATTTAACATAAAAGGAAGAGCAAAAAACTTTTTTGAGGTCTCATAGTTCAGCAGAGGAAAACTGTTCTGAAAATAAAAAGCTCTAGCTTAACAAAGCTTTTATTGAGATCTAAACGTTCCTTCTGAAAGACTAAATACAAAAGACGGTCTATTGCACTAATTCTCACAAACCAATTAGATTTACTACCTCTTAGAATTTATATCTTTCTACACTTTTTATTTCTCTGTGAAATAATGGTGAGTTTCTCAATACTCTGAAGCCTAGGAACATACGGCAGTGGTTCTCAAATTTAAGTCAGGTGGGCTTGATAAAACACACACCACCGGGACTTAACCTCCAGAGCATCTGATTTAGTAAGTCTGGCTGGGGTGGGGCCCAAGAACTGGCATTTCTAAGTTCACTAATGATGTTGATGCTGATGACCCTGGAACCCTATTTTGAGAACCACTCGTAAAATGCCATTCTCAAGGCCTCATTTGTTTTATGTCTCCTCCTAGAATCTTCTAGATTTCTCATGTGAAAGAGCGTACCCATTATGGTTCTGAATCATGAGTTAGGCAGCCTTCTGCACTATAGACAGAGAAGACTCATCCATACTGCCCCACCCACCCCCAATCCCTTCAGAGTACACAGAAAAGCCCTTAAGGGACTTGAAAGTCGACAGGCATCTTCTCATCCTCTTTTAATGAACTGGACCACATGCATGATGAAGAAACAGCAAATATCCTAGACAGCTGTGAACCAGTGAATGTAGCCCCAGATGCAGATTCTGACTGAGGGTTTTGGCCTACCTCTGGCTTAAAGTCTCAATTATTCTGATGCCAAAATGACGCTGATAATGCCAACTTTGTAGGATTATAGTGCAGGTAAGACTAGAGTATGAAAAAAAAAAGGCTATTAGTTCATATTTTTTTGAAAAGTAGCATAAAAGTGACACCAGAGAATCAATAACTTTCTGTCATCTTACTTGTGAATACAATAGATCATCTGATGGTTGACTTAGCAGAAATTATTTTATCATCCAAAACTTTTATTCCCTCCCTGTCGAAAATGTGAAGAAAATACCTACTATAAGCAAAGGTAGTGAAAAACTATTGATGAAAATCTATCATGCAACCCATAAATTTTATGACGCCCAATGTTTTAGGGGACCTGGGTGGTTTAGTCGGTTGAGCATCTAACTCTTGATTTAGGCTAAGGTAGTGATCCCAGAACGTGGGATAGAGCCCCGTGTCAGGCTCTGGGCTGAGTGTGGAGCCTGCTTGAGATATCTCTTTCTCTCTATTCCTCTCCCACTTTAATGCTCTCTCTCTCTCTCTAAAATAAACAAAAATAAAAACAACATTAATAAATAGGCTAAACTTTGCATCACTTTTTTAAGCTTAAAAAATAAATTTAAGTCATTTCATTGAATCATAAGAGTTAAATGCCACCCTGTAGGCTTACTTCCTCAATGCAGATTCCAATACCAACTACATCACATCTTGAAACATTCATAGGAAAGCCAATAGATTTCTGGAAGTTATAAATTTGTAGGAGGCATAAAATTATATAAAACAAATTCTTAATATTGATTTTCTGGTATATTAAAATCTTAAGTGAACCAATTTCAACTCAGATAATGGAAACAAGATTTCCCTCCATGCAGATTTACCAGAAATCAAAACATTCTAAATTTAATTCTCATGTATGCATAGCTAATCAGTAGAATTAGGGCTTTCAAACCGGGGCAGCAATAAGTGTATATGTGAAGTGTGTGTGTGTGTGTGTGTGTGTGTGTGTGTGTGTGTGTGTGTTGAGAGAGCTGAACTTCTGGGGAGGAAATTGGAGAAAGGTGGCAGTGATGGGCTAACTAGATCAGCTATTTTTAGTGTTGGGCAGGGAAGTGATCATAAAAGCATATTATTACACTCTCAAAATTACTGTCTGAAAAATTTATTTGCTATGTTTATTTGTAAATCTTAAGTATCTAATCATATGGTGACAGATGGCAGCTACACTTGTAGTTAGCACAGCATAATGTATGTACAGACTTGTCCAATCACTATGTTGTACACATGAAACTAATGCAACGTATGTCAACTATGGTTCAATAAAGAAAAGCCTTGGGGCACCTGGGTGGCTCAGTCGGTTAAGCATCCGACTCTTGACTTCGGCTCAGGTCATTACCTCACAGTTCATGGGTTCAAGCCCCGTGTGGGACTCTGTGCTGCGGGCGTGGAGCCTGCTTGGATTCTCTCTCCCTCTCTCTCTGCCCCTCCCCACCCCTCAAAAATAAAGAGACATTTTTTAAAAGTCTTAAGTATCTAATAACTATAACTAGATCCACAACAATTGCCATAGATAGATAGATAGACAGACAGACAGGCAGACAGAGAGAGAGAGAGAGACAGACAGGGCTATCTTGCCCATATAAACTTTTAATCACCTCAGAATGACCTCCAGGTCCTCTATTTACTCAACAGCCACTCCTCACACACACCAGCGGCAAATCACATGTGTCTCTGTTCCCTCCCACTCACTACAGAGCAGGATTTTACTCTCTAAGGCTAATATTAAAACTATTTTCCAGGCCTTCACAAGCGGCTCAACTATTTGATTCAGATTTCACGATTAAAAAAAAAAAAAAAGTATACAATGAAACAAATGCTATACACGCTGAAAAATGTTAAACCCCAGATTTTAACATACTGGAGACCACCATCAGGGCTCTTGTTAAACCAAGGATTGGCTAATTAATCAGCAATTATCATTTGTGTTAATTATAAAATAAATTGATTTGTGTGCCCTATTGTTTCTCTCTGCTTTACATACTTTTTGTGCTCCAGTTCAAATGTTCCAGTTGAAAGAACTATTTCCTATTCTAAATAATTTGAAAACTACTCTTTTACATTATTAAAGAAAGAAAGAAGAAGAAAACTGAGCTTTGTGTGTCCAGCATTGGAAATTCACAATTTCAGGAGGCAGTGCTGTGGAAAAGTTCTTTGTTACGTGTAGAAATCTTATGCTTTGTAATATCCACACATTCGGCTCTGTTTCTACTTCACCTACTTCACAGAGCAACACAGAAAAATCACTTTCTTACTACAGTGTTTAGTACCCAGTATACTCTCTAGTGCTTAGTCTCGCTCGCTCTTAGATCCTCACATTTTCAAGTTATTTTTTTTACTTTGTTATAATTTATTTATTTATTTTGAGAGATAGAGAAAGAGCGAGCATGAGCAGGGGAGGGGCAGAGATAGAAGAGAGAGAGAGAGAATCCCAAGCAGGCTCTGTACTGCCAGCATGCAGACTGACATAGGACTTGAACTCACAAACCATGAGATCATGACCTGAGCTGAAAGCAAGAGCCAGACACTCAACCGACTGAGCCTCCCAAGTGCCCCACATTTTCAAGTTCGAAAATGACTATATGAAACCAAATGATACACCCATTACATAAGTGTGTTGTGTAAGTCTATATATTAATTTCACCTGATCTAGATACATCTTTGCTCTAACACTGGTGTCTTTCCATGTACTGAAAACAAGCAGATTTACTTAATGCAAAGTAGGAACTTACCAGTAGTTACTGATAATAATGTCATGATAATGTGAGTAACTAAACTTCAATCCTCCATAACCAAGAATGTCAGCATTCACTTGTATATATCTGACCTTAATTGGGTTTCTAATTAATATAGAATTATACTTTAAAAATAGATATGCATGCCTCATATTATACTGGACAGTCCTTCCCTCAAATGTAAGATAGAGTCCAAGATAGTTTAGTGGCTAGATTTTGCTTTTAGATGAGTTGGAGTGCACTAGAAATTTAAACATGCATGAAAAACTAGCGTTTCCCTAGAACTTTGTCAGTTATTTGACATTTGAACAGCACCACCAACATATTCAGTGACATTAAATAATGTGGTATGTTTAAGAAATAAATCTTCTAGAGACACCCGAGATATTAACAATATATAATAATTCATTCAATTAATATCATTTGAATACACAGATGTTTTAGGTTTTAAAGCTAACTCACACATTGGAACTTAGACCAGATACCTTACCTCATTTTCATACGTCATAGTAAGAGATTTTTCTTATTATTAATTTGTCTTCACCATCCCATGTTTTCTTTAAATTATGAGGCATATTGCCATGTTGAAAAAATGTGCAATGATTATATAATATAATTAAGAAAACAGATTTTTCTCACTTTCTTCCTCTTGTTACGAGTCAAATTTTATACCAGAGTTAGTAAAGCAGTGAATGCTCCCCTTTCATCTATAATTGTACTAAGCTCTGAAAAATATCTTAGTGATTCCAGAGAATTACATTCCTCTCAATCCTAGTATAATGAGCTCCAACCATGGGTAACGTGGTGTTCAATCGCTCTTGGTGATTGCCAACTCTTGCCTTCCATGCTTTGATAGCAGAGATCAGAGAATGAGGGTTTGTGTCCTTTCCGTTTAAATTTAATCTCATGACTTTCAACACTCAGTTCAAGAATGGAAGACAATAATGAATCTCTATTTAATGTTATATACATGCATTAATTTATCTGTATTATCATGATCCCAATGAGACAAATGTGGAAGTTGAGGCTCAGAGAAGTTAAATTCTGACAGTCATTTGACAAGTATGTTCAGGAGCTAAATTATTTACAAGTCAAGATTGATGCTCATTCTACTATAGTGCACTAACCCTCCTTTCTACAGTTTGCTAGTGTTCTATTTCATTAATGAACCCGTACTGAATTACAATCATGTTCACCTTTAGCATTACAGGTGCCTTCTATAATGTTCACCTCTATAATTATGGTAACTTCCTAATCTATCTGTGTAAATGAAAGTATCAAAAATACTTAAAATAAAACTAACTTTGGGATGTTAGGAGAGTCTTGCCTGAGGCCCTCCCCAGATTCTAAAGTGTACTTTGTAAGCACACATCAGGATTAGCAATAGGGAAGAATATGTCTAGGCCTGGCATGAGAACTTTTCCTTATCCTGCCAAGTCTCAAATCCTGCACGTACCTCCACAAACTAGTCTAGGATAAACAGACAGTAACTTAATTGTTCTTACTCAAAAATCTCTGAAACTGGAATGAAAAAAAGAAAAGGCAGCAAAATTGGAGCAAGTGAATTTCAGTCCAAAATTGAGAGTAATCAATTAATGAAGGGCAGAAACGTTAATTTCTAGAAACACCAATGAAATCGATGTTTTTAAGAAAAGTATAGCACTAAACACGAACAGGTGAACCTCTCCAGAATGCAGGACAGAGACACCCTCAGGTTATATTAAGTTGTAGAGATCTGCCTTTGGGATACCCATGGTCTCACATACAGCTAGATTTTCATCTCTGGAACAGCTTTTCTCTCAACTCTTGAGATCTTGTATTTTACTCACTGCTTTGCCTTCTATGGTTCCTGCCCATACTAATTACCTTCTTTCTTTACACCACCTCATGGCGTCTGTGTGGGTCATAGAGTCTCTGAATTCTGCCCTTCCCTTCCACTCTACCAACTACTGCCGTTGAATTCAACATCTCCAAGGAAGAGAGGTACTCACAAGGTCACTATTAAGCACAAAAGTTTTTAATGGGTCAAGCTCATGCCCAAACTCAGTACTTCCAAAGAAAGAGATGATTTCTCCCTAACTTACAATTCATATTAATCAAATGGTTAGAAAAAGGCATAATGAGTACTTCTAAAAGTGGAATGAAATATGTAGGCAGCCTACTAGACGGTAAGTAGAGGTAACTGGTATATTTTTGGAGGAGGGAGCTTCTAAATTCCTTCAGAGTGTAAAACTGTGTCGCTACAGATGCCTTCAGATGGCCCTGTCTTCTCATTTATGTCCCATTCACTTGCAGAAAGTTTCCAATGTCTGCTCTGATATTGATGAATTAAGCCATATGAGATTTAAATAGCATTATCGAGGCATTTGTACTGTTTACTGGTTTCTTCATCAACTGCCTATTCTTAGCTTCTTGTGGGGTAACCCTATGAGCCCTGCCTATCATTTACTGGTCTTTTGTTTCTGGATGCTAAAGGAACAGTGAGTCTTGCTTAGAATATCTGACCATGGTGAGTCTCTAAGCAAGCTGAACCAGCAATTTTTATAGAATGACTTTAATTATGTCTAAATAGTCTGATTCTTGTGCTTCCAAAATAAAATACCTGTAGACCAACTTAAGGTTACAGGTTTCTTTGGACAAAAAATAGGGTAGAATTTAACCAGTACTTGAAGTTCATCTCAGAAGAAATTTGGTGGGGCGGAGGAGGCCTGGGTGACTCAGTGGGTTAAGCATCTGAAATTTGATTTTGGCTCCAGTCATGATCCATGGTTGTGAGATCGAGCCCCATGTTTGGCTCCACGCTGGGTGTGGAGCCTACGTAAGATTTCTCTCTCTCTCTCTCTCTCTCTCTCTCTCTCTCTCTCTCTCTCTCTCTCAAAAAAGAACAAGGAGGAGGAGGAGCTGAAGGAGGAGGAGAAATCTGCTGGAATATAAATAGTATAAAAGAAGTGAAGAAGTGTAGGAAAGTCATAGCTTTGTATATAGCATTTCCTCAAGAATTTCCTAGTCAGGGTATATACATGAAAATAATATTAAGGAAAGATGTAATTGCAATCATCAGATCCTGGTGTCAGAAAAGTGATGGAGGCTTAAGTGTCCCCTGTATATGTTTCTGGTGAAAATGAATCAGATCGGCATTTTCAGGTGAAAACACAAGTCCATTGTTTCTGAAACAATGGAATCATGTGGAATCATTACATTTTTAGATTGGGAGGAAACCTCAGGGCTTATACAGTCCAATATTGTCCACTTTCATCTTCAGTTCAACAACCATCTAATTATTTTATGTCTCACAAAAAGTCAAGGAGGTCAAACACATTTTGAAATATTGCATATTTTTCTCTCATCTTTCTCTACTTCGAATAGTTAACTCCTTCTTCATCTAGTAAATTCTTATCCCTATGCTAAAATTCAATACTCCATCAGCTCTTCTAACAACTCCCCTGATTTAACCAATGAAAGCAGTCTCCCCGTCTCCCTTCGTTCCCGAACATTGCTTACACATCTATTATAGCATGTATGGTGGTGTTATTGTAGATATCTGTTAACAAAACTACCTTCAATGTGACAAGTAGTTTATTTATTTTGGAAGACTCATCTTAATGTGCATCTCTGGTAAGTAGGAGGGGGGTCCATAAATGTGATGAATTAATAAATGCTTTCTAGAAACGCACGAGTTGAGCATTACCACTTTTTTTTTTATTTTTTTTTTCAACGTTTTTTTATTTATTTTTGGGACAGAGAGAGACAGAGCATGAACGGGGGAGGGGCAGAGAGAGAGAGGGAGACACAGAATCGGAAACAGGCTCCAGGCTCCGAGCCATCAGCCCAGAGCCCGACGCGGGGCTCGAACTCACGGACCGCGAGATTGTGACCTGGCTGAAGTCGGACGCTTAACCGACTGCGCCACCCAGGCGCCCCGAGCATTACCACTTTTAATAGAGACAAAACTCATCTGTCTGTATCCTGAAAAATGCTGAGTTTCTGTAAGAAATGTTCACAACTGACAACATGTTTAATTAATACAGAGATTGAGGACTTAACTTTGAAAGCATAAGACGTGGCAACGTATCTCACATAAGCTACTGAATAATATTCAGGCAGTAGTAACTGCTTCTGTAGCTCTCACTGGCCTAAAACGTGATTCCATCAGTAGGTGCAGAGGTAAAACTTCACAGCTCATCTCTGCCTCTCCATCTCCCAAATGCGGATGGCACTGATGTATGCCTGGTGGAAGGTCTGCTTCTGTCAGCTTCAGTCCTTGGTCAGTCACAAGGCCATCTTCAGAAGGTAATTCACCCTCATAGTTTTGTTTTTCTCCTCTCTCTCCAGTCACTGAAGTAACCTCACTGAGCAGATGTGTTTTGAATGAGTCCATACTTTTAAATATTCTCAGGGTCCCCAGATCAAAAGAAATATCAGTATAATTTTCAAAGCCCGTTCGAGTAGCGATGTCCTTAAAAATCAACAAAACAGACACCTCCTAATGAAGACAAGATCAAAATACGCACCATTATGGGAAAAAGGCTAAGAGTTGAATGAGAAGTTTAAATTTGTTAATTCAAAGGATATACATTCCTTGATCCCTGAGGAAGCTTCTTGTTAAAATGCTACCACAGAAGCAATGAACCAGGACCCATTATAATTCCTTTCAGGGTTTTCCCTCCATGCTTTTCATTTCCAAAATTGCAGAGGGACCAACACCTGCCAGAGTGGAGCAGGTACATAATTGAAGTTTTAAATTGCAGAATGTTACCCTGAGTGTTACTCCTTCCCACTGACAACAGAAAGAAGGAGGGAGGATAATAGAAATGGAGACACAGATCGAGGGGAGATGATGGTATTGAAGTCCTGCACATGGTCTATGAGATTGGGAGCATTTGGGAGAAAAAGGGGAAAAAAATGAATATGAGGAAAGAGACATGCAAGAGAATGACAATAATTAAACCTTTTGACAAAGTTGAAACAGGAAAATCATCTGACTAAAATGCTACATTCTGATGCAAAGTTGGTCTTCTGTGCCTTTCTTGGTCTCAAATCAAGAAAGCCTTTAAGTTTACATTTGAAACAGCACAGGAAAAGTAGGGCAATTTAAAATATTCAAAACAACAGCACAGAGTTAAGAAATAGACTTAGGATATTAATAAGGGACGCGGGAAGTGAGCAATTCCCAAGACAAAGCTCCTGGTTAACACCTTACTTGGTTATGCAAAATCTTTAAACATTGAATTGGCCTTTTCCTGGAATTAATTCATGTGACAAAACATACTTAAAAAAGAAACAGTACAACATCTAAATGTCAAAGTCATTCACTTCTAGAAAGGTAAAAAGTGTTCTTCAGAAGAGAAAAAAAACCACGTTTCATTGAACTTAGAAGTGTTTTATCATTGACTTTGACATGAACATGGTTACTTTTAAATTGAGAGTAAGATGTAGGAAAACAAAAGATTCACAAGCTGCCTCTAACATCTTGTTAGGAACTAAATTAGAATATTAATGTTTTTCTTCAGCACAGCTCCATTTGCTTGCTCTTAAAAAAATAATTTTGAACGGGTAATCCATCTATATAATCAAACATCAAAAAGGTACTAAAGGATATACATTAAAAAGTCTTCCTCTTCCTCGGGGCACCTGGATGGCTCAGTTGGTTAGGCATCCAACTTCAGCTCAGGTCATGATCTCACAGTTCGTGAGTTTGAGCCCCGTGTCGGCCTCTGTGCTGACAGCTCAGAGCGTGGAGCCTGCTTTGGATTCTGTGTCTCCCTCTCTCTCTGCCCCTCCCCTGCTCAAGCTCTGTCTCTCTCTCCTTCAAGCTCTGTCTCTCTCTCCTTCAAAAATAAATCAACATTAAAAAATTTTTTTTAAAAGTCTTCCTCTGATCCCTGATTCCAGAGGCTAGTTTCATTCCCCAAATAAAACACTATTACAGTTACCATCACATATGACCAAATCATTCTCTCTCTGTCTCTGGGTGGCGTGTGTGTCTGTCTCTCTGTCTCTGTCTTTCTGTCTCTGTCTCTCTATCTATTTGTCTGTCTATGTTACAGTATGTTTGCATTTAAAGCAACATCAGAGTTCATAGAAAGTTTACAGGACTGTTTACTAGGAATAAGGAAGAAAAAGAACTATCAGTGAAATCAAGGCTACTTTATGTTTTATAGAATCTTCAGAAGCTTGAACTATTTTATCTTTATTTCAGTAGTGACATCATGAACTGTACCATTTTCTTCATGAGATAAAGTATAAAATATATAACACAATTTCACATTAAAACATGGAACATGTTACACAGTTGAATATAACTCTGATAACTTGGCAACTCTCTCCATGCTACTCGAGTTTGAATGCTTTCCTAAGAATAGACAAAGCACACCTTTTTCTGCTGGCAGAATCTGTTTATTTTTGGTTCCCCATCTTCCATGTGTAGGTACAGGAGTCCTTTTTGACATTAGCAATGAAGGACTCCGAATTTCCAGACTCTATTACCAGACTTGCTACTATTTGGGTTGGAATCTTGGGTATCACTTCTGGTTGGCAAGTGGCTCCCTTTCTTGTTTCTTGTGTCTGAGATCCTGTCACCATAATGCTTGTCATATGCCAAGCTTCCCATGTGAGCTCTGACTCACTCTTCAACTGGGATCCTACCTCTGCACCCAGGTCAGGCTTTTCCCTGGGATCAGTTGTTCTGTTTATAGCACCTATAACTCGATCTATCTTGGTGTGAGTGGGTCAAGCTTATCATTGATTAGACCATACCCAACCTTGTCCAAGTGAGAAAGCCAAAGGGTAGGCTTATTCACAAAATAATCTTTATCCCCGAAAATACGAATCCATCTACCAATTAGAATCCAAGGAATGGCAAAAGCCACAGAGTGACAGTAGAGTCACCAGAGCTTTCCATTTTTAACACAGAAGATTTCAGTTCAGAAGCAGAGCTCAAAGACTTCATTTCAAGGTAATTGGATTTGCTTTCCATGTGGGAGAAAGGAGAGCTTGGTACAGGGTGTAGGTTGGTTTAAATCCTAGCTCTTTCTTTTACTAGCTATGTGAACTCAGCAAATTACTCATGTCTCCAAGCAAGAGCTTCCTCAACTATAAAACAGCAAGAAGAATAATAATAATAACGCCAACTTCACAGGATCACTGTGAAAGCTAAATGAGAGAACGCATACAAAGTGCTTACAAAAGTGCTTACCGTAGTCCCAAATTCCACCTAGTAACCAGTAGGCATAATTCTCTGAATATGTAGGAATTTCTGAGCAAGGAAATTAAGTCCGTGCTCAGAAGTGAAGCAAGGAAACAAAGAGCCTTTTCGTTTATCAGGAACACCTCACAGAAGTGACATGGCTGGTGTGGTAAAAATAGGAAAAGCGAACTATGTGCCAGGCTAGCATGATAGTAGGTGCTTTATGCACATTATCTCACCTCTACACTCTATAAGATAGCACGTAGAATTCTGAGCATTTGGCACGGAGAAACTCTAGTCTGTCGAGTTGCCAAAGGCTCTGGAGATCAAAAGCAAGCAGATCCTAGGTTTGACTATCCGACAGTCCGTGTGCAGCTGAATCACGAGGCTGCGAAGCCTGTGCCCTGCTCTGTAACCAACACATCCTCTCCCTCACCAGCCTGGTAAGGGCAATAAATGAATCCTCTCCTCGTTTTATTGTGCATCGCAGGGGAAAGGCTCTGTCACTAACCGTGGTTTAGGTAGGAAAATAAACTTGGATTCAGCAAATTAACTTTCAGCGTAGCTTTCAGTGACTGGGGTCTCAGACTATTAAATTTGGAATTTCAGAAACACGCTCTAGCAAAGAACAACAGCTGCTGTTGGACCCCAATCCACAAAGCGACAGCAGCTGCAGCATCTGGGCCAGCAGCTACCGAAGCTCCATCAGTAAATAAGGCACAAGTCCCCATGCCATCTGACCCTTTGGAAGCTTCTCCCCAAGCTCGTGATGGGTGGCTCCAAGGTACCTCCACAGGGAAGGCAAAAAAAAAAAAAAATTTTTTTAATGTCTGCTCATTCAGGAGGATGTGACCCTTTGCTCTCTGTTGGCGGAATGGATGCTAACACTGCCAGCTGGAAGCAAATGGAGATTTTAATTGAAACACATACAAATATCTACAACTGGGGGGAAAGAGAGAGCAAACCAGAGAGTCTTTCTAAGTTACCTAATGAGCACCCAGCATGGCTCAGTTTTCTACAAATGATCCTCCGTTAGCTTGCGCTTGTTTTGCAAATACTCAAAATGAAACTCTTTCAGCTCTTTGTACATTTGTCACTGCCTCCCAGTACCAGCTCTATTAGCTAATGTGAAATATACAGTGTAATTCACGAACCTGTTTATTGTTTGATTCCGGGGGGAAATGGACAAGAAAGCAACATTGGAACAGAAGAATGGCAGTTACGAAACAAAACAAAACAAAACAAAACAAAACAAAACAAAACATGTAACGAAGAGTTAGTTGATGCGACCTAATGTGCCATTATTGATAGAACTGTGGACTGGTCTCATTTAAAAATATTTCTCAAAGACATACCTTTCCCTTTATTCGTAATACTTTTTTTTAAAAATGTGCTTTATTTCCTCAGATCCTCTTATTCCAGTGGAAGAAATGAATCATAGTCTTTCAGTTTGGTATCTTATCACCTCATTAAAAGAAAAAAAAAAGTCTTTTTCATTTAACTTGAAATGCTGGCTATCTGGCAATATGGTTTATTCCATGCACTGATGTCTGTTTAGAAGGCAAGTGATTTTTGTGTGGAAAAAAATGTCATTAGTCATCACTCCTCCAGTTAATTAGCCTTTCGAAAGGTTACCAACGCTTTTTTTTCTTTTGTTATATTACTTATTTTAAAGAGGTGCTGTATGTAAGGTTAAGATACTTGACAACAACTATATATTTCTTGATTGCTGTTCAAATACACAAGAAAGAGGTTTTAAAATGAAGCTAATGGACAAAAGAGCAGAGAACAAAGCCACATTTATGGTTTTACATTAGCAAGAAGATAAACAGCTGACCTTTCTGCTTTGTTATCAAGGTAGCTTTTATTAATCTACCACAAAACCACCTTGCTCTGCTGGGTAGAGAGCAACATTTTCACAAGGAAGGAAAATATATTGTTGATTGTTTGTTTTTAATGTATTCCTCAACTCTGCCTAAATCGGATGGATCTCAAAAGGTGTTTCTTTTTCAGATGAGGAATGGAACAGAGCAGACCTGGATTCATGCAACAAAGGCCCCTTTCCGAAGAACTTTTGTCAGAAGACTGCTGTACTCCCTGGCATTGTCTGTGAAGAGTATAGTCAAGGAACATTACTCATTAGAAAGTCATCCATTTAGGTATGCAGGTGATGCTCGAATGAAGTTTATTCTAAGGAATCTTAATGTCTGGGCCTCTTTAAGAGCTCCGCGCAAATGAACTTGGTTCATATTAACCACAATTAGCGAACCTGAGGATAAAGACACACCATTAGTCATCCAGGGATGCATCTTTCATTCGCCGCTGGCAAGGAGCTAAGAGTACGCCATGCTACTGTGTATCAGTGACTCCATGTCCAAGAACTTGAACACTGGAGGTGTTAGCTGCCTTTAAGTTACACACATTTTAAAACGGGAGTTTAAGACTACTAAGAAGCAACTATGAAAAATCAATACTGACTTAATAAACACTGTATAAGTGTACAATAAGTAAATATGGATATCTTTACAAAATGCAGGCTTCTTAACAGAGCTCTAGAGACTGGGATTTTCAATGACACAAAGACTTTGAGTGCATGAAAATGTTTGTATTCACCCATCCCCAATGATCTAATATACTAAGTCAGTTGTGTACTAAATTGTTACTGAGAAAATTCAATTCGTTACATGAAGTGGGCAGTTATCATCCGTTATGCATACACCACTGTTGTTGACTGAAATGTTTACAGAAGGGTCCTTGGTCCATAGATTGGCAGGTGATTTTGCTGGGAGAATCTATATGCAAGATATTTGACAGAGAAATTGAACATTCTATGAAATAGAACATAATGTGAAATTCAGAAATTCCAAAAACAAATTTGATTTTGAAATTGGGACCAGACGTTATCATGAGAAAATTTCAGCAAGATGACTAACTTCTTAAGTGGAGGAATGGGTACATGGCAAGTCTTCATGAGAGGTATCAAATTAACATTCATTTGCATAGTCAGATGAACCAGCTAACAATTGGTGTGATTATAAAAATAACACACATTCACTGTAGTGAGGAACATGACAAGTAGAATAATATAAGAAAAGTCTATGCCTAAACACACTATTCCTCACAAATCGCCATGGAAATAACATTTAGCAGCCTTCTAGGCTGCTACCATACGTGAACCACACTCAGTCATAAGATGCCTGGAAGTTTACTATTTAAAAATAGTATTATCCAGACACACACACTAAAGAAAGTGAGGAATCAATTGAATGCATTTTGTTCTCTCATCCACAAGCCCGTTGTCAGTCATCAATTAAACAGAACCAATCCCACAGAGTAATCTTGGTTGTTTTCAACAGGGATTTTAACTTTTGCCTATATAACTTCAAAATCAACAGTCAATTCAATTATTCAAATGAAAATACATAAGACCACCCATCGATTTTCAGAGAATAGACTAGTTTCCCACTTTGTTAACGTACTCAAGGACCTCAATATTGGTTCTACTCCTCTTTTATTCAGACACCCTTTGTTTCACAAAAGGAACTATCCCCACATCCCTCTTGATTTCCCACCTCCATGCCTCTCAGCCACATTTCCATATCCTTCTGGATTAATGTCCAAATCTTTCCCAGCTTTGAAGACAGTTCCCATTCTGTATTTTCACAAAGTCATTTATGGTCCTCTCATCATGAAATAATTTCATTCCCTTCTAATATCTTATCTGTATTTTCGCGCATGGCACAGTTATTTATGCTCCTGTCTAAGTGACTTTGTAGGACTGTCAGCTCCTTAGGGACAAGAACACAAGCACGATGATGAGGATGAAAAGTAAGAGGGAGGCATCACACACTCACTCGTCAGTACTCACTTTTTGCCGGACACCTGTTGGGCTCCTGATGCACATTTTCAAAACTACAATTATTACACTCATTCTGAAAAGAGAAAACATGAAAGCCAAAGAGTTCAAGAAGCCTCCTGGGTCACTTTATCAATAAACTGAAAATCCCATATTTGAAAACTAATCTGCTGACTCCAAGACCTGAGACGTTTACCTGGCTACTTTTTGTTTGTTTGTTTTAATGTTTATTTTTGACAGAGAGAGAGAGAGACAGAGACAGTGACAGAGAACAAGCTGGGCAGGGCAGAGAGAGAGGGAGACATATAATCTGAAGCAGGCTCCGGGCTCTGAGCTGTCAGCACAGAGCTCAACGCAGGGCTTGAACTCACAGACTGCGAGATCATGACCCGAGCTGAAGGCGAAGCCTAACTGACTGAGCCACCCAGGCACCCCTGTTTGTTTGTTTTTAATAGAACATGGCATAACATCATGAACAAAGTAGACTTTTCCCCAACTATGGGGAATGAATGAGCAAATAAAGAAAATGTACAGACTGCAATAGACACCTAGAATCTACACAGGAAAAAAAAAGAGAGAGAGAGAGAGAGAGAGAGAGAGAGAGAGATTTCTTCTGATTTAGAAGCAGCCAAGAGAATGATCATCTCGAACATTAACGAAAAAGAAGTGACTATACTTTTTGGGAACGCATTTAGCAATTTAAAGATATACAATGCTAATGTTAATTAAAACTGGCTCCCCAGCTTCTCCAATTGCAGAATCCAATCCAGATTTTTATGCACTAGAGACCAGCTAAAACTTGAAACTGTCAGCAGGCTGTGTCTGACCGCTAGTCTGCTGTTTGTAGGGGGACTTGGAATGCTCTAGGCCTGACAATAGTCTTAGAAGCCACTTTCCTTCCTAAAATATTTCGGGCACTATGGGGAGAGAGAGAGGGCAAGTCTGGTTCACCTGATGATACCTGGGCCATGTCGGTAAAACTGTGAACCAGGGGTCAAGAAGGGCATTAAAAGTGTTCATATCATTTTTCCTTAAATCTCTATTTTCCATAAACCTCTTCACAGGAGGATTCATTTTAAGTACTTCCTTGACCTATTCTTTAATATAAATAATGATTTATTGGATCATATAAATCTTTAGCACTATGATGTCATAATTTGAACATAATCCGCATAATTCTATGTGCACTCTAAATCAAGACCATCGACTCGATTACAGTAAAGTGGTCAAAAGTGGTATTGAGAAAATAGTATGAAGTGTGAGGAGAATACCAACAACGGAAAACAGAAAAATCTTCTCCCCCTTGCAGGGATTGAGTTCTACTTTTCATTTCATATTTATAAACAATTTTACACAGAAACTAAAAGTTCAAATTGATTTATTTTTCAGAAGTTATTTGTATAAAGTTTCGTGAGAAACCATACAGTGGTTATTATTACGTTTTTACCTCAGTGTCATGAGGGTTTTTTTCCCCTCTAGTTGGCATAAATTTAAAGAAACTTTCAATCCTTTAAAGTTAAGCTATTCAAGGTTTCTACAAAAAGCATATGTTAATTATGATCAGAAAATGCTCTTCAGAAAAAGTTACTTGGCTTCAAAATATCATCCGAGCAATAAATAAATAAATAAATAAACAAACAAACAAACAAAAACAAAAGACACGAAGAAATCAAAATGCATTTTCTACAGTGTGAAAAATAAGTATCTGTTAGAGCCTATGAACTAGAAAATAACAGATAAAAAGAATATTTTGTAGTTCACAAATATGTTAAAAGTTCAAACAAAGTATAATTTTGATCTGCAAAAGAGCAAATGAGCTCTGGATCGAGTATAACTCATTGTCAAAATCAGAGGGAAAAAAGAGTCTTGCTTAATGTATAAAACACACTGTGTGATGAACAGTAGGTACTTAAATCCCACCTAACACAGTAGGGACCTTTTATTGGCAGACCTAAACTGACCCCGATATTTATTTTCTCAATGTTTATTTATTTTTTATTTTGAGGGGTGGGGTGGGCAGACAGCGACAGAGAGAGAGAAAGAGAGAGAGAGAGAGAGAGAGAGAGAGAGAGAGAGAGAGAGAGAGAATCCCAAGCAGGCTCTATGCTGTCAGCACAGAGTCCAATGTGGGGTTTGATCTCACAAACTGAGATCACAACCTGAGCGGAAATCAAGAGTAGGATATGTAATGGACTAAGCCACCCAGGTGCCCCGACCCCAATGTTTAATAGGATAGAGCAAAGACTGAAAAACCTCTGTCATTTCTCTGTGCCTTACTCTATGCCCTGGCAATTCAATTAAACCAGGATATTTAGACTAATATGGCGTGCTTAAGGTAAATACTTCTGAGTCCCATGCGGACCAAAGAATCCAAATTTCCAGTGTGCGAGCCCAGCAACCTATACATTAACTGGTCCTCCAGGTGACTCGTGTGCATCTTAACCTCTCCATAGTCATGCACACACACACACACACACACACACACACACACACACACACACGTGAGTTCACACACGTGTGTGTGTGTGTGTGTGTGTGTGTGTGTGTGTGTGTGTGTGACAGAGAAGTATACACTCGTCCTGCTTTTTGAGGTAAGGGCTTTTACTTGCACCCTGAGATAAAGACCATCATAGTTCTGGGAATCTAAATTAGTTCCATTAGGTCCACTGGAATAAATGCTGTTGAAATCAAATATGACTCCCAGGTTTATGGACCCTAAGAGTTAACAGATAACTAGAAATCAAAGCTTGTCATTTTCTTCTGTGATATTTATTATCGAAACCTAAGTAATTCATGTGACCAGTTCGTGCCCTTGGGTCTGTGCAGGCCAGTGCCATAGCCAGACAAAACCACAGCATTATTAAATATACTCTGTAGTAAGTCAAGCATAGGAAGGTAAAATAGAAATAGGAGACCTAATGCTTATACTTAGAGAGCTTAGACTTCCACAAGGAATAGGCAATTGATCTCACTTTTTAAAAGAACAGGAAACAAGTGAAAATGAGCAGGTGTCCATAACATCAGCACTGAGAAGGAGACAGAAGGGCTGAGGGAACCCAAGCCTGTAAATACCACAGCATTATTCTTCCTAAAATGGAGAAAATATGCAAAGAAAATGTTCAAAAACAAAATATGTGGGAACTACAATTTCCTCAAACATGGAAAGGCCTTGGAGGCCCAATTCCCTGATACCTGACTTCAAAGTTTGCTTTTCATTTTCAAGTTATTTGGATTCAATTAAACCATGAGGTAAGGTGGCAACAGCATGAAGATCATGTGCTTCTATATACAGTCATCCTCAAAATAATATTTGTCCATTTAATGAATATTACAAACCTTTTGAAAGAATAATAAGTGGAAAATTCTGAAGCCATGTTGAGTGATTTCCAAAAATTTCTCAGGGTGCTGTGAACCATTCAGGCTTAGCTGGTTCCTGACTCTACCTCCTCCATATTTGGTTTAATATTCTCTTCCTACCTAATGGAATACTTGGAACCCTATGGAATTAATTGCTCAGGCAAGCTGTCTTTTCCTTTTAATTTGCTAGAATGCCAAGTTCACGTAGGTGTCATTCAACTAAAAATTACTGGGTAACTACTGAGCAACACTGAAATGTTATTTATAATGCACTTATAATATACATTTTACATTTTCTTCTGAATCTTGCCAAATTTTGTATATGAACAGTCTGCTTGCTATGGTGTCCATATATCTTCTTTTTTTTAATTTTTTTTTACATTTATTTATTTTTGAGAGGCAGAGAGAGACAGCGCGAGCAGGGGATGGGCAGAGAGAAAGGGAGACACAGAATCAGAAGCAGGCTGCAGGCTCCAAGCTATCAGCACAGAGCCTGACGCAGGGCTCAAACCCATGAACCGTGAGATCACGATCTGAGCCAAAGTCGGACACTCAACCAACTGAGCCACCCAGGTGCCCCCCATATATCTTCTAAACTAGAGTTCAACATTTTGAATCATACTTAATAGAGGGTTTTTTTTTTTAACACGCCTATTCATGGGGATAAACTGGAGAGGCCATTTCTAGAAAAACAATGATAAAATGCTGGATGGAAGCAGAAACTAAGTAGCCTCAATCTGAGTTAAAGTCTGTGTAAATTCTGTTCATCTTTGCAAATTTGAAAATGGCACTCTCTGTTTAATTTACTGTTGTTAAATACACAAGACATGAGGGTGACAATTATCTACTGACATATCTACAATGAATTCACGGTCTGAAAATCTCCCATGCTGTATATGCTCAAGTCCGTTATCTCTTGTTTTGTTATTTTTTTATGTTTATTTCTGAGAGAAAGAGAGAGAGCACACATGCACAGGAGCGTGAGAGGGGGAGGAGCTGGGGGTGGGGGGTGGTGTGGCGGAACAGAGGATCCAAAGCGGGCTCTGTGCTGACAGCAGAGAGCCAGATGCAGGGCTCAAATTCAGGAACCGTGAATCACGACCTGAGCTAAAGTCGGACACTTAACCCACTGTGCCATCCAGGTGTCCCAAGTCAGTTATTTCTTGTTAAAAAACTTTTTTGTTATTATAGATATTTAGAAACCATACAAAAATGAGAATATTAAAAAACAAACAAACAAACAAACAAACAAACAAACATGGACTCATCAACTCATTCAATCATTATCACTTTCCTGTCCATCTCGTTCCTTCAATGTGCCCACCTCAGGGACTCCTGTCAGGACAAGGTTTGTCATTTCAGATTCTCACCTGAATCCTTCCTTCTAAATCTTAGAACCCTCAAAGCATAAAAATGCTTCTTATGCCTTTACCATGTTATTCATTTGAAAAAGGGAAACCATGTTGTCTCAGCGGAGGAGGAAAACATAGTTTCATTCCGATTCCCTATCATGAGAGAAGGTCAAGAATCTTGGTGCAAAATCCCACTTAGAGGCGGTGACTTACACTGTTTCCCAGTGCTCATCACGCCTAGCCAGAGATCATGAATTTTCCATCATCATTACATACACTATGCAGTCAAACTAGTCTACGTTGAGCTGAGTATTCTCAGGTTTAAAGACAAAAATGTTTCCACTGAGCTCTAATTTACACCACCGTTAAATATTTTTCTTGATTTTCATTAAAATAAGAAAATCAGTTTTCTCTATTCAGTGGCAGATCAATTTAACTGAAATAAAATTTCTCCTGTAATTTACCCATACTTACTCAAAGGATTAGTGAGTCCCTGTCAGAGAGCAGATACTTGTCTGCTCATTAACATTCACGACCAAGAACCCTTCTGGTAGGGCTGGTTTCAGCATCTGATAGAGCAATACTTAAAAGAAATTGGCTTGTCTGTGAAACAGCTGCTCAGCAAAGCCACCATGCAAGGGAACTGGTGATAATAAGATGATAATATTACAACTACACTGGGAGTATAATGTGTTTTACTTTGAGGTGTGTGGTAGGGGTCTAAGAATTAGAAGAAGACTGGTAGTCCATCACAGAGGACATGACGCTGTAAATCAGCAGTGGGCTTCCTTCGTTTGGAATGATCTGTCCAAAGAGCAGAATAAAAAAAAAAAAAAAAAAAAGGAAGGGGAAGGTGAAGGCAAAGCGAAAAGCAAAGGGAAAGGCAAAGGGAAAGGCAAAGGGAAAGGCAAAGGCAAAGAGAAAGGGAAAGGGAAAGGGAGGAAGGAAAGACAAATTTCACTTGTACAAAGATCTGGGTTCTTCACGCATTTGCATTTAAAAGACCCCTACCATGGACCATCTATTCCAACATTGTGCAAACACAAGGCATTTGTGATTTGTAAATCTGCACTAGTTCTGCCAAAGTTGAAATCCCCTGTTAGCTGATTCTTATTTTTGGAAAGTCTGACCTTTTGTAAAACTAGCAGATCACTGATCACTCTCCAGTGATAGTATGACTGTTTCTAATTTCCAAAACCCAATCCAGGACAATGTGATTTCCAAAGATGTGTCCTTCAGATGAAATACATGTCATTGAGGTGGTGGCCTAGCAAAATTAAAGGTGTTCAGCTAATTATTTTGTAAGATAATTAATACGATAACCCGCATGAATTACAGCTAGCTTCTATTCTGTATTATGAACAAGAGTACTAGTAGCATAAGAAACAGGAATATCACATCTATTTATCCTTGAATCACATTGGGGAAGTGGTGCATGTGTGCCTGTGTGGTTATGCTAGCATTTGTTCCTGTGCTAGGAGACTGAAGGCAGTGGTAAAACAGGTATGTCCCTGTGCTTCATGTAGAAAATACTTATCCCTCTTGAATTCCTAGAGAATCCACCAAAACAACAACAAACAAACCACCCTGTGCAGAACATAAAATGCTGTTTCGAGAATAACAAGAGGAGTCAGTTGAGGACTATGGTAGTTAGGATATAGAAATATTCACTCCTCCCCAACCTTCACTTTTAAGTCATACAATCCCTCCTCCACTGATGTTAGGAATGACTGGGAGATTTGATTTGGCCAACAGAACCTGGGAAGAGAGTGCGCCAATCCTAGTTTGGGCATTAAGGGGCACCATGCCTCCACTTATGAATCTTAGTGTCTAAACTTCATGATGAGAAGAAAATGATCAAGATAGACTCCTGCCTCCAAGAGAACAGTAATATCTAGAACAGACCAGACCAAACAGTAGTTTAGAGCCAAAGTGAGCAGGGCATAGACCAGAATAGCCAAACTCTAGACAATCCAAAGATGCATTCAGGAAAAAGTAAATACTTCTTGTTTATGCCCTGAAATTTTGTAGTTGTTTGTTATGAAACAATAGAAGACATAAACGACTGACATGATTCTACAGAATATCTACATGATAGATGCAAGCTAAATGTCAACAGATAAACAATGCTGCAAAACATCAATAGTAAATATGTTTATAACACGTCCCAAGGACCTTGTAGACATGCATACAAAATTTCTGGTGCCTTTGTCTCTTCCTGCCCCTTCTTTATCACACTCTTAAGTTATTCCTTAAGAGTCCTGTCTGTCCCTTCTTCCAAAAGTCTTCTCTGATGCCTCTAAGTAGAACACTTTGTTCCCTCCGTTCTGCCTCCAATGGACTCCCACCATATGATACAGCCAATCCTGCCTTCTTTACTATTGGTTTGATACTTGTGTCTCCCCAACGAGGTAAGATAAACTTCATGACAGATTGTGACCGTATTTTTGTCATTATTAGTCAACTTTTTTTACCTACTACCCACTTGGTTAAGTGTCTTCTACATATAAGGTTCTGAATAAATGTTTCCAAACTGAAATCACACACACACACACACACACACACACACACACACACACACACACCACTCATATGACAGGAAATATAGACGATTCTACCACATATGGAAAACTACTTAGCGGTTTTTCCTATTCAAGTAAGTGTTTTCTCTGGGAAAATTCAACCATATTTTATAGATATCATTGCATTATTGTCATCTCTACAGTATATAGATGAGAAATGATATTTTAAAAGAAAACACAAGCAGATTTGCAGTATAAAAATATTATGTCGCTGTGTATAAATTATTTCCACATTCAGTAAAATCAGAGCTGACTGTGTTAGTATAGAATAAGTTCTTCAGAAAGATGGAAATTACTGCTCAACTTTTTTTATTTTTATTTTTATTTTTTGCTCTTAAAAATTTACTTGCTGCAAAAATCTCTGGACAAATGTGTGTCATTAAAATGCATAAATAAAAACCAGGAAGGAAAGTAAAATAATAAGACCAAGAAGGACAAACTGAACAACAACAATAACAACAACAAAAACTCTCATATTGAGTTTCAAATGTGAATAAAATTCAGCACAAATAAATCTGAAGAAAAAATAAGCAAAATAAAATATCCCTTCAACGAAATTTTCCTGTCTCTCAAGAATCCATATTCCATGCACGTTCCTGGAGAATAGGGTGCTGGTGCTCACATTAAGACAGAAGCTACCAGGGCTTTGTGAGATAAGGAGAATAAATAATACAGCTTAGCTGATTCAATAACATTTTTGCACAAAACACCCGTTCCCCTTTAATTGACAGACAACTTCTAATTGAATACTATTCCTGCCTTTTCCAAAAATGTGGCTAGATTCTTTACCCACCAATATCACCGTTGCCTTGTTAAAGGAATATCAATGATTTTTAGCCAGTGTCCACTTGAAACAAATAAAAGCTTAGTTATAATTTCAAGCAAATGTCAAGTTCCTATTCCATTGCTATTTATAAGTCTGATGTAAGTCAAGAGCATTAGGCTACAGACTTGGTTTCATTCTTCTCGGTGGAAACTTGGCAAGTGACTTACCCTCTCTAGGTCCCAGGTTCCTTGGGGGCAAGACTATATTTAGGTGGGTAATTTTCTTTTTTAAGGATTAAAAAAAATTCATTCCACTTCCCTCTCAAGACATCATCACCTCTTCCCCACAATAACTGGGACAGGACAGACACGAGAGACAGAGGAGAGGATACTGCTGTTCATGAAATCTTAGCATATTTGGAGACTGGAAAGCACTAGAGAGTCTAAGGGGTACCAGTGACGATAAGCAGGGCTTCAGGAATGTTCAGTCTGGGGCTCAATGCTGAGTCCCCCACTGAAGAGCTCCGAGGAACCTGGGGTCTAGACAGGGTAAGTCACTTGCCAAGTTTCCACCGAGGAGAATGAAACCAAGTCTGTAGCCTAATACTCTTGACTTACATCAGAGCTCTGCACTGTGGCTCACTTCGGTCGATAGGTTAACATCTATACAGAGTGAGGAACGGGGCCAGGAGTTGTCTCTTATTACTATACTATATCAACATGAGCATGTGGTTGCTGTCTATTTTCCTAGAATCCTCAAAGTTAGCCACTTAGAAGCATGACAATCACTGCGATTTAGACACAAATGCCAATTTGACAGGTGAAATGGTCACTAAACACAAAAATCCTGGGAAAATGAGCAGGTGCACAAGGATGTCCCTCCCTTTTTTGAATGTTTTTATATGATTTGTTTACTTGTTTTGCAAACTTCTGGCTGTCGGGTGTTTGGCAGAGGTGAGACAGGTAGGAAGCAAGGGAGTCGTGCTGTGATCACTCTGCCAGGTATACCTGATGGTCTTCGTAATTGTAACCCCTGGGGTGTTACAGAAAGGTCTGGTCTTGGCTACAGAGCAAATTGAGTGCAACACTGAATCGTTCTGAGGAAATCTTTGCAGGCTAAGCCCCAGTCCGCAGGGTGATGGGCTTCTAGGGGTACACGATGCGAGCCAGAGGTGGAGATTTGGCCAGAGAAAGAAGGAAAAAAAAACAACAACAACAACCAACTAACCCAAACCTTGTGAACCACTTGCAAAAGTACCAGTGCCAAGAATATAAACTTTTATTTTATATACCTTCATAACATTTCAATTCTATGCTTAAAAAGAAAAAGAGAGTGTCTCAGTTATAAGAAAGTCCTCTGCCAAAGAAGGAAAATGTCTGCAATTGATATTATGTATTCTTTCAATTTATTGCCTCTCAGCTACAAAGTTTTGGACTAATGGGAGTATGAAGCAAAGCTTAATCATTTCGGAAAGCTGGGGAAGAATTCATATTAATTCAGGGTTAGTTTCTGACCACTCAATGAATAGTTATAATTCTATACCGTGTTTCTTTTAAATATTACCAAAGACATTAATAAAAAGTAGGAAGGAACATGGCAAGAAACAGAACGCTATGTTACATTAAATGTTTGGGAATTTCAAATTTGAGGAGTCACCTCTGCCACAAAAAATGAAAAGTGAAATAGAATCAAAACATTTCTAAGAAAGTACAATAAGGAAAACAACAACTATAGATTGATGGTTAACAGTGGCTAAATTTATCCTCTCTGAATATGGTTTGGACTGAATCACATGTATCAGGTAACTTAAATTGCCGCTCTACCTAAATGAAAATAAGAATGGTAGGAAAGGGAGTGCTCACCTTCTCATGGAATAGTCATTCATCCGAAGGAGAACAGGTAGCCAACAAAAACATGCAAAATCCTGATGATAAATCAAGATCTCTGAGAACGAGGGACCACAGCAGAAACGCAAAACGGATGCTTTGGATCAAGAGACCCCAGTGAGTATGCAAACTGACTCACAGAATAATAGGAAACCACTAAAAATAAACTCCAAGTCTTTCACGGCACCACGGATTTTATCTGGGAAAATAAGGCTCGCAGGGTACCATTCCACAACTGATCCTAGATACTTCTGTGCTCACACTCACTGATACTCATCAGTGAGGAAGTGTTCCTTTTTAAAAAAGCTAAGGGAGAAAACGGAAAGCTGGCTGTGTGAATGTACCCCTTTCCCCAACAGGTGACTTCGCAGGATCACCTTCACAGGATGAGAAGATAAGTCCTACAACTGTGTGGCTGACCTTCATGTAACTGCCTAAAGAAGTACCCGAAGTTAGAATGGTGACTTCCAAATTTACATAGTTTCATAATTTTTTTTTAAGACAGGCTCTTCAAAAGCTGAGTTCATCAGGGTCACGTTTTGATTTTTAAAAATAAGTCTGGCCGATAGCTTCCTTGAAAAAAATCTCAACTTCTCTCCCATCCCAACCTGAGATGCACTGTTAAAAAAGAATTCGTCAACCCCCATGTCAGATCTAATCTTAGCAAAAATCAAGATCCTGTCAAACCGACTGACATAGTGCCCCCAAGTACATAAGACAATTTAAAACACATCTGGAGAGACAGAGAGAGAGAGAGGGATGGAGGCTTCTTTAGTAAAACAAAAGTAAAATTCATTAGTATGGGGGAAAAAAGTCATTGTTAAAAGTCATTGCTATGAGAATACAAGTATCAGGCTCATTCCTTTTGAATAGCATTTAAAAAAACAAATCAGGGGCCCGTGGGTGGCTCAGTCAGTTGAGCGTCTGACTCTTGATTTCAGCTCAGGTCACGATCTAGGGGGTTCGTGGGTTCCAGCCCCGTGTCGGGTTCTGCTTGGGATTCTCTCTCTCCCTCTCTCTGACCCCCACCCCACTCAGGCTCTCTCTCTCAAAATAAATAAACATTCAAAAAAATATTTAAAAAAATGAATCAGCTCCCCATAAAACTATCAGACGCAAAGTATTTTCATTAAAAGGAGTATACGCTGTGTATCACGAAGGCTGTCCCAGAATTCCTTTTCCGGAATTTCGGAGTCCAGCTTTGAAAAGGCACTAGAATTGTTTTCCAAAGACAGGTAAAAGTCAACAACACCAGATCACTCTCCGTGCTTTCTATAACAAACGATAAGGCGTCTCAATGTGCCTCAATGTGAAGTGATACATTACAGTTCCTCCAGCACAGAGTCCCTTCAGGGGCTCCTGAATGTCACCGAATTTGTAATCTGTCAATCAAGGGCAACAACTAAGTACTCCCTCGCCTCATTCAAGGGAACAACACGCACAGCGTCACTTCTAAATAAGGAATTGTTTTCATATACCTCCACATATAAAGCTGAACACAGAGGGAGGGGCAGAGAAGACCACGCGAATGTTCAAACACTTGGCAGATAAGAGGAAGTCCCATTGACTTACATGGAAAATGTCACATCAGCTTAAGTACTGAAACCACCACCAGGTTGGACCTGCCTTTTAGGACGAGGAGGGCTGATTTGAAAGGAATTGGTGTTGCTGTAATAGGTTAAAGCCGCAATGAAGCAGAACATTTTACCTACTACAGAGAAAAGAGAAAGGAAAATCAAAACTTCGGCGAGCCTTTTCTAAACTAGCTCTGCGGTGCATGGACTGGAGAGGATAAGGGAAATGATGGCAGTCCCACTGCCCAAGGACAACTTAATAAGACCCAAAGGTACCAGGAAGGGTTGCCACAATTTGCGAGTCTGGTTTACAATGAGCCACGGCACATGCATTCATTTCTTAGAGCGTTAAACATCATGCAACCACCTAAGAATTTTAACTTTCTCATGATCATTATTAATTCAGTTTACGAAAATCAGATTGATCTTGAATATTTTTCTCAAGTGCTGATGAGAACATTCAATGTCGCCATGCTCGTAATAATCACTTTCACTCTCTGTGCTTTCTCATACCAACTGTTTATTTAACAAATAGAATATAGAAATGAAGTGGATTGCTTATAATCAGGAAATCAATACAGGATTTAAACGTTGGGCAGAATGCACTGTCACTGCAGGGCAAAATGTGGCTGCATTATTGGAGGGCCAAACTCCAAAATAAAGGAGTCTGTGTCATTAGCACTTAAAACAAGACTGTCTTCTCGAAAGTGTTGCTATATTTCAAATAATTTTAAATGACACTTAATTACTTTAAAGAAAATCCCCAGATGAAAAATTAAGACAAGCTATGATGTGACAAAACCTGAATTAGAATCACTCTAATCATGAAAAATTAAGCTCAATCTTTCAGAATAAATCTCACAGGCAAAACCACAAACTCAAAACAGCTCTTCGTTAACGCAGGCTTTGTAACATATTACTCTAAGAATTGTCAAGAAAGCTCATGCTTTTACTAAAAATAGACAAAGTTATAAATGTTTAAGAGGGAGAGGAAAGCACCAGCTTTCAAAAAAAAATGTTTTTCACATAAAACCAAGATCCTCAGGAAAGCACACCTCGAACAAAGTGAATCAGAAGCTGGTCCACCTACCATCAAATTTCTTGTGCCTGGACACGAAAGTGGTGCGCACAAAATGGCTCGTCTCTTCCACGAGGTTCTCGAACTCGAGTTTGCTCTGCTGGCTTAACTTGTCTTCCATTTCCGTGGTGCAGCATGTATATTCTTGAGGGCAGATTCTTAAGTGTTCCCCTGCCATGAGAGGGCAAATGTCAGTATGGAATGATAAGGACTTTGCGGACATTGCTTCTCTGACCTTTCCCTTCCACCCTGGGATGCTGTTCCACCCCTGTCCGGCCTTCCCCGTGAACTTATCTGGGCCTCGGTGGACTTAACATCTCAAACATTCAGGACTTCAGTTGAACCTGATGTTGGGGTCTGAATGTTTGTGTGCCCCCAAACTCCTATGTCAAAATGCTAATGCCGAGGTGACGGTACTAGGAGCTGGGGCCTTTGGGGGGTGATTATGGCGTGAATGGGATTAGTGATCTTATAAAAGAGACCCCAGAAAGCTAGGGGACCCCTGTGCCACAGAAGGACGCAGCGAAGGATGGTGTCTGTGAACTAGGTGGCAGACACTCGCCTCATGGCTACCAGGGCTAGGATCATGGATTTCCCAGCCCCCGGAAGTGTGAGAAGTCAATGTCTTCTGTTTGTAAACCACCCAGCTTATGATATTTGTGACAGAAGCCCAAACAGACTAAGATACGTGATATTTAGTTCCCGGCCATGCCACGTAAATGAGAGTATATTAAAGACCTCAGGAGACCATGACGACGTCTCTGCTTTAATTTGAAACACGCCAAGTAACACCAGATGACAACAGACATCATACGGTTGGAAGCGTGTCCTTGGAAACCTTAAGCCACGCAAAAGACACTCAGCCTCATTAGCAGTCTGTGTGGCAGCAAAGGCAAGAAAAGACGGGTATCATTCCTGGTGTTCTGGCTCTGCCTGTCCGTCTATCAGAACGCATCACCTTTTCTCTCGGTGAATGAAAGCGAGTATGTTTTTCATGGCATGTCTCATGTGCCACACATTCCCCACGTTGACATGTCTTGTCAGAGAGAAAACGTGCTCCTGGAAGGAGGAAGGTGCTGATGGGCTTAACTAATGCTTATGCTCTACGGATATATAAAGTAAGAGGTAATGAAAGTCAGGTATTTAATTCAACATATTTATCTCTGGATATACCAGGCCACTGCTTTTGGCGATACCGCTTTCTTCAGGACTATTTGCAAGGAGGAGCCGAAGCTTTGCTTCATGAAATGAAAACGGTCTGTTAATGCAGAAAATGTGCATTTCCAATTGATGTAGCTCTGTTAGTGTCAAAATGTTTAGCAGAGCCTGTGCAGGGAAGAAGGAAAAACCACCCAACATCTTCGTAAACCAAACCAACCAATTGCCCCTGTGATTGAAGTCACTGTAGGGCACTGAAAACCAAGTGTACAAAGTACTTGATGGGGTGATTAAAATCCATTTATAATGTTTCACGGTACTTCTACAAAATTACGTCCTGTGACCCTGTGTGAAGTGTAGGGTGTTTCATGTTTATGTTGTTTGATGCTTTAGCTCCTACTTAAAACAATGCCTGAATAAAAAATGCCAACATATGTGTACAAAAGTCAGATCTTATATAACTCCTGGGAGGAAGGGAGACCATAAAATAGCATATGTATATATTTTTTTAAAATTTTTTAATGTTTATTTATTTTTGAAAAAGAGACAGAGCATGAGCAGGGGAGGGGCAGAGAGAGAGGAAGACACAGAATCCGAAGCAGCTCCAGGCTCCGAGCTGGCAGCACAGAGCCCGATGTGGGGCTCGAACTCACAAACCACGAGATCATGACCTGAGCCGAAGTCGGGTGTTCAACCAACTGAGCCACCCAGGCCCCCCAGCATATGTATATTTTTAAATAAGGAAATGAAAATGCATTGTACTTGAGAATGATAAATATCAAATTCGAGGTAACAGTTCACTTCCAGGAAAATTAGGATTTGAGACAGGAGCTTAAATACTTTATAATTGTTTACTTCTGAAGTTGTTTGATGGACGTCAGATGTGTATCATACTAGTATCTGCTTATTTCTGTACATTTAAAGTATTTTGAAATAAAAACTTGGAAATGTGTCACTAAAAAGTAGCAGTCACTACAACTGTGCTAGAGAGGAGAGCGGGGGATAGATAGATATTCAGAAAGAAAAACAGGCTGCCCTTGACATTCAGAAGCCAGCATGGCAACTCACAGCTAGGTCATGATAGTCTATTACACTTAAACAATCTCACAGAATACCAACCCCAGACAAAATTACTCCGAGACCACGATAAATGAGATAAACCAAAGTCATTTCAAAATTTTGGTTAAGCACAGACAAAAACAAGGCCTTATGCCATCCAAAAAGTACTGAACACTTCCTCTCTGAGGCAAAACGAATGTACTTTACCGTTTACAGACTGAACCTCACACTACTCTCCTTCCTTATTGGTGAGATTTATTGAGATACCTTTTTGTAGATTTACCTCTGCTTTCTGACAGCATCTGACCAATCTAGGGGGAAGCCCTGCTTTTCTGAACCAACCCCCCCAAACCAGCCCACCAAAATCCCAGTCCTAGAATAGATTCTTTCCAAGTCCCTGTCACTGAGAAAGCCCATGGTTCTCCACCGTGTATTTATTCCTGCTTGTTGCAGTCGCTGACCCTTATTCAACCACAGGTATGTTCCTAACAGGTACTCATTGGAAGGTACTGACAATTCCAAACTGGATAAGGATGGAACAGTATGAATTTTGCGACTTTTCTCCAAGTCATTCTGATACTCACATCCCAGGAAGAAGCAGAGTTCCAGAGGTTAAGACACTGATAAGGATGAAAAAATAGCTTTATCAAAAGCAAATGGCCTGTATTTCTAATTTACTTTTTACAAAATATGAAAACTAACTTATAAGGATAAAACTCTGTATCCAGATTGAATGGGCTTTTAGCGTTAACAATTCTGCATAACGCTCCTTTCTCTGACCTGCTATAAACCATTTTCAAAAATCTACCTAGTCTGTCCCCCACCCCTTCCTATCGTGAGTAAATGGAATGTCCATTTCTCAAGATTTAGTACATCAGGGCTACATTCTACTTCTGAATCATTACAAATGAGTTTTCAGCAAAATGCATTGGACTTTTGGTGACAAGCTGACCAAAAGAGAATAAACATTGTATGACCTGAGGTAAATAGTTATACTTGGGATATTGGTGGAAGAAACTCCATGGTTTCATGGAATTAAATTGGATTGGAAACACGGTAATTTCTAATCACGTCAAGAAAATCAGTATTTTGTATGTCAAGTGATAAATAAAAACAGGAAGAAAACTTACTTCTTCATAGGATGACTTTAAACCAAGCTTAGCGTGTGTGTGTGTGTGTGTGTGTGTGTGTGTGTGTGTATGTGTGTGTGTGTGCACACAGGTCATGGAGGCATGTATAACTGGCTGCCATTCTAATTCAGTGCAGTATTAGATATTTTATAGAACTGGAAGTGTCCCCAAGAAGTCAACGCCTTTACGCAGGCCCTGGCAGACATGAAGAGACAGACAGACAAACATGTAGACAGTGAAGAGATGGACAGACTACCAGAGTGTTGAAGAATCCTACTGGAGGAAGAGTAAATCTTTTATGCAAAGTGCTTGCTAGAGTGTCTAGGTAGAGACCATGATGATGCTCCCAAGCATACAAGATCAGGGACGTAAAACATGTGGTCAAATCTAGGGTGAGCCTTGTTTTCTCTCTAACATATACGAGATAAGAAGGTTTTGTGGAAGAACTGACCTATTGAAGTACCGTTTTCTCCCCCAATCTGAAGTCACTGATATTTGCCAAAGTAATCTCATAATTTCAAATGGCCACAAAGACTTAGGACAATTGCATAATTTGTTCTTAGTAGGTTTACTCATTTATTTTGTTTTTGACCCTAGAACAGGGGTGTCTAAAACATGGCCCCTGGGCCAAATTTGGCCCACCATCTGTATTTATAGGCCCCGAGAACAATAATGGTGGGAGACAAAAATCTAAAGAATGATATTTTGCACAATATGAAAATTTTACAAAATTCAAATTCAATTGTCCATAAATAAAGTTTTATCAGAAAACAGCCCCACCTCCCCATTTATGTACTGTCTATGGATGCTTTAGTATTCAAAGAGCAGAGCGCTCATGACAGAGACCACTGTTGCAGGGACCCGCAACGTGAACTACTGACATTTCTGAAATCCTACATGGTATATTCTGCTACACAAAGAATTACCTCTAGCCTGTCCTGTTCCAATTTCTCCAAAAGCAAGAATTTGATACTTTACTCGGCTTACATACTTTCTAACACTTATGAGTATTTGATATAATAATGAGCCTTTTCCAAAGTCGTAATTCATGAAGCAGAAGAAAGCGTTATCCTTTAAAAGCTTCCCACGCACTCTCTCAAATTCCCTTAGGTTCTCTACGTTATTTATTACATAATTAGATACAACATTTAGCTCAATTGGAGTGCCACTACATACCTCCAAGATCTAAACAGTAATCGCTAGATACCTCCAAGATCACTAATATACAACATTTAGCTCAACTGGGGTGCCAATAGGTACCTCCAAGATCATTAATATTATCGCTAATAGTAAATAGTTCATTCCAGGAGATCAGAATAAGAGACCATAAATGCAGGAAATGTGGGATTGAAACAATGATGATGGCATCTTCACTCAGCAAACATTTATTGAAACCTACATGCAACTCAGGACGATAGGTGCCTATCCATCAACATCAGGTGCAGAGTTAGACAATCAGCCTACACAGGTGCATGCTTTCTTAGGGCACCTGAAGTTCATGCCAGTAAATTCCCAGGTTCCTGAATTTTTATCAAACTCATCACTAGCTCTAAACTAAATAAGGGAAATTATAGATGTAGAAGAAGGGAGTTCCAACAGGAAGTTAGAGATTGAGCAAAGGCTGAAGGACATACAATCAGGCCATAAACTGTCATGTTTTCTAAGAAAGAAGAGACGGGCTCTTCCTCCCTTTACATGCCTCCCTTAACTGTGTGTCACTCTTTACAACATCTTTCCCCAAATGCCTGCCCAGATGTTTGTTTTCACTCCAAGACACAGAGGTGACAGCAGAAATGTGATTCTGCCAGATCGTGCTCTCTCTAGGGATGGCCCTGGGTCTGAACACCGCCAGGAATAGACTTGGTGAGTGGCATGGTGGGAAAAGCAGGAGACAGGAGGACCTCGTTAACCACAGAAGTCAGCCTCTGTGGGTCTGTGGGGCAGACTCTCTGCCCTCAGAGGTGACACGTGGGGACCTCAAAATGCACACTCCAAACAAACAAACAACCAAGATGAAGTGCCCCGAATGCATCACATTTTATAGCCAAACTCTTGGCTTTTATAGAGATTTGGAGTATGGAGGGAGATTACTAACCTCACCTTTCCTAAAAGGTAGGTAGAAAATCAAATCTAAAACTATAAAGAAGATGGTAACATTTCCCAAAACAGAACACTTTAATTTCTGAACATCCAGATTCCATTTGATTACACTGCAGTATTTGTTTTAGACTTGGCCCTCTTCAGAGTGCATGGTCTATGCCAAACTTCTCTCATCCTTGAACTATTAAAATGCCCACAGTCAATTAGCCGTGCCTGATACCGAGCCACATTCTCCTCATCTTTGGGTACGTTGCCTCAAATAACCATTCAGTTTGTTCATCTGGTGCCTCGGAAGTTGACTAGAGAAAATCATCTAGGGAAACGGAGTTAGGGTGGTAAAATACTCTAGAATAAGTGAACTTTTGCCCAGAGTTTATGATAGCTAAAGGAATTTAAATTGGAGCTAATAGTCCTGGGCTGTTCTCAGTCTCGTGGAGCTCCTGTACCAGCTCATTGGGAGCGGCAGAGTATAAGATCGCAGTAGTCTTTAAATGTATGTTCTAGTTCATTTCTCTAAGTTCACATTCCCAAAACCTCCAAATAAGCACTTGTGTAACATTTATCAGTGGGAAGCGTTATTGTAAATGATCCTTTCATATTTTTAAGGGCTGCTCTTCTTTAGCGAAGTTGTTCAGGACCGTAATCAGAATGCTTAAACTTTCCCAGAAGTTTTAAAATTCAATGAATGTTCTATTTCAGTGGATCTTATCACTCAAATAACCTATATTAGTGTCATCCTTTGATGTTGTCAATTTCCCAATAAAGACTTTAAATACGAATTATTTTAGTTATAAAATTTTTACTCTGTATTTTGCAAAAGTAATTCCTCTGAAGGAAACCAGTAAGTTCACTGTGTAAATCTGTTCCGACAATTGTACAGCGATGATTTCAAACATGCCATCCTAGATGGTGCAGACCCCAGCTCCAAACTGCCAATGTTTTTGGTCTTTACCATCACCTTATTTTTTTCTTTCAGAGAAACTGATGGTTAGGGATCTGGAAGGGCACAGAAGGTATGGTCAGAATCAACAAGGGATGAGATATGGGGGATGAGGCATGGGCAGAGCTTGAAGGCAGGATAGTCCAAGAGAGCAGGAGGCAGCTGCAGAGAGAAATGTGATTCTTTCCATTCCTCACATCTTACCTTGGTTCTAATATATTACGGAAGTATTAAACTTGTAAATACTCTCATCATTTTTAAATACAGGTAGTTTCTCCTTGTCTTCAAATGAATACATCTAATTTATTATTTACTTCATACGTGTAAAACTTTGAGACATTTGGGGCACCTGCGTGACTCAGTCGGTTAAGTGTCCAACTTCAGGTCATGATCTCACAGTTCATGAGTTCAAGCCCCGCACCAGAATCACTGCTATCGGCATACAGCCTGCTTCGGATCCTCTTTCCTCTTCTCTCTCTGCCCCTCCGCTTCTTGACCACCCCCCCTCAAAAATAAACAAACACTAAAAAAATGGTTATTAGTAACTTATATGGGTAGGTACACACACACACACACAAACACAATTACATAGCATATTGCTTCTCAGTATTTAAAAAACAAAATAGGGCGCCTGGGTGGTTAAGTCGGTTGAGTGTCTGACTTTGGCTCAGGTCATGATCTCGCAGCTTGTGAGTTTGAGCCCTGCGTCGGGCACTGTGCCGACAGCTCAGAGCCTGGAGCCTGCTTCAGATTCTGTGTCTCCCTCTCTCTCTGCCCCTCCCCCACTGACATTCTCTCTCTCTCTCCTTCAAAAATAAACATTAAAAAAAAATTTGTAAACAAAATAAAAAACAAAATAAAGACTAGAAAGATCTCAGAAGAAAATTTGAATTGCTACAACCTTTCTTCTATATAGCAAACAGCCCAGCAAAACTGTGATTAAACACCAGTAGGTCAACAGCAAACAATAACAATGTGATTCCATGATCCAACATATGCCACACACCAGGGACTCAACTTATTTAAACATTTTTGTAAAAAATGAATGTGAGCCCAGAGTAGAATATAATCTCAAAGGCAACTGAAGAATCGTAGTAATGCAACTGATTAATCTGTACCCATAAGAGGAAGAGTGCTTAATGATACTAAAAGATGTTTCCCTAGATCATGGGGAAAGAAAGAGAAGTAGTTACTTTACTGTTCTTTGGAGCTTTCAAGCCTCTTCTCATCATATCTCTGTGTTTTGCTCATTAAAGTATTTACAGAGTCCAAAAACATTAGAAACAGAGGTGATCCCAAGGCCACACGAACCCCAGCCCAGACGCGTATTGAAATTGGACTGGGGAAGATGCATGGCGGGGCATTACTGGACATTCTTTTCCAAAAGATCGACCTACAGCTATTCTGATAAACTCAGCAACTGCCCATGCAGACCTTCCCTTCTTCACTTCTTTCACAATAAGACTCACCAAGTTTGTATTTCAGCATAAAATGTTTATATAGGAAGTACTCAAATGATAATCAAATCTCTTCAACACGCAAAATGTTAATTTGTTGGCCTCAAGACAGTTCTTCGAGAACTAAGACAGTAAAGAAATCTTGCTCTCATTACTTCTGTATTTCAGAATCAAAATGAAAGCTATACAAGCACAGACAACTTCAGTTATCATCTCTAGGAGTCTGAGAATAGGATAAGCAAAATGCTATGGCAGGGATAAGAAGCCCTACCTCCCCGTCGCCACTCCCACTGCAAGGTACACCTTCTGTCCGCCCAACATTTTCTGAGCGCCTCCTTTATGTCAGGCACTGTGAAGGATCTTTCTTGTCTTTATTTTACAAAGTAGGAAACTGAATCATACAAAGATTAAGTAGCTTCATCTTTAAGCTAGGAAAGATCTGTCTCCAAAGCTCATCCTTGTTACCATTCTCACCTGTGACAAGATCCATGCGACCACAGCAGCGAAATAGAGACATCATGGAATATTTCACATTTTCAAAGAAACTCAACATTTGTAAGAAACTGTACAAAATAACTGTTGGAAGGAGTTCAAGTTTCAGCATCAGATTTTACTACATTCTTTCAATGACATCATATCTTTGTGAAGCTCGGTTTTTCACTAATTTTCCTTAACTTCCTTAATTTTCACATGGATAGCACGTGAAAAATCAGTGTGAAACAGAAATGATGGTGGCTATGCCCGATTTGGTTCTAGGCTTTGAGAAGCTGTGCGCCGCCTAATAGTAAATAGTTGTGACTGTTTAAGAATTAATTTTTAAAAAAATTTTTAATGTTTGTTTATTTTTGAGAGAGAGAGAGAGAGAGCAAACAGCCAAAGAGCAGAGAGAGACGCACATAGAATTTGAAGCAGGCTCCAGGCTCTGAGCTGTCAGCACAGAGCCTGACATGGGGCTTGAACCCATAAACCATAAGATCATGACCTGAGCCAAAGTTGGAGACTCAACCAACTGAGCCACCCAGGCGCCCAAGAACTGGATTTTTAAAATGTTCCTACAATGTGTATGTAATGTTTACAAATGGCTACTAAGCTTTTTATGATGTAAATTCCCAATTGTTCAGATTTAATAAGAAATAGCTAGTATTTCTTCTTCTGGCCTAGGGGTATTGAGGACTAATTACAGAGGCACTGTGACAATTTTGTGTCCCAGTGTTTAGTACCAGCAATTTAGTGAAATACTAATCACCATGTTGCTATAAGGGAGTATTATACACAAGGTTAAGATGTATGACTTGAAGTAAAAGATAATACTCTCAATAATATGGGTGGGCCTCATCCAATCTGTTGAAAGCCCTTATGAGCAAAAACTGAGGCTTCTTTGAGAAGGAGAAATTCTGCCTTAAGACAGCAGCCTCAGCTTTGGAGTTTTCAGCCTGTCAGCCCCACCATTGCATGAGTCAAATCCTTTAAACAGATACCCTTGTGTGTCTGTGTGTGTATGTCATCAGTTCTGCTCCTCTGAAGAGCCCTGACACCAAGGCCTCCATGAACAGAGAACATTTGGGAGCCTCTGCACTAGCTCCTAGGGCATCTGCAACTGTGCGTATTGCAATTGCCATGATTATCTGTTTTGCCCAAAATTTAGCACCATTGCGTACTCTTTTTCTTTTCCCCCTTTCAGTGCCCATCAATCTCAGTATCTAAGTTATTGTAAATGGAGTTAGCATTCTGTTGTTAAATGTTTAACAACTAGCGTTCCAGTTTTGAGGAGAAGCCCTGATTTATGTTGCTTGCCAATTCCCATGGTATAAATACTCCCACCATGGCTGGTTTCTACCTACCAAAATGATGTTTCTGAATGTTAAGCTGTGAAAGCTATGCAGCATGATAAAAACAAAGAAGGTCTAGAGGTAACACACCTAACATAATAAAGGCCTTATATGAAAAACCCACAGCTGACATCCTGCTAAAAATGATGACAAACTGAGAGGTTTTCTCCTAAGGTCAGGAACAAGACAAGGATGTCCACTCTCACCACTTTTATTCCACAAAGTATTGGAAGTCCAAGCCACAGCAATTAGACAACAAAAAGAAGTAAGAGTCATCCAAACTGGCAAGAAAGAGGTAAAACTTTCATCATTTGCACACGACATGATATGCTACATGGAAAATCTTAAAGACTTCACCAAAAAAATTCTAGAACTGGTCAATGAATTTAGTAAAGTCACAAGACACAAAATCAATATACAGAAATCTGTTGCATTCCTATACACTAATGAAGCAGCAGAAAGTGAAATTAAGAAAACAATCTCATTTACAATTGCATCAAAAACAACAAATCATCTAGGAATAAACTTAACCAAAAAGGTAAAAGACCTGTACTCTGAAAATAAAATATTGATGAAAGAAAATTAAGACAATGCAAATAAACAGAAAGACATTCCATGCTTACAGTTGGAAGAATATTGTTAAAACGTGTATACTACCCAAAGCAATCTACACTTTTAATGCAATCCCTATCAAAATAACAACAGCATTTCTCAAAGAAGTAGACAAACAAACAAACAAAAATTGTGGAGAACCACTACAGACCCTGAACAGCCAAAGCAATCTTGAAAAAGAAAAACAAAGCTGGAGATAAAACAATTCCAGACTTCAAGTTATATTACAAAGCTATAATAATCAAAACAGTATGGTACTGGCATAAAAATAAACATGTACATTGATGAAACAGAATAGAAAACCCAGAAATGAACCCACAATTATATGGTGAATTAATTTTCATCAAAGGAAGAAAGAATATATAATGAGAACAAGACATTTGTACTTCAACAAATGGTGTTGGGAAAACTGGACAGCTACAGGTAATAAAAGAATAAAACTGGACCACTTTCTTACACCATACATAAAAATAAAGTCAAAATGGATTAAAGATCTAAATGTGAGACACGAAAGCATAAAAATCCTAGAATGTAGCATAGGCAGTAACTTCTGTGACATCGGCCATAGCAACTTGATTCTAGATAGGTCCCCTGAGGCAGGAAAAATAAAAAGCATAAATAAACTACTGGGACTACATTGAAATAAAAAAGCTTCTGCACAGCGAAGGAAACAATCTACAAAACTAAAAGGCAACCTACTGAATGGAAGAATATATTTGTAAATGACATATCCAAAAAAGGATTAGTATCCAAAATACATAAAGAGCTTATACAACTCAACACCCAAAGAACAAATAATCCCATTAAAAAATGGACAGAAGACATGAACAGACATTTCTCCAACATATATAGATGGCCAACAGACACACGAAAAGATGCTCAACATAACTAGTCATCAGGGAAACACAAATCAAATCTACAAGATATTACCTCACATCTGTCAGAATGACTAAAATCAGTAACACAAGAAACAACAGGTATTGGCTAGAATGTGGAGAAAAAGGAACCCTCATACGCAGCTGGCAGGAATGCAAACTGGCACGACCACTCTGGACCAGAGTATGGAGGTTCCTCCAAAAGTTAAAAATAGAACTACCCTATAAGCCAGCAATCACACTACCGGGTATTTACTTGAAGAATACATAAACAATAATTCAAAGGGATCCATGTGCCACTATGTTTGTAGCAGCATTATTTACAACAGCCAAATTATGGAAGTAGCCCAAGTGTCCACCAATTGATAAATGGATAAAGAAGTGGCATATATATACAATGGAGTACTATTCAGCCATGAAAAGGAATGAAATCCTGTCATTTGCAATGACATGGATGGAGCTAGAAGGTATAGTGCTAAGCAAAATAAGTCAGTCACAGAAAGACAAATACCATATGACTTCACTCATATGTGGAATTTAAGAAACAAAGCAAATGAAAAAAGGGAAAGGGGGAGAGAGAGAGAGACTAACCAAAACACAGACTTTTAACTGTATAGAACAAACTTATGGTTACCAGAGGGGGATGCCAGGGAGGGGAATGGATGAAAGAGGTAATGGGGATTAAAGAGTACATTTATCCTGATGAGCACTGAGTAATGTATAGAATTGTTGAATCACTATATTGTACACCTGAAACCAATATAACACTGTGTGTTAAATATACTGGAATAAAATTAAAACTTAATTAAAAAAAAGAAAGAAGAGCTGTGGAGCAGCACACCATCACATAACATTTCCTCCATACAGCTACAAAAGCCCCCAAGAGCACAACTAATAATGAAATAATTAGAAGGTGATGAGTTTTGAGTATTTATTACCTTACTTTTCCAATGTAATTTATTTAATTGTAAATTGTACAATTTAAATTTTAATCATGCCTGTGCTTAACAACAGGTTCACAAAAGTCTTGAAAACCGTAATAATCAGTTCTTGTAAGCTAGAACGTGTCACGGCTAGTGCATCACTACCTGAAGCTAAAGGTACTGGATGTTGTTAATTGGCTTCTTCTTTCAATTAGCTGGGTTCCCAAATTCAATTAAAAAGCCCCTAGCCCCCCAAGAATCTGCCATTTCCACAACCTACATTTAGGTCTAGGGGTCTATTTGCCTCAAAGGAAAATGTGCTCTTCACAGTCATTTCTGACTGCCACAAGTACAGTAAAGAATTGCCCTGAGAGAGCTGAGGAGGCATGCGACAGAGTAGTTATTTTAAGAATGGCAGACAGTGTGGACCATTGCTAAACTGTGTGCTTACAGGAAAAGTCCCACTCGTCACAAGCAAAGTTATCACCCAGCATGATGACCCAAGGTGGTCGACCCTGTTTTGCAATTTTCAGTCACACACTGTTGCCACTACTCCAGGAATCAGGGAGAGATTCGAGAGGGAAGCTGTTGCCCTATGCTACTGTTATGAAAGACCTAAGTTTCATTACATGTATCATCGCCACCTGCTCATACCCACTGTTATTACACCCATGACCAGTAATTACGAGCCCCGTCTTATTTACCTTTGAAGTGTTCATTGCCTTAGCATAGCTCTTTGCATATGGGAGGTTCTGTATAACACTGAATTGGATGCATCTGACTCTTTTGGCCCTCTTCAATCATTCATTCTTCCATTCCCTTCTTTAATCACCACTCAGCAGCACCCAAAGAGCAGGTTATGCGTGTTGCTACTGGACAAGAAACCCAGAATCCAGCATGGGAAGGTGCACCTATGTGCTAACGTCCACCTTCCAGAAAAGCAGAGAATCCTCACCATCTACACACCTGCCAGACTCTGATGGCTTTTACAGGAACAGCAGTAATTACAGGAGCCCTCTGATTGTAGCTTACCTACTTGATTTCTAGGCAAGAGTAGTATTGCCCATGTAGCCAAGTTTCAATGACGAGCAGGGATAGCCAAGTAAAGGATTCACCTGCTTCTTTTTTGGCGCAAGTATCTTTCAAACTGGAGGACCTAAAATCATTTGGCAGGTGTTCACAAAGCATTCATGTTTCAGTTTTATAGAGTCTTTCCGAGCTCATCATATGAATTAATAAGCACAGCTGTTTCTTGTGAGAGTTTTGCCACCGTTGTGTATATTATGTAGGCATTATGTTGTGATGAACAATGGTATTTCTTACAGCCATTTGTGGGCAAACGTTTGGAAGTCAAAGTTTGATATTGTACCTAAGAGGTGACAGAAAGGACAAAGAGACCACTTCCTAATGCATGCTTGTGAAACCCTAAATAACCAACACTCCTTCATATATGTTGGACTGACTTTATGCACGCTTTATTCTTCAATAATATTATGATGTCTTACCTGGAAGAATTCTTAGAGATGTCTAATCTTTACCATGCTTCCTAAAAATTTTTACACAGGCTTCTTTTCCACTTGTGTTTCATAAACATGCTGTCCTGGAACCCATAAGAGTCTAATTACTAACCTGGAACAGGGGGATTAAAGTAACATTCATAACTATGCAGCAACCTTTGTGACTGCTCACAATTCCTTTGCCCTTTGTCTTAGAAATTTCTAAAAATTCATATTCAACTGCTCAAAGGTGTCTACAATTCTACAGCCTGAATGGCATCTTTATGGGCAGGCTTGGTCAGATCTAGAGTTAAGCTGCTTCAACCTGGTTGCCAAATCCAGGCAAACAGTAATTCACAGGGTCTCAGTGACCCTGTGCAAGTCAGCTGACCAGAGATGCTGACTTACATCTTTTCTTTCTTTGACTCAAATGCATAAATCAAACCAACTGCCTCCCATAAGTTCAACCACAGATGATGATCAATTTCAAGTTTATTGCAGTTGTAATCCCACAACCCTCTTTGCTTAACTCAAACTTAGCCATTCTTACAATTGAATTCAGTGATCCTGCAGCAATACACAATAAACCAATTTACAAAGTACTGGTTTTTGACCCTGATAACAGCAGATCAGCATTCTTACTAAATTATATGACAGCTCACCTGCAAATTTAGAATTTACTGTTCAAAGTCCAGTGACTGTAAACTAGGGCAGAACAATTCAGTAAAGGGGCCGAGGCCAGGTGAGAGTGATTAAGAACCTAATCAAATTGAACTACATGTAAGCCTTTATGAAAAATTATTTTTATTCCTCATAAAATACTTCAATTTTAGTAGGCATCTGTAAAACCATGATTGCAACACTGATCATATCATACAGAGTAAAGTAATAAAAGGTAAAGTGGCTAGAAATGTTTCAAGATCTATGGTACAGTCTAGAAGTGTATATTTCCTTAATTGTCTGCCTCTATGACAATGAAACTCTATAATATCTAACCTTTTACAACTCATAGAGCCATTAATTTATAATAATTACTCTAATTCCCACTAATCATTTAAGATAGATGCCCATAGGTAAATATCATTCAGTCTCTATTTCACTGATGAGTGATGGGAGGTCCACAGCAAGGACATGGTCCTTTCCCCGCTGGCATCACATTTGCAATTAATAAAGGGCAAGAGGTCTCTTTCTAAAATTTGCATATGGGGACCCAGATTTTTAAATGAGAATACTTCAAATGCTATAATAAATTCTAGCATCCTTTCCAACCTGGGGCTTTAAAATGTCAGTGTTCAGGTGACAACAGCATAGGCAAGCCATATCATTCAAAAATTCTGTGATTAAAGCTCAGCCATGGTTTTAAACCAAAAGGAGTACAGAACCTCAGAAGAGAGTAGAAGAAAAACTCTCCTGAAATTAAAGCACATATCCCAACGCATTCAAAAGAGCAATGAAAGGCCACATTGAATTTTAAAGAACATGCTGCATAAAGATGATTTAAAAATGTTTTGACATAGAACATAATGTTTTAAAAGAATGCCTCTTTTTAAAACTCAAATCTCAGGGCACCTGGGTGGTTCAGTTGGTTAAGCGTCCAACTTCAGCTCAGGTCATGACCTCATGGCTCATGAGTCCAAGACCCGCGCAGGCCTCTGTGCAGACAGCTCAGAGCCTAGGGCCTGCTTCGGATTCTGTGTCTTCCTCACTCTCTGCCCCTCCCCCACTCAGGCTTTTCTCTCTCTCTCTCTCTCTCTCTTTCTCTCTCTCTCTCTCAAAATAAACAAACATTAAAAATAATTTAACAAATAAATAAAACTTAAATCCCAATAGGAATAAAACCCAATAATTAGGGGACACTAGAATGATCAGTGTTTTTTTTTTCTTCATAATCTCTCGAGATATATTTCTTAGACTGCTTCAAAGTAGACAGAATCAATGGTCACTTATAACCAACCTATAATGCAGATGAGAATCATATGTAACTTTGCTTTTACCTGGCACTTCAAATCCCTATGTCTAAAATAAGTGATTAAGTCAATATCATTTAACCCAAGGAAATAATTGATTTATCAGAGCAGCTCTTTCAGAATAAACATTAATGGAAAAGTCTCACAAGCCAGGCCCTAGTGTTTGATGAAAAGGCTAGAGGGTGATGCCACTCCATTTTGGGGATGCAGATGTTGTTTCAGAAAGTTCACTTCAGCCTGTGCCTGTTCACCTTTCCAATCTGGGGCTTTAAAACGTCAGTGTTCAGGTAACAACAGTATAGGCAAGCAATATCATTCAAAAATTCTGTGATTAAAGCTCAGCCATGGTTTAATCCAAAAGGAGTGGTCTAACTCTGTGGTTAGACTTGCCGTATTCAATGCATTAAGAGAAGAAAACATCTACATAAAGATACGTGTAGACAATTAATAGAATACAAAGAAGCTAACGGTCCAACTTAGCCCAATTTAAAATATATGATGTGATTTACTGAGTTTTCTTCAGGACTTCCGCATGGTTCCCTGCACAATCAATTGGTATTTGGGGTTCACATTCTTAATCCTTGAAATATCCCTTGAACTGAAATCACTTCTCTTCCAATAAACTTGCACTGATCAACTTAGTTGAGGTTACTCTACCTGATCCACAACTGTATTACTTCCGGTCTGTGTATTCATTATGATGTTCATCCCAATGTGTTTGAACTAAAGACATTCATGGAGAAGTCTGTATTTCCATTTATCTCTTGCCACTCTCCTTCTTAAGACCTGTGCCAAGCAGAACTATTGGCAGCACAGCTTATCAGGCTCAATTATACTCTTGACCTTGGCGATGCTATTGTCTCTACATGGAAAGCTAGGAGAGCTTCTCCTCCGCCCCTCTACCGGTCCCCTCCATCTCCCTTCTCATCCTTCGGTCTCAGCTCAAACACCACTTCTCTAGAGCCTTCCCAGATGCTCAAGTCTAGGTCAGGTGCCACTCCACCGGCTGCTGTCCCATTAGCTATGCACATGGCCCTTGCACACACGTGTCACTGCACTGCAATGACCAGTCTATCCATCCACGTCCCTCACAGCAGCACAGTCTAATTGAGGGCCAGGACTGAGATCTGTTCATCAACTGCACCCCCACTGCCTCTTAGTTCCCGGCCCATAATGATGCTCTCTATATTCTGATCCAGCCAATAAATGAAATAAAAATGAACTGATACAATAATGCAAGTAATAGCCTTTACACTAAGTAGAACACAAGGAGCATGTCAGGTTTACCAGAAACAACTACTTTAAGAGAAAGATTGCTGAATCATGACATATCCAGAAGGCAGCAAAGCTGGTGAGAGTCCCAGGAACTCTGTCATACAAAGTCCGTAGTGTTCCTCATATCAGTTTGAATTCAAATATTAAAATAATGAATTTGAAACCCCAATTACATTGCTTTAAAGAAATCTCCTGGTGGTCTAACTACCCATACACATTTTTTTTAAAGAATATAATACCCCAACTGTAATATAAAAGAGACATATTAAAAGTATACCACCATGAATGATATGCATGTTAATAATACGTAAATGCTTGCACAATGGCTAAATTGGGGGCAAAACAAGTAGTCGGTTATTTGGCCAATATATACTATCACCATGAACACAACAGCTATACACACAGGCTAAGAGAAGTGTGTGGGACTGCCAGCCACATCAGTGTCACAAACGATACTGCTCCCGGTGATGAGATTTTCTGAAAAAAAATTTACCAACTCTCGGTAAAAATCTTCAAATGAAACAAATACAATTTTTTCTTGATTTACTTAAGTCATACTTCGAGAAAATTCAGAGCCTATTTGCATTGTACAATGATATTTTAAGTGTAGAGTAAAATGGAGCTAGATTCTAGATTCACCTCGTGGTAAGTGGAGTTTTTGCTTTGTTTTGTTCTCAGCTATCAAAGAATCAGTGAGAACATTTACAGTTGAGCAGGATGCTAGATAAGTCTTCATTTTGTGGGGGATATCACTCGCGTCAGGATATCTTGCTTCCTTGGTAAGTACCTACCAACTGCCATGGTGAGAATGTGGTTTCAGAAGGGATATCTGCCCTGAAAATGAGTTAATAACCTTTTTAACTCTAGGACCCTACAAGGAGATACAGTCGCTATCTAAACATACTTATAGGAAATACATAAATGTGAGTGGAGTGAGAGCCGTTGAGCTGAAACCATCAGCTGATTATCCACTCATTGATTCACAACACCCATACATTCACCTCATTTATCCGGTCATGCATTGGGTGCCTACTGTTACAAGGGGGTCCCTCTGGCGCTTTCAAATAATTAACCACTGTGAAATTTTCCACAGAAGATCAGCCTTGTACTGTAGTTTGAAAATCCCATTGATTAACCTCAAGTGCAACCAAGGTCCCAGGCACACTTCTGTTAGTGCTCTGAGGTAGGTGGAGAAAAAGAATACCTCCAGAACAGGCTGAGAATTAGCTCAGTTTCCCCTTTAAAGTGCTCAGGAGAGTCCAAGCCTTTATACTGCATAATACTCCCAAATTTCTGGAGAAATTCCCAGAAATAAGACAGTGAGTCAGAGGTGAGTGAACCTGTACAAACCTATTAGAAGAACATCTGACAGTTTTCCCAGACACACTCCTAGAAGCTTTTCTATTTTGCTAACACTCAGGCTCGTTTTCTTTTCCAAACCCACACTCTTAGACAATTGGTTTTTGATAGCACATTTTCTGAGAAGAATCTTTAGCTACCTCTTGGGGGGCATGTTCCTGACACTTTGCCCAATGCGCTGTGGAGAGCAAATGGAATGGCAAGGATTTGTTTCATCACCTCACTGTGCAAATGGCTGTAATTTACAAGTTTGGAAGCACGTGTCCTCCTGGGACTCACAATAAATTCTCCTTTCTTCTCCCTCCAAATTAATTTTGCTTTCCATGACTGCTCTGCCATAAGAGAGAGACATTGTATGTACAAGGAGTGGTGGAATCTAGCCAGACTTGAAGCTTCCATAGGATTTGTCCCTAAACCAATCCTGTCAGGAGTCTACAGTTCCAGTTTGAGCTAACAACCAGATACGGATTTTACTATTAAGAAGGATCTAGGCCATTTAGGACAAAAAATGACTTTTAATTGCACATTCCTGGTTCCCCTGAAGAAGGTTTCTGCAGAATTACTGCCTCCTGCAGAACGATTGTAACTACAATCCCACCAGCACACGGGGAGGGACATTCACATATAGTACTGACTTGAGTAAAGGTACCCTGTCACTTCAAACTGCAGGAGAGAATTGCAGACATGGGCGGGGCTTTGGTGCTTGAAGAGTTGAATGGCACAGCTCCACCCCCATTTTATGGAAGTCCACGTGTGGTGGGGCTCATTTTATTTTCCAGCTTCAAGCACGATGGCTCCTCCTTCTCTCACATACCCTTTGGGTGTAAAAGAAGTCTCAGTGCTTCGACTGTCTCAAAGGCTAAGAATAATATGTGGATGACTTAAGGGGCTTAACTAAATGCTGTGTATGAACATGTAAGCATGAATGTTGTTCTCCATATTAAGGGATAGACCAATGTAAACTTGTCCGAGGCTATGTCCTGAGGAAAGGTTGACACCAGGACTGGGGGAATAATACAATAAATAATAGTACAATAATAACAATAAAATAGTATGCTTCACATCTGTAAGCTTCTCTGATTTAATCATTAAGCTACAGTCCAAGGTAGGTTTAATGACAGCAATTTACACGTATGTAGAGGTGATGCAACTTACCGCCAATGCCCACTCCTTCTGGAAACCACCTTCACTTAGCAAGCACACTATGTTTTTCTTCGATTGCATGCCTATTTTAGGTGATTTGTGGTTAAAGGGGCGGATGAAGTTTCTGGGACCTAGGCAGGGTAAGTCGAAGCTACCCGTTAGTGTTGTTGCTAGTTATTTTAGGCCCTCCTTGCCTGAAAGCCTTGGGTATTTTTATCTTTAATTTCTACTGGATGAAGAACATGAGGTTCAAGTCTACAGAGCTCCTGTGCTATGAACCTAGAATTCGAATGAAACTGGTTTGCACTCACAGGAGCACTCTCTCATCTGTGACTTCTCTCTCTCTACGCCCAAGTCTCACAGAAGGGCCTCTGTAATGCTCTTGGGTTCCCACACTGTCTCGCCCGGGTTTGCCTCAGGCTTATTCCAGATTCAAACTCATCTGCATCGCTCCCTCCCCTGCCCAGTCCTGCTGTGTACCTAGTCTGCTGGGACACATAAAACCCCACAGGGATTTTGAGGAAAACCATTAAAAAGGAGACAAGGTAAAAAGTGTTTAGAAGTTTATTCTTTTAAGAAACAAAAAAGAGCAGGGGAAAAATACCAAAGAAATAGAAAAGTTTTCACAAATCAGCATTAAAACTTTTTGGTCTTTGAAAGCACGGAGGAATGAGTGTGAACTCTTGAACTTCAACTTAGTAGCTGTGTGACACATGAAATCAGGCCTGACAAAATACCCACAATCCCAGCCTTGTAGAGAAGGTGAAATAGAATGGCCTATAGGAAAGTGCCTGGTTATTGGTGCACAATGATTATTATATATACATATATACGTGTGTGTATATATATATATATATATATATATATATATATATATATACACACACACACACACACACATATATATACACACACGTGTATATATATATACATTATGTATATGTATTATATATACATGTATTATCTTATACATATGTATATGTATTATATATATATCATTTCTTTTCCTTTTTGATCCAAAGTCAGAGAGACACCAGATACATAAATTTCTCAACGTCAAACCCCTTGTTCCTTTCACTTCCTTCATCCCTGATATTAAAAGAAACCACCGGAATGTTCTCCCAAGTAGCAACTGAGATGTGAAAGATGAGCTCCTCCCATTTTAGACTGCCACATATTGCTTCTACATCTTCACATGGCAAAGCAGAGACTTGGCTCAGAGATGCTAAGTTCAAATTTGATAGCCAACAAATGCCTCCATATTTCAGCCTACTTGTAGAACACAGGGAAGGGCTAGATAAGAACTGGTATCACCCACACCTCCTACATCCACAGATTTCCTTTCGATGTCTTAGCACTCATTTCCCTGGAGCATGGTCTTTCAAAAAGCTAGATTCTCACCAGTTACTGGCACAACCAGTGCACGATAAACAGGCAATGAAACGCATACCCAAAATCTCCACCACAAAAAGAATAGTGTTAGGGGCACCTGGGTGGCTCAGTCGGTTAAGTGTCTGACTTCGGCTCCGGTCACAATGTCACAGTTCGTGGGTTAGAGTCCCGCATCAGGCTCTATGCTGACAGTGCAGAGTCTGCTTGGGATTCTCTCTCTCCCTCTCTCTCTGCCCCTCCCTGACCTGCACTTTCTCTCTTTCTCAAAATAAATAAAGAACAGCTTTTAAAAGAGGGTATATTCATAATTCCTACAAATATAAAATAAACATCTGTCAAGGATCGCATTTAAGTAATTAACTAATTAGAGACCCAGTAAGATTTTAGTGGTTCAAAATGAATTCTAGGAACCACACATATATTAGCATAAAATTATGCTGAAATGAATTACCAAGAAAAATAAAACTGGCTTTTTTCAGGAAGATGGGTAGGGATAGGACTGAAAGTTAAAAATCAATTGTATTTCCATGGGACAAAATTAATTTCTGTGTCTCTGGACAAGAGTGATTCACATTGTTCCAACTACCTTAAATATACAGAGTTGTACCGCAGCACAAAGATGATGATAGGAGCAGAGATCCCACAGAATCAGACAACCCAGAAGCACATGCCTGGACACAGCCTAGTCTTCCACCAAAAATACTCAGTAATTATTCTGGTCCATTTAAACATATTTCACAACCTTTTCCTGAAATATAAAGTAAAAAAAAAAAAATACACAGGGCAGTAGGAGATAATTGAGACTAATTTTAAAAGGAATGGTAAGGGTAAAGACAACTTAAACAAAACCTAGTCATTCTATGGGCATCTAGTCCAGATTAAGAAATGAAAATATGAAAAAGAGAGTGTCTACCAAAAAGCTGACAGGTGATAAAATAAACTGTACTTCCTGTCTTCTTCCCAACTTTTGGAGTTAGCCTACCATTAACAGCTGCCTGAAAACACATCCTCATGTATGTCATTATTCTTTTTAACATGTAACTGGGCAGTGAGCCCAACTCCACTAGAGAACTAAATGAGGAGCATATCAAATACCGCTGTGCCACCGATCACCCCATATAACCACACTGCCATGTATTATCTCAGTGTTTGTCACTATCTATTAACATTTTTCAAGGTTGGCCCTGCTGGATTAGGAGCCGCGGAGGCCCACGGGGCCCCCTCCTGCAGAAATAAGGCAGGTGTGGTAGACAGTTCAAAGCAGAAGTGACAACTGTAAAAGCAATAGTTAATCAGCCTGCCGTGTAGTCCACTGGCATACACAGGCACCTGCCAACATAAGGAAGTTCTGAAACATTAATGGGTCCAAAATAGCGTGCTGCAAGAAAATCCAAGGACTGTCCTCATTTAAGTAAGTGGAATTAGCTCATTGAGTAGCTTTACTAATGCCGATCTATTGGCATCAAGACAAGTCTATTTAGTAGATATATTTTCTCCTTAAAAATAAAATCTTGGGATGCCTGGGTCGCTCAGTTGGTTAAGCATCCAACTCTGGGTTTCCACTCAGGTCATGATCTCACAGTTCATGAGTTCCAGCCCCACATCAGGCTCTGTGCTGACAGTGCAGAGCCTGCTTGGGATTCTCCCTCCACGCCCCCCCCACCCCCACCTCTCCCCTGCTCATGCTCTCTCCCTCAAAAATAAATTAATAAGAAAGGAAGGAAGGAAGGAAGGAAGGAAGGAAGGAAGGAAGGAAGGAAGGAAGGAAGGAAGGAAGGAAGGAAGAAAAATAAAATCTCTCCCTGGATCGAATTCTTAGATGTTTTATCTCTCTTAAAAAGGAAATGCAGTATCATTCCAGTTTAGGACTCACAAAATAGACTCAATAAATTCTTAACAGCTTTCAACAAGATGCATTATAGGTGAAATTTTCAGAGTGAGTTGTATTCGGCTAAAAAATTTCCTTCAATTTCCTGAAATTTCAAGTCCTAATCAAAGTAGTTCTCAAATATAAAATCTGAAATATATGTAAACACATATTTACATTATATCCATTAATAAACACAATTAAATTTTAAAATTCTGGTATGTTAAATGCAAAAGATAATGGAGAGATTGCTTCATGGGACCTCCACACTATACAGATAAAGCCCTGAGGTCCAATTTCTCCAAAGACATCCAGATGGCCAACAGATATATGAAAAGATGCTCATCATCACTTATCATCAGGGAAATGCAAATCAAAATTACAATGCAATGTCACCTCACACCTGTCAGAATGGCTAAAATCAACAACATACAAAACAACAGGTGTTGGCTAGGATGTGGAGAAAAAAGGAACCCTCTTGCACTATTGATGGTAATGCAAACTGGTGCAGCCACTCTGGAAAACAGGATGGAGGTTCCTCAGAATAGTTAAAACAGAACTACCCTATGATCCAGGAATCACACTACTGGTTATTCACCCAAAGGAAAAAATATACGGATTTGAAGTGTTGCCTGAACCCCTATATTTATAGCAGCATTATTTACAATAGCCAAGATATGGAAGCAGCCCAGGTGTCCATCCAATGACTGATGACTGGATACAGAAGTGATATATATATATATATATATACACACACACACACTATATATATATATATATTTATACTATATATATTATATATACTACATATATTATAATTATATATTAATATATAGATATTCAGGCATAAAAAAATGAAATCTTGCCCATTTGCAACAACAGGAATGGAGCTGGAAAGTATAATGCTAACTGAAATAAGTCAGCCAGAGAAAGACAAATACCATATGACTTCACTCATATAACACACACACACCAAAAACAAAAAAACAAAAAAACAACAAAAAAATGAGCAATGGGAAGAGAGAAAGAAAGAGAGAGAGAGAGAAGAGAGAAACCAAGAAACAAACTCAACAATAGAGAACAATTGATGGTTGGGGGGGGCGGGGAGGGAAGGGTTAAGTAGGTGATGGGGATTAAGGAGTGTACTTGTGATGAGCAATGAGTGATTAAAATAAAAATTTGAAAAAAAAAGGGGAGACAAAAGCACAGTCATCAGGTTAACACAACTTTGACAGTAAGCCCTTAAACTTGGAATTAATATTGGCCCAAGCTATTCTCAGAGAACTAGGACAACTACCAGAATCAACCAAATGTTGGCCTTAATGACCTATATTTTTCAATACAGAAAAACCCCTTTACAGCACCAACAGTGGGGGATCAAATAAAAAAAAAATCCTGAGGGCCAACTCATTAGTTCCTAAGGCACAGGCAGACAGGTGGAGTTCCTGCCCCCAATGTGTTCTCTACACATCTGCATCCTTTATCTCATCCACGTAGGTTACCCGCTATAACAGATTCCCAAATCAATGACATGTTTTCTACCTTGCATATGTTATCTACATGCCACTCACTTACCCAAAAGCACATGCCTTCAAAGAAGGATTAAAACATGAAGAGTCTTTATGTCTCTCAGCTTTAAAAAGAAAGATTTTTTTTTCCAAAATTTAAGTGTTTTTAAAATTTCTCAAGTTTTTAAGAGTCTATTTTGGCAAATGGGCTTGTGAGAATGAATCCTTACTGATTTCTTCCAAGCAAAACTAGTACTGATCAAAATCTTATTTTTACTTGCAACCAGTCCTTTGGTTAAAGGAAATTAATGAATTTTTTGAGAAAGTGACTTGGTAACATTCGTATTTGTCACCTGGCATAGACTTTACAAAATCTAAAACTGAGATTCCAGTCGTTAAAAAGAAAAAGTAAAGCCTAGGGCAGCAAGTAAAATTTGTAGTCACCCAGCACTTCTCAAATCAAGGGAGATGGGCCATCTGGTTCCTGGATTGGACAATGCTATAATTTTACACAGTCACCAGTAATATATCAGCTGTGCTTTGCAAGTTGGTGGTATTCTGATAATATTTTAACTTGCTTCTAACAGCTGCAAGTCAAAGCTTTTTATGGTTCTTGCAAATGAAAGCTAGAGTCTTCCCAGTTGGCCTGGTGTGTCTTAATCATTCATCATAAGCTTACATACTAAAGTTTAGTAAAAGCTCTGTGATGAATGAAGAGCCGATACTTTCTATGTTAGAATAGGCAAGAAAATTAAGATGTCAAATATGTCTTTCAGAGGACGGTTACATTGTTTCATTTTATAAAATTCAATTAAATACATTTCAGTTTTAGCTGATGACAAGATTCATTTCAGTTAGAAAAAAACTCTATAGCAACGTGTTCTTTAAAAGACTGAATTTTCACATTTTTTTTTGTATTTCACAAGGAATATAGAGTGACTTAGAGATGTATCTTTCAGATTCTTTCTTTTAATTACAATCTGAATTGGGAATGACTGTAATAGACCTCATTGATCTGTTAGACTGTTAGACTGGCCAACGAAGAAGCAGGTATCATTACCGCACAGAGTCGATCAGACTGGAATGCAGTTAAACTAAAACGTTTATCATGATATTAAGATACACTTTGGTGCATATATTAACTTTCATAATCATACCAGAAAAATAATCTATGTAAATGCAATTACAGTGTTTCCACTTTACTTTTCATCCTTCCGTCAACTAAGACACTACTACGAGGACTGTGATTTTGAGATTGAAGATTAAAGTTTTGTTTAGTGTTTATATATATTATCCTTGAACTACCAAAATGTCGTTTAAGCCTTTTGACATTGGCAATGTATGGAAACTGTCCTCGTTTTACAGGGGAACGCTTTGGTGTCTGTCTAGACAGGGTGTGCGTGCATGGGTATGTGTACATGCAAAAAGACCTAGATGCACATATGTGCACATATGAGGCATTATATACAAAAAAATTGGGTCAAGTTCCAAAATGTATTCTTTTAAGTTTTTTAAATTGAATTTAATCTCACGAACCATGAGATCATGACCTGAGCCAAAGCTGGACACTTAACCAGGTGCCCCAATGTGTTTTATAATTTAAACTGATGAGTGGTCAGTAAGAATTTAGAAGGATACCCAGAAAGTTACAATTTTGTTGGTAGTTGTCTTAGGCAGAGGTCGGCAAACTGTTGGCAAAAGGACATATAGTAAATATTTTAGGCTTTGTGGTATATAAGGTCCCTATCACAACTACTAGACTCTGCCATGCAGCCTGAGTGAACAAATCACTATCTACGAGCAAATGGGTACAGATATGTTCTAGTAAAGCTTTATTACTAAAACAGGGATCAGGTTTGGGTTCAGCTCACTGGGCGTTGTTTGCCAACCTCTTGGTAGGCATAAAAATATGCTTATTTTATAATAATGTCTCATACTTCATTACTAATCAACACAATCCTTAATAATAAATATAGTTTATACTACTACTTGGAAAACAAAGTATTATAACCTCTTTCATCTTGTTTCAGCCTCCCAGTTAGATTCTTTGAGACTCTGTGTGAAAGGCCCTATTATATTCCCCACTTGCAGATGAGGAAACTGAGGCTCAAAGAAACTTAACTAAAAGCCCAACAGAGTCCCAAGGTGAGTGTGACTTCCCATCTGCCAGCATTATTTTGCAGCTCACCGTGAGGAAACTCAATGCTTACTAAGCTAATTGCTGGGAACTGTCCAGTGATACATATTTTAAATATTAGATGGTGCCCCAGTCAGGATGCCAATGGGCCTCTTTTCAAGAAGTTAGGCAAGGGGGAAAGAGATGTCCAAGTTGGTGGTGGGGTTTCCTTAATGGGGACAGCAGTGGCGCCACCAAGAGATTGGAAACGCAGAGGAGAGGGAAGGAGAGACAACAGGTCTAGAGGATGGTCAATCTATGCTCAAGAGAAAGTGCATACATAGGTATACATTGGAAGCAGGCACATAAAGGAGATAAAGAAGCCAGGAATCCTCCAAAAGAGATACAAAGTAATGACAAAAACTCCACCTTGGGAGGTCTTCAGAGAGGAACAGCATCTAACCACCGCCATTTTCCCTCTCACAGACAGAAAGCTCTATAGGCTCCTGTATCTTTGGACTCCCTTAAGAGTCTTGGTATCCCAGACAGACTTTAAAACTGTTCAGTAAACGAAAGAATTTGACATTCAAAACTCCATGAATTTACCACCTGGCTGTAACAGGTATCTTACACTTTTGCCAGATCTCTCTCTCTATGGGGTACCCTCCCCCTGACACACACACAGGTTACTATGTGAGGTGATGGCCGTGTTAATTAGCTTGATCGTGGTAATCATTTCACAATATATACCTATATCAAACCATTATATCATACACCTTAAGTAATACCCTTCTTATGTGTTAATTATACATCAATAGATGGTGGAAAGAATAATAGCAAAATAAAAGTACCCTTCAACTGAATCCCTGAGTATTATTGAAAACTAAAATTAGGAAAGAGGGGAATTTGCTGAAAAACAAAAACATCCACTGAAATGCATTAAGTAGATTAAAATTGCTGACTTGCGTCTGGTTTAAAGACAAAACTTACCTAACTTTAAGATGTTTTTCATGTTACTCCTTATCACTCTACCCAAAGAAAGGTGCTTACCACTCATCAGAGTTATCAAGAACTCTTGTTCAAGTACAGAGACAGGTGAAAACTCACGGTATGTTGATGGCTGGAACAAAAGTATGAAATATATTTTTTAAATGTTTATTTTTGAGAGAGCACAAGTGGGGGAGGGGCAGAGAGAAGGGAACAGAGGGTCTGCAGCGGGCTCTGTGCTGACAGCAGCAAGCCCCTTTCGGGGCTCGATCTCACGAACCACGAGATCATGACCTGAGCTGAAGTTGTACGCTCAACTGACTGAGCCACCAGGTACCCCGGAAATAGTTATTTTTTAAATGCAACTCTGGGCTGGTACGACTAAAAAATAACAGCCACCATCAAAGTCTAGTTGGAGTTAATTTTTCTCCAAATTAATTCCCCAAAATAAAATATAAAGAACATAAAAATGCAAAGAGTACCAAATGTGAATGAATTAATTACGGCAAATGGAAAAAATCTAATTCCAAACAAATGACTAACAAAACCTCCACAGAGTGATTCACATCATCTGAAAATTACAGTCATAAACTTTAAGATTAAATCCAAAGCAATTACAATCTAAAAGAGATTAATTTTTTCAAGTTGAGGATATGAAAATTTAGTACATCTTATCATCAAGTTGCCTGAAAGGAGAGTTAGCCTTGAAAACACATTGCTTTCAAAGTGCCATGGAAATTAAATGTGAAGCAAGGAATAATTCATTATCTTACATTTTATTCCTCCAAAGACTATATCCAGTCTTCTTTAGATACTCCATCAACCTTGTGATGAAAGAAGATGTTTCTAAGATATGAAGTACAGTAGGAGAAGTAGCAGGTGATTTTTGCTGCCTTATTAAAGCTCATGTTTCCCTTTGGAGTTTGGTGACAATACTACATAGTAATTCTCTCTGCCTATGAATGCAGCCAAAAATAACAACAGGTGAGCTCAAAGTGATTTTCATTTAAAATCCACATTTCCCTTTGCAAGTGTGGGAGAGTTCTGCACTGCCTGGTATAGGAGATTTATTCAAAAGTCTCCTTGTACTAATGGTTGGCTTTGGCCCCACTACATATGTCCTGATTGATCTACTGATGGCCATGACCCTCCTATTCCAATGAGACTTCTGGAAAACCATCTACCAACCTCTTTAACAGCCATTCCTATCCACCCACTACACACACTGCAGGCGACTTTATAATTTAAGGATTCAGAAGGGGCCAGAGGCAGCTAAATCTCCATTCCATATTTCATGTTCCTCTCCACCTGCTGTTCTTAGTGGATAAGGAAATATAAAACTGCAAAATAAACATCTTTTTGGCTTTATACACATCGATTTGTGCGTGATAGTGTATCCCATGTTGTTCTATCCTGAAAGCATTCTTCTCTTCTTACTTTTACAACTTTTTGCCCCCCAAACCAGTTTCTCCTGCTGTTTTCTAGGTTTTTTTTCCCCCAGAAACCTTTTACTGGTGTTGACAAACTGTAATTGTCCTTTAGAAAATGTATTCAGGATGTTTCCAATTACCCATGCTCACTTCTGACCAAATGGTCCTGGTAATTTGGCAACATAAGAACTTTACTGTCTGGAGAGCCTCTCCCTGCACACTCCAGAATGTCTTGACTCCACGACCAGATCCGATGAATAGGTTGAGCTCAGTGACTTCATTACTAGGGTCCTTGCTCTAGCATTTGATGTGAAGGATAAGACATAAGGCTGCTAATGAAACATGAAAAAATGGGTGCAGTGTGGAAAACCGTGCATGTGGAGAGGGCTGACAACATCAGAGCTGTGCAGATTTCTCCTTTGATGTGAAACCTTCAGTCTACTCTGGATACTGCTGGGCTGGCCACTCTTCTAAAAGACATAACACTTTTAAGATTTCAAACCCACTGCTGATGAATTTTTCACATGGCAAGCTTCTATAGTAACAAAGTTCTAAAAGGGCTTTTACCAACGTTGAAAGTAAGTTGAAAGTTGAATCGTTGAATGTAAGTAAAACTGTTGATCCCTGGATGGATTTTGATGGAACCAGCTAAAAAGAAATAGCTTGGGATTTCTGTAGAAAATGACTTACTGACTTAACACTGAGTTCTGCCGCTCAGTATTTTCCTTCTTTTTCTTCCTTTTCTTTTCTTTTCTTTTCTTTTCTTTTCTTTTCTTTTCTTTTCTTTTCTTTTCTTTTCTTTTCTTTCTTTCTTTCTTTCTTTCTTTCTTTCTTTCTTTCTTTCTTTCTTTCTTCCTTCCTTCCTTCCTTCCTTCCTTCCTTCCTTCCTTCCTTCCTTCCTTCCTTCCTTTCATATTTTTGTATGGATGTTTCCAGCTTGTGGAATACTTGTATGGTTTTTCTACAGATATATCATCATCAGGGAATACTTTTGTGCTTCCTAAGTAGTGAGTTTTACACTGTATTACATGTGGGGTTATTTGTATCTATATTCTCTCCTATAAGATACTTGAGGGCAAGATACTCCTATAAGATACTTCACATGACACCTCAAACTCTCACTAGGCAGTATTTAACAGGGGGAAGGGTAAGAATAAACATATTTTGCATGTTCATTTTGCTTTGGGAATTTTGCTTGGTGAATTATATACAATTAACCATTTCATCCTCAGAAAAAACCTATTATGTAAGCGGTATTGCCCTCATTTGCAACTAAAGACATTTAAGGCTCAAAAAGTTCAAATAATTTGCCCAAGGTTCTGAAGCCAGCTATTAATAGAGGCGGACGCAAACTGCAATTCATCTCCAAAAGAAGTCACTGGATACATGTTTATTAAATGTACTGTAAAAATAAAATTGATCATTCTTTGGTAACGTGTTATTTTATACAATTTTAACAAGCTATAGAATATGGTAATAGTCAGGATGACCTATGTCATTTTCAGATCACAAACAGCCCCAAAGGTTTACGTCTCACTAAGATTATGTCCAGTGCGGGCTGGTAGGGAGCTCTGCCCTTCATATTCCCTCAAGAATTCAGGCTGGCTCGTTCCCTTCTCAAGGCAAAATCACAGTCTGGCTCTTGAAACTCCCATCTGGAAGCAAGACCCTCCATTTCCACTCACATTTCATAGAGACATATGTCACATAGCCACACCTAACTTAAGAAAGGAAACAGTGAAATAAAATTCTACCATGTGCCCATAAAGAAGACAACCAATACATTTGTGAGCAGCTCTAATGACCACTGCATAGGTCTATCTATGATGTGAAATGCACTGGAAAGATAAATTACACTCATCATGTGTTCACATCCCTGCCCTGAAAGTTTCTTGTATCAAGTAGCTTCTGGCTTCTTGTAGGCTCTTGCCCTAAGACATCTGGAGTCTCTTCACTCTTGGTCAACAAGGTTATGGAGTGGTTATGGACCTTACTGTGCTTTGGGAGCATCTTTAAACAAGGTGAAATAGACCTTAAGACTGTCAATAGTTGATCCTTTTTTGTATTGATTCAGTGCACTTAAATCTCTCTAAACCCACAGAGTATCTATGGCTTTCCTCCTGGCACACAGATCTCTGGTAGACCAATCTGCTCAAAGAATCCAAGCCTCTGTGGTTACCACTTGCAAGATGAATGTGTCATTACTCAGCAAAGGATTAATTCCCTCTTTTTGTCATTTTGTCTGATACTTAGGAAAATCATCAGTGAGGATGATTCTTTTTTTTTTTTTTTTTTTTTTTAAATTTTTTTTTCAACGTTTTTTATTTATTTTTGGGACAGAGAGAGACAGAGCATGAACGGGGGAGGTGCAGAGAGAGGGAGACACAGAATCAGAAACAGGCTCCAGGCTCCAAGCCATCAGCCCAGAGCCTGACGCGGGGCTCAAACTCGCGGACCGCGAGATCGTGACCTGGCTGAAGTCGGACGCTTAACCGACTGCGCCACCCAGGCGCCCCAGTGAGGATGATTCTTAACACATAGGAGGACTTTATTGAAGGACTGATTAGAAAAATATTAAGATTCCATGGAGTAGAGGTTTAATCAGATGAGCCCAGCATCAGACAAACCCCACAACTATGCTCTTGGAGTGACTTCAGAGATGACCAGAGGGCAGGACTTATTGAGTAATTACCTAAAGCCCAAATCTGGGCTTCTACTTCTGAATCTCTTGGCTGCATTGTTAATGAGCACAGCAGAGCAGATCATCATAAGATTCACTGTGTAAACACCAACATTTACTAATTACCAGGCACAAAAGTAAAACCTGGAATTAGAGCATTATGAGATGACAATGATAAAATTGCAAGAAGTTTTCAGAGCAAAGGACACCAATTTCCTTTAGCTACGTTTATGTTGAACATATGCATTTTACAATCATACAATGGAAGGAAGGCAGGAGGTCAAGAGAAGACAAAAGCTCAAAGGTAAATGTAGTTGGTTTCTAAATCCCAGGGACATTGGAGGACTTGGGTAGGTGGCAAGAACTGTTCTCTTGAGGAGATCCAATTATAGACCAAAAAGCTTAACTTCAATTAAAAGGAGGAGGTGAATACGCAAAAGTGTTCATCTTGCCTCTCTTTACTACCAGTACAATCTACATCCAGGGGAAAACCAATGAAAAGAAAAGATCCACCATTACCCTAGGGAATCAAATTTGGAATGTCATCTAAAGCAATGGCTGGCTCAGTTTTCCCAAGGACAATAGCTAGCAAAATCAGGTCCACTTGGCATCTAATGTAGATCAGCCAGGAGCATCTAACGTAGCTAATCCACTAGAGTTAAATGGACATGTGGCACTGCAATAGTGTTTTTTTTATTTGATTTTCAAACACGTCTTAGAAAAGGTACCTCACTGTTCTTAGATATATAATATACGTCTGACAGTACAGACACCTGCTTTCTCACGTATAGGAAATCCTTCCAGCATGTTATTGTCTAACATCTGGATAACGCCAGTTTTTTAAACAACCTAACCATTTAGCTACAAATTTAATTTCCTCCTAAAATTGATCCACTTACGGTAACCACATAACCTCAGAAATAACTAGCGTGTTCTTCTTTCTCCTAACCAAAATTATGCCAAAATAGGTTTGAGGGGAGCCAAAAATATATACATATACAATTTTTTTTTAATTTCAGGAGAACCAAAAGAAACATACGTGGCTTATTAACAAAAACATGCCTTAAAGTATAAATTACCTTCTCATGAAAAGAATTCAATTTATGATTCAACAGAAAAATATGTGTACTGGGTAATCTGAGAAATCTGCATCTGCTCAGGCTCCTAAGAATCAGAAACCAAACTGAGCTGACGGAAATATTATGCGAAGCAAAAATGACTCACAAAGTAGGCAATTTCCTACAGCAAATTAAAATGCAATAGCAGGCATTTCATGAATATTTGAGAGTTCTTTTTTTCTCAATGACAAGCACCTGTGTGTCTTTCACTCCTTTTGCTGTTCAAACGACATTGAATAAATGGCGCTAAACCTTTACTCCAAAGGTGCCTGTGAGGCACAACAGGGACACATGTTTCAGGCAAGTTGTCTTGGTATTTCCAAAGATATTTAGACAGAAGCATTGAGAAAATAATAATCGTTATGAATAAGCAATTCTCTTCCTGAGCATGCTAATGGCATCAATGGAAGGCATTATGTTTACTTGTGCTTTGTTCTAGACTTTCACAATGGGCTGGCTCTCTGATTGCACACTGAGTTAAATGAAGGTTCACTCTTTTTTTTGTACTCAGTGGCATTTTTGTTCAAGAAAAACATCAGCAGGGGCATCTGGGTGGCTCAGTCGGTTAACCATACGACTCAGGTCAGCTCAGGTCATGATCTCACGGTTTTGTGAGTTCAAACCTCGCGTCAGGCCCTGTGCTGACGGTGTGGAGCAGGCTTAGGATTCTCTGTCTCCCTCTCTCTCTTCCCCAGCCCACTCAAGCTGTCTCTGTCTCTCTCAAAGTAAATATATAAACTTAAAAAAAAAATCAGCAGACCAGTGTGTGGGTCCATGTTAACCACGGTATATTACTTGGAGAGGCAACAGTAACCCAGCGCTCATAGTTTTAATGATAACTACACTATATTCATCTGGTATTTGTGCTAAATGAAAAATGTACTTCATTTTTGGGAGCCGCTTTTAACATGTCAGTCCAAGATTTGATGCCTGGTAAATAACAGCCACTAATGTTTTTCCACCTTTAAAGGTATGCCTTTCCAATGAACTCACAGCATGTTCTTTTAGTCTTAAGGTCTGACTCAAATGACTTGGACCAATATGCACCTTCCAAATGCACCCTCCTCTTCTGTCCACTCCATCCGGCATGGGCTAAGTGCGCCGGGACCCCTGCCTCCCCGCTGCTCCCGAGGTTTTGCTCTGTTGTCTTTCATTCTCCATCTTGCTAGTGAAGCCATCTTCCTACAAGCGACCACGCAGCTCCTTCACTTTCAAGTCTTCAGGGTCTCCCAACATCAGTAGAGTGAGGCCCAAATGTACACATTCTCCAGCCTCAGCACAGGCCGGAGCCAGTCTTCAGGCTTTATGCTGAAAACTTTTAGCCCAGATTCCGCCCACCCCCACCCCCACCTGGAATGTCTTTCTTCTGCTATTCCCATCAAAGTCTATGAAGATACTTCTCCCCCACCCTCAGAAAGGTTTGCTCACCACCCCTTGGCCACTTCTGCTGGGGCTCTAAAGTTGTACACTTTTCATACAATACATCTCAGCACAGCAGCCAAATCATTTCTGTCCTTCACTCAAGACTTCAAAGACATTCCATCTGTCTCAGAATAAAATCCAGCCTCTGTGGTTCAATGTGATTCCAGTCCCTGCTTTTCCTCAGACTTCATCTTGTATCATGCCAGCCTCTCTATTTCCTTTGGCCATCCCAAAGCCTCCCCACCCTGGCTTCACCATGCCAGGCATATTCCCACCCACCCTGGGTACCATATTCACCCGTTGCCAGAAACACTCTTCTCTGGATACTGACTGAAAGACTTGCTTTCCACTTCCCCGTGTTTTTTGTTGACACGTCACCCATTGGTCAGGCCTTCCCTGACCACCCAAGTGTAAATAACAACCATATGTCCCTATTCCCAGGCAGTTCCCACTTCCCTGTTCTGTACTGTTCACCATTGTACTATTGGCAACTGATGTCATATTGTCCACTCTTGACTATTCCTTCTAGAATTACACCTTCAGGGGTGCCTGAGTGGCTCAGTTGGTTGATCATCTGACTGTTGATTTTAGTTCAGGTCATGATCCCAGGGTTGTGGGATCAAGCCCTGTGTCAAGCTCCACACTGAGGGTGGTGTCTGCTTGAGATTCTCTCTCTCTCCCCCTGTCTACCCTGCTCACACACTCTCTCTCTCTCAAAAAAAAAATCACACTCCCCATCACTCTTTATTCTCCTATGCTGCTTATTTCTTCCCATACTCTTTATCACCAGCTTGCAATTCTATATGCCTCATTTAATTGGTTTATTTTCTCTCTCCCCGTCCTAGAATATAAGCTTATGAGTCCAGAAGCTATATTCCTAGCTTGTTAGAACAGTGCATAAAACATAGTAGCCACTCAATTCATATTTGTCAAATGAACGACTACTATGTTTCTCAAGTTTGCTATCTCCTAACTAAATCACTTGGACTTTTAACCTACAGAGGACATTATTTTTTCATATACTCAGTGATATACAGAGTAGTTGGGAGAGAGAAGAGATTTAATCAGTGTGCTTATTAAACACAAAAACATTTCAGATTTTGGTCTATCCCCCCTAAAAAGGATAAGTGACCTTTTTTTTTTTTCACATAGTTCTAAAAATATTCCACATGTCAGAGCAGAAAAAACAATCTTTTGAGAATACTAATTCAGCTCATATAATGAATATCTTAGACTCTACTGGCCTTGGTCAAAACTGACTAACCAAAAAGAAAAAAGATCAACAAATCATTCATATAGAGATCTGTAACACTTAGTTATTTCATATCTATGTCATTTCTCATAATATTTAAGTTCCACTGACTGAAGCTGCTCATTGGAATAAAGGTATTTAGTGAGTTGAGCTACGGAATTTTTAAAATAGCTATTTCAAAGGTGCTTCATCATAATACCAAGTATCTTACAGTATTTAGGGAAAGGAGGAATTGGTGTTCACTTTCTTTGACTAAAAGATTTGAAAATTTGGGTATGGTACCTAAGGTCTGATATGTGACAAGGAGTAAAGAAACTGTCGGCAAATTAAGGAACAATCAATGGGGGGAAATGAGGAAAGAGAAGGAGACTGTAACCTGACCCTTACAACATCAATCTAAAAAGCCAGAATGGTTGGTCAAGGCTTCCAAGTAGACAATGGCAGAGCTGCTCTTAGGACTTCTGTTTCCTACGTTTCTACCTGGTTTCTTATGCTTCTCAGGGATACTTCACACAGAGGGATATAAACGCTCCAGCCCTAGTTTGGAGTCCTGAACACACTCTAGGCTTCTAAAATCACATTTACTATAGTGTGAATGGAAAGAAATTTAGAGCCAGGGTATTTAAATAGAAACCACCATCCTTATAAAATGGGTTATAGAACCATTAATTGTCTGCTTAGAGCCTCAATTATAAGATCTCTAGGGTACCATTTCAAAAATTAAAGCTTAAAAGATGCACTGGTGGCCTGGAAAAGCTATTGTAGCCTCGAGAAATGTCTAACCTTCCCATAGGGGAATGAGAGTGTGCATGGGGAAGCTGGCCTCGTATAGAAAAGTCATCGTTTACCTCTTCCTTGCTTCTGGATGTGCCAGTTTCATGATGCTTTGAGCAATGTCCTAATAGCTACCTACTTAGTGAACTCTCAGTTTTTCCTATGGGAATAAATCCTACTGGAATAAGATAAGTGCAATATTTCCCAAGAGAAAATATATGATGTTTTATTGGCTAGCTGAAAGTCTTTAAAACCATCTACCAACTACACAACATAATGAATTTCGAGAATCTTCAAGACGAATGAACTCCTTATAGAATATATTCTGCAGGCTTAACTGAGAGCTCCCAACCTTTACCTAACACCATTACTGACAGATCTCTCCAGGCCCTGGCCCGTGGGCTTGGAGCCATGCAAACAAGCAATAGACAGGTTTCTCCTATCTGAACAAACTGCCTACAGCGAGGCCTACTAGCTACAGGAAATAGCCTGGACAGTAAGTGTACCCAGTAACAACAGGAAAAGGACAATGAGATAAAGGAGAGTAACCACAAGGTGCAAATTTCAGGAACAGGAATAAACGGGGCTATTTTATAATGGAAACGCAGCCAATCCTCATCGGATGCAGATTCTGTTTTTGCGAATTTGTGTAATTGCAAAAATGTATTTGTAACCACATAATCAATGCCCACCACACTTACAGTCACTCACACACATGCACAGAGCGGCAAAGTTTTGAGTCACCACACATTCCTGTTTCCAGCTGACCTCGTACAAGGCAACTCTCTACCTTGTTTTAGCTCTCATGACATAAACAAGTGACCTGTAGTGTCCTATTTAGTGCCACCTTTTTGTTGATTTTCCTTTTTGCACTTTTGTGCTTTTTGTTGGTGATCTGGCTGTTTAACATGGCCCTCAAGTGCTGTGTTGGGGTGCTGATGTGCCTTACTTGGGGCCCTCAAGTGCTATGGGGAAGGCTTGATGTGCCTTACTGGGAAATCACATGTGTTAGATAAGCTTCATTCACACCTGGGTTATTGTGCTGTAGACCGTGAGTTCGGTGTTAATAAATCAAATACGTATTTATAAACAAATAAAAAGGTTATACATTGACGGCTGATGAAATGTTGAGAGCAGAGGCTCAGAACCTAACCTGCATGTCCCCCAGGGCAGAAGTTCAGTGTCCAGTGATCCGGGTGCAAGGATACTTTATAGAACATAACTACAACATATAAAGAGGTTGAGTAAAGGCCAAAGGGTTTTCTAGGCCACCGCTAATATGAAATAGTAACTAGCTAGTATGCTACTGTATTAATTGTATCACTGTAAAATGTTATGAAAATTATAGCTCCTTTTAGTGAAATCTTAATTCCAGCTCAACTCCCTTTGGATTCCTTTCAAATCCCTTTCCATCAAATGTGTCTTGAAATAAGCTATAGCAACAAAACACATTATGACACTGGTCCATTATTTTGCTAAGCTAATTAACCATCATGATTCATTTCCCACACAGAGAGGTACAGATTTATAGTGTAACGAAAGAAAACTGGATTAGGGTAGACACAACTGGGCTTTGTGCCCTGGCTGTGTATTTACCAGTTATATGAATCTGAACAAATAACTTTACTTCTCTGATCCGCAGCTTCCTCAAGTTGTCTGAGAAATAAATTAAATACTGTACAGAAAACCACACATGAGTTGCATTTAGTAGGAGCGTAGTTATTTTCTTTTAGTTTATAATTAAGCAATATTGTTACTTTTCTTGTTAAGAATAACTGGTTTTTATTTCCAACTCAAGACTTCTGCCTTTTTTCTACTCTTCCAATTTTTGAGTGAGTGTTCACTGATCAACAGATTTTAATGGAATGCCTCTTCTTTATCATATATGGGCTCATCACCAAAGGGACACATCGTTGACTAAGGCACAGTTTTTGCCACCCAAAAGGATATAATCCACTGAGGGAAAGCAAAAAAAAAAAAAAAAAAAAAGGTAGGTATCACTTTTTTAAATGAAGTGGGATAATGTTAAGAGATACACAGAATGCTATAAATTGTACAGAATGGGTTGAAGAGGTTGGGGAAATACTGTTTAAAAAAATCTTTCTATAAAAGGCCAATTTAATATATCTTGATGTGTGAGTAGAAAACAATCAGGGAAGTCAAGAGGCATTTCAAACAAGGTAGCAGCTTACACAAAGACCAGGGGGCAAGAAAGAAAAGGTTAGTTTAGAGTCTTACAAGAACTTCACCATGGTTAAAAGAAAGTGTTTAAAAATAAGGGCGAAGGAGCCCTAAAATTCTCATGGCACCAGCATTTTCTATGTCAGTACTTCCAATTGTGAAGCAATGAAGGGATGAATTCAGTAAAATAAGTTGGGGGAAGGGGCACATTAGATTATCAAGGGATGAATTCAGTAAAATAAGTTGGGGGAAGGGGCACATTAGATTATCACATTAGAATATCAGGCTGGAGACTTACAAACTGGTGCTCCAACACTGTTTCTCTCAACTATACTGTTCATCATAATAGGAACACAGTCTGTGGACTAAAACTACCAGAAGTATAAACAGTTTGGGTTTTTAGACAATTTATAGCTGCCACAAGCTTAAGGAGAACAGTTGAGATGCATTTTATTTGTTCGTTGATACTAGTCAGGTTCATCACATGTACACCATGTCTAAGTAAAGCTGGCCTAATGGGCCAGCCAGGCAAGAAAGCCATTCAGTTAAACAAGCTGTGTAGTAATTAGGAAGACAAGGGGAGAAAAAACACCCAAAAAACTGGACCATATACTATCTATTAGGAAGAAAACAACTGATGCCATAAAATTCCATTGAACATAATCTAGACTTCCTTCTGGCTCCTTCCTTCACGATTCAGGTGGCTCTTTCAAGACTGTGCACCTCCTTAGTGTTATCAGTCCCATAAAATAAAACATTTCCTCTGCACATGTGCAGAGGGACTTGTAAAAGTTCAGGTCAACCTGGAGATAGTCACCCTTTTAAAATATATCTGAAGTCTTAAGGAATAAAGTCTCATTGCAGTTTAGTTTTGCCCACCTTCTCCCATTTCCTGCTCATTTAGAAAACAGCTACAGTAACTGGCTTGTTCCCATATTACGTGACTTTAAAGAATTTAAATAAGAAGCCATCAGCCTCAAATAAGAGTGGCGGTTGCAAAGTGAATGCCCTGGCAAATTTACACAGGGAGATGTTCAGAGTGACAAATGATCGAAACTGTAGTTCACAATCACAGATAGCAAAGGCAAATTAAATACGGAGTCCTGCATTATCTGGAGAACAATTACAGAATGACCAAGCTAACTCCAAAAGCAGTGCAATTAGTAAACAAACAAAAACATGGCTCTTTCAAAAGTCAAATGCTTGCTTAAGAACTTAAACAATACCACACTGGCACATATTTTTGAAATGGTGAAGGAATATACACACCATTCACCAAACTTAATGAATGCCAAAGAGAACTGAAACTAACAACTATTACTTGTTACTATTACTTGAATAGTTATTATAAGAGTAATGATTATTGGGGTGCCTGCGTGGCTCAGTGGGTTAAGCGTCCGGCTTCGGCTTAGGTCATGATCTCATAGTTCATGATTTTTGACCCTGTGTCAGGCTCTGTGCTGACAGCTTGGAGCCTCGAGCCTGTTTCAGATTCTGTGTCTCCCTCTCTCTGCCTCTCACCCACTCGCACTCTGCCTCTGTCTCTCTCTCTCAAAAAGTAAATACTGAAAAGAAATTTTTTAGAAAGAATAATGATTATTATTAATTGATACTAATCATCAGAGTAAAATACCTCTTAACCATTTTGATACAGAAGTAATCTTTTAAGTCACTAAAGCCTCTACTAAATCGATCACTAAAGATCAGTACATTATCAGTAGCTCTTCCCTCCAAATATTTTGGGATTCACATCCTGCATTTATAATAGGAACAGAAGAACAAAAAGCAGCAATGGTGACTGGAAGCTTAAGCATTAAGCTCAAACATCAAGTATACATATTTGTATCTTATTCCACGAACACAAAAAATTGCATTAATAGACACTGGAAATTCTTTTCCGTGCTAAGCATTCCAAACAAAGGATTAAAATTTTAGTAACATAATATCAATAATTAAAAATACCAGCTATATTTATTTATTGTGTACACAGCAAGAGAAAATACTAAGATCACATGATTGTTAACTTCTAGTTGCCTTATTATCAGAGTAGATACTCTAAAAATTTCCTTTCTGTTTGAAAAAGAAGAGGAAGACTGGAATGAATAAATCAGCAATTTTCTCAGAAATATGGCAGAGAATGCATTTTATTTGGTGATAGAGGTAAAATTCTTTGTGTGTACTTTAAAATAAAAGCTGTACGAGTTCAGTAGGATTTTCAGTATGGACATGCCCATAGGTCATCCAGACCTTGGATACCAGATCTCTTATACAATAGTCCACGTTTGACAACTAAACAACGGCCATGGCATTTTTAGTTCTAAAAGAAGAAAGTGTAGATATTCCACCCAAAAGAGACAAGGAGGAAGCCAGTGACTATATACCATGAACCATAATTGGTAATCATAACCACAAAGGGGGTTTTGTTATGTCTTTGGGGGATTTTGCAGGAGGAACAAAGCAGGAATGAAACATTACACAGAAAAAAGATGATACAATTTTAGAATCTTATATTTTAAAATATTTTGATCGAAGTCATATTTTCTATATGTAGCCTCCTCTCTCATTATTACCTGCACATTTGCATGAAAACAGACCATTTTTCAATATTTATCTGGCTCCTGTGGCTCAGTCTCCACCTGAACTCTTAATCCTCCCTTTGTGACATAAATCCAGTCACTGTGAAAATCATTCCATGCCACTGACAGAGGATTATAGCTTCATGTAGGCAATATGCAGCTAGAACAACAGATGCATACTCCTTGGCAACCCAAAGTCTGGAGCAGAAAGTACTGAGAAAAGAAATTATAAAATAAGTGGTGAAGTCATGGCTGCCACAGAACTATAGTAGCACAATCACTACCAAAGGTTGAGGCTGATATTTGCGATATGATTTATCAAGTGTTCCTTAAACTAAGGTTTGTGGGCAACATCAAATTATCACTAAGAAATTTACAGGCATGTCCAAATTATTACTAGGAGGTCTAATGTGGTCGAAGACCCTTTCTTGAGTGTTCCTTGCAATGGGTAAGAATTGCAACCCTCTTGCTTATGAGATCTTGGACCAGTGAAGACAACAACATAAACTTCACAGCATCGGTGAGTTAAACTAAGTGCCCCACGCTGGCCATGGAACACAGTGAGGATTCTGGACTGATAGAATTATCATTTGGGAGGGCACATTAGGTGGCTCAGTCAGTTAAGAGTCTGACTTTGGCTCAGGTCATGATCTCACAGTTTATGGGTTCAAACCCTGCGTCAGGCTCTGCACTGGCATGGGATTCTCTGTCTCCTGCTCTCTCTACCTCTCCCCCGCTCATCCTCCCTCCCTCTCTCTCTCTCTCTCTCTCTCTCTCTCAAAATAAATAAATAAGAATAATTTTAAAAAAGAATTATCATTTGCAGAACATTTGGGGTCAATGCATATTCTTCTTCAAGGTATCCTAATTATTAAGTTTGTCTTCATCTATTAATTTAGGCATCAAATGCTCCTGTTCCTCATTATTTGTGGATTCCATAATGCGAATTTGCCTACTTTCTCAAGTGTATTTGTGCCCTCAAAACAAATACTCGTGGCACATGTCACTTGTGGACATGCACAGATTGGTGGATAATTTCAGCCACCCAATGTGCACCTTCCAAACTAAGTTTGAACTGGGCAATGCTGTGCCTTCTTGATTCAGCCAGCTCTCACACTGCAAACTAGTGTCCCTTCGCGGTCTAGTTAGCGCCACAGCGTTTGCATCTTTGCTTTCTGTTGGTAATTTCACCGTTTCAAATGGAGTGCTCAAGGGCTGTCTCACGCTCAGTCCTAACTACAAGAATAAGGGCTGTCATGCGCCTTATTAAAAAAACACATTTGTTAGAGAAGTTGCATTCAGGCACACGTTACAGTGTTGTGTGTGAGGTCAATATTAATGAATCAACAATAAGGTACAGCCAGAAAAAGGAAGAGGAAATTCTCAGATCTCTGAGGCTGGTCTGGAAAATACTAAATACTAAAGTCACAATACATTTATAGTGGCTTAATTTGTGGGTTCCTGAGATAAATTTTTTAAAACATTAATTAAAAAAAAAGCATAGTGGACAGCACAGTGGTGTGGTTGAAAGCCAAAGAAATTTATGGCTAAGTCCATCTCAGTTACCACATCATTATAATTATTTAAAAAAACTGAATATAGGGGCGCCTGGGCGGCGCAGTCGGTTGAGCGTCCGACTTCAGCCAGGTCACGATCTCGCGGTCCGTGAGTTCGAGCCCCGCGTCAGGCTCTGGGCCGACGGCTCGGAGCCTGGAGCCTGTTTCCGATTCTGTGTCTCCCTCTCTCTCTGCCCCTCCCCCGTTCATGCTCTGTCTCTCTCTGTCCCAAAAAAATAAATAAAAAACGTTGAAAAAAAAACTGAATATAATTAATTATAAGAAATATTGCTTTATTTATTTACATATATATTTACTTACATATAGAAACTTATACAAGGTTATCTACTTAACAGTTGATGCAATGTTGTGACCAGAGGCTCACAGGAACTTAACCTTCTATTTCTCCTAGGAGCAATGACTCCAGTATTATTTAATTCACTGTTAGTGGGGATGTTATGCAACACAAATACCACACAAAATGAGAAGGAACTATATGTAAAACCTTTAAAGACCATCTACTAATTCAAATCTCTACTATACTGCATAGAATTCCCAGATACAAACACAAGGCACCCAACCCCATTAGATCTGAATTTCAGATGAACAATAAATTATTTTTTAGTGTAAATATGCCCCATTCAATATTTGAAATTCAAATTTAACCAAGCATCCTGTATTTTGTTTTAATTTTTTTATGTTTATTTATTTTTGAGAGAGAGACAGAGCGCAAGTAGGGGAGGGGCAGAGAGAAAGAGGTAGACAGAATCTGAAGCAGGCTCCATGCTCTGAGCTATCAGCACAGAGCCTGATGCGGGGCTCAAACCCACAAACCATGAGATCATGACCTGAGCTGAAGTCAGCAGCTTAACTGACTGAGCCACCTAGGCACCTCAATCTCTCCTATTCAAAATCTTCCAGCACTGGGGCGCCTGGGTGGCGCAGTCGGTTAAGCGTCCGACTTCAGCCAGGTCACGATCTCGCGGTCTGTGAGTTCGAGCCCCGCGTCAGGCTCTGGGCTGATGGCTCGGAGCCTGGAGCCTGTTTCCGATTCTGTGTCTCCCTCTCTCTCTGACCCTCCCCCGTTCATGCTCTGTCTCTCTCTGTCCCAAAAATAAATAAAAAACGTTGAAAAAAAAAATTTAAAAAAAACAAAATCTTCCAGCACTTTGACACTATATTCTTTCTTTTTTTTTATGTTTTGAAGGATGAAATTTACAGTTCTGTAGGCTTATTCTCCTTGAGAATTTGTCCTCCCCGAAATGTAAAATACCAACTTCCTTCCTGAGAGAATACTGCGTTAAAGAGAAAAATACAGGTGCTAAATCTAAAGAGTTAATCTTATTTCTCAAAAAGTACAAGTGATTCCATACTATATCTCAACATAAATATGAAAATGTCAATGTTGTCTACCTAAAAATGTAACAACTGCTCTGAGCTGGTGCCATTTAAAAACATGATACATAACACATAGTCACTGAACTTATTAGCATTTGATTTGTTAATTCTAAGTAGAAATTATCACTTGTACCACTTGCTTTACCACTCAAGCCCTAGAATTCCTATGAGGCCCTTCTCTCATCTATAAGGTTTTTTCTCCCAAGATTCCATTGTTATAGCCTCCAGAATTAGGGTCTGGTACATACACGAGAGGAACGGGCAACCATACATAATAGCAATGATCATCATTCACCCACATTTATTTCGCCTCTTCTTCCCGGCACAAGGGGGATTCTTCTCTCAGTCCTACTTTAAGGCTGCCCCTAGGCTCGCTGTGACCAGTGCCATCAGAGAGGAAGTGATGTGTGACATTTCTGAATGGGAGCATTTAACTGCTGGTGCTCAACCCTCCAGCCACTCTTTCACTGCCATAGTGATTGCAAAACCACATGCTCTCAAAGGGGACTCATAAGACGAAAATGGCCTGATCGGCCAAGCCAGCAAGCGGAGACCGCTGTCCAAGAGCAGGCGCGAGCGAGCGATGACCCTCGGCAAATCCCTCTTGCAGCCAGTTCTTCATGGTCCACTGGCTAAAAGTGGTTTTCACATTGGAAATGTAATATATGATAATGACTCTTACCCTTTTAGTCGGAAGAGTTACTCAATTTTGCCCCTTGCCTCACAATGCTTAAAATATTTACTCTCTGGCCTTTTACAGAAAACTTTGCTAACCCTCGTCCCAAAGATTCACCCAGACCCACGACAACTTTTGTGTGAGCAACAGATAAACGTGTGTAGCACAAGAGAGATTTGAGTCATCACAGCGGTGACAGGAAGGCAGTTTCAATACTGTCACTCAGTAGTAATAAAATGCTCCGAGGTTCAGCTTCCACCTTGTCTAACAGGCGCACATTAAATAAGATAAAATATATGAATAGACTACTGGAAGTCATAAATGAGCCAGGATGGGAGATTAAACAGACCATGTTGAGGCTAAGTTGAAGGGGGGGTTCAACAACGCATTGATTATAAAAGTCTCTTCTACCTGCTTCACAATTTTACCCAAGTCCAGCCCTATCGAGAATAAATTTGTCGCACATGTGTAAATTCTTCCAAGTGTTGCATTTTAATTTTCCTATTACGTCTTTTATGTAGCTTTTGGTAGGCACTATGTCCGCCCTGTGGTCCAAGATACACAAATCCAAGTGGACAAAGTCATGCATAAATCTAAAATAAAGAACGACCTATCATTCATTTTGCATGTCGACTTGGCCAGGTCGAAAATTCAGAGGAGACTTCATGTGAAATTTTTGCAAACAGCTTCCCTCCTATAAATAAATAAGCCTATGGGACCCCAAGCCCAGGTTCCTTCAAAGAAGAAATCTCCCTCACCACTTCTGGTTCTCTGCCTTATTTAAGATGAGCAATTTTCTGCTGGGTATAGTTCTTGGGGCTGATTATTCTCTATTGTGCTGCTTCTCTTAAGAAGTATCTGCATGAAATTACTGCCCAGAAGTTTAGGATTTATGCATGTTAGGAAACACCATCTCTGACTTCAAAAGCCAATCCGAATTACATTTACGTGTTCAGTCTGAGCAATCCTGTCTAATTAAACAACGTATTGATCACAGAAGCAATGTGGAGCAGATTACGTTGTATTTGTAATAATTCACTGATTAGAGGTGGAAAATTCAGAAACATATGAAATAAAGTCCTCATTTAAGAAAAGGATTTTAAATACTGCCGAGGATGAACATAAAGTACCGGGAGGTTCTCGTTAATAGGAAAATGCATCACAGACTCAGAGTGAGGTAATTGCCATTTTCAGGTGTAATTTCTAACACATCCACGTGGATTAGTTCCCTGGGTGTGACATTTTGTAGGAGGCTGTGCTGTGGGAGGAGACTGGGCAACAGAATTGGGAGAAACAGGTCCAAATACTGTTGGAAACTTCATGTTCTTCGTACTCATTGTCTATTTTTAAGCGTAACACTTTCTACGCTCTTTAAAAAGTGAGTATATGGAACCCCTTTCACTGTACATGAGCAAGATTTTCATTATGGAAAAATAATGCTTAAGCAGAGCTGTTTAAAAACTGTAAGAAATATTTCCAGCATGCCTCCACTCATTTGCCATTTTACCCAAATAAAACATATGAGTTAATTTAAAAAATGATCTGTGAGGATGCAAAATAGATACACACCCATGAAATATTAAGTAATACATAACAGTTTTTTTTTTTTTTTTACAGTTTGGATGCCTTGCACGTAGAAATGAGTTTTTTCACTACTTCACAGACACACAGATTGAGATGTTCTCCTCCCTGCTAGCCCCGGCATAACATGCTGCCCTGAACTGTCCTCAAACGTTCCCTTATCCGAAGGTCTGATGCTCTGGAGTTCTTCACTGACCGTAATGGCCACCCTCTCTCTCCAGGCTTCTGGTGTTTTGCTCTCTCACCCTTGTCCAAGTTCTTTGCAAGCCCAGACCCACCAACAGATAAATCATTTAGTCTGTCCCTGGCCAGCATGCCAGGCTCCGTTTTCCTGTGCCCTCTGTCCCTGCACCTTACACCCGATGTTGGCCCAGAATCACCAGCATCCTGTGTCCTCTCTGCTCAGGGTGGGCAAAGGCATGCCAAACAATGCCAAGAAACAAGAGGACACAGCATCGAAAATGACAAGGGAATGACTAGCACCAAGCGCAGTGAGCACTGGGGAGCAAGGGCTTCCCACTTGAGAAATAGGGCCAAGGTGTCATCAGAGCCCAGCATTGAAGATTAGGTAAGATTTTTACAAGCAGGTATAAAGTCGGGGAGATACTGGCAGAAGTCCATGCAGACACCCATCTTTGCATGTACTTGAGATTCAAAATCTCAGTTAAGCTACATTTAACTTCATTTTTTTTTAACGCTCATTTGAGAGAGACAGAGAGAGAGAGAGAGAGAGAGAGAGAGAGAGAACCCGCATGAGTAAGGGAGGGGCAGAGAAAGAAGGAGACACAGAATCGGAAGCAGGCTCTAGGCTCTGAGCTGTCAGCACAGAGCCCGACGCAGGGTGCGAACTCACGAACTGTGAGATCATGACCTGAGCCCAGGTCGGATACTTAACCCACTGAGCCATCCAGGCACCCCTAAGCTACATTTAACTTAACAACAAAAAAAAAAAAAAAGGGCAATTTGGGGCTATAAAAGTCAAACATGAACAAAATTAGAAAAAGAATTGTAAACGATGAGTGATGTGTTTATTTTTTTGTTGAGGTTCTGAGGACCTCAACCCCTAGCAGCACCTTTGCTATGACGTGTCAGAATTCTGTGTGTGGTCTAGGTAGCATCTACCTCCATATTCCCATGTCTTAAAAATATCCAAATTTTCCTTCAGATGTTGACTCCTCCCTCATGCAGGAGAAGCCAACCCCATCCCCACCCAAGTAAGGGCCCTCACTGATTTAAGCCAACACCCCCAAGTATATTCCATCCCATTGGCTTAGATCAAAGAGGGTATATGCCCTAACTCAATGCTGTTTCAAGATATGCTCAGAAGCCAAGACGGCAGTCCTTCCTCATGAAGTGAACATGAATATGGAAGATAGAAACCCCAACTGCAGCTGAAGCTGAACCATGACCTTGAGAGAATATTCAAGTGTAGTCTAACAGTTTTGTCTTGTTCTGACAAATGTCCTTTTTCCACAACAGAAACGTCTAGTTAGAGTGGATTTGGATCTCGGATAAAATAAATCTGTCAACAAACTTTTCTTATCACTTGGATACTCTGTCGATTCTGCTCCTTAACCAGGCATTGTTGGATATTGGAGCTGCCTCTACCCGCAAAATGAAATGACGTGTGGTGTGGTGTGTGTGTGTGAAAAGAGATTAAGGATTGTAGACAGCATCATGTGAACTTTTGTCTCCCTATTTTAAATACATTTCCAGGATCAATAAACAAATGCTGAATGAAGAAACACATGAATGGATTAAAAAATAAAATAGAACAAAAGGCTTTCTACACAGACACTTTACATCATCTGCCCTAAATCCTCATATTATTTTCAGAATGCCGACAAATTAATCCAGCCTAAGAACGCACTGTGAGGAGAAAAAGACCTGCAATCAGGTTTTTGAGGCATACGCTCTTATTGGCAATGAAACTCAAAGCCATCAACAGATCAATGCCATCAAGGAGGCAGAACATACACTTCTACAATTGGAAGGGACAAGACATTTTCAAATACATCCTCACGTGTTTGTAGGTATATCCAAGAAATCCAAGTCATACACCTTCCATTAAAAGGGCACAAAGCCTGTTTTTTCACCAGTGCACCAACCACTCTAGGTGCAGGAACAAATGTAGCCCAAGTGACTAGCGGGAAAAAAATCAGAAGCTGGACAAGCCACACAAAGCCCAGAGCTGGGCAACATTTGATCAGTAACTGCACAGCCTGTCTGGCAGCTTCAGAGAACTCGCATAGAGCACAAGGACAAATTGCCAAATGTAGAAAACCATGGCAGCCAACAGCTTGGATTTCACAGCTTGGAACTATCCCGAAGCCACGGCCAACTGGGGTGACCGGCCTCAGCTTTTCAGTAACCCAAGGAAACAGCAGTGGTGAAGAAGGAGAGGATCCCCTGCCCGCTAACCAGGACCAAAAAGTGAGCAACTTTTGAGCACAGTATACCCACCATATCCAAGAACGTGTGTTGACCTCCCTTCCCCCTGCAATCTGAGTTCTCTGGGCACACTGTGACTTGAAGCACATCCAGAATTCCCTATGGGTAGTCCTGGCTCTCAGACACTTAGGTGATTTCTGTAAATGACCTTTTGTTCACCCATCTGCACAATCATCATTCCTGGTTCTCTGGCTCGGAGAGTGCCGAGCACAAATTAAGTTCATGTGAGACTTATCCCGCAATCAAAGATGCAGGTTCTGTTTCCCTACAAACTTCACTTGAATAATTTAAGGCCCTGATATGTTATCAATTGCCCTTCAGCCTCCAACTTTGTCAACATTGTGTTCTTCAACATAAAAGTTTCATTTTTAGTCTTTTATTTTCCGTGTTAAATGGCCATACATCTCTGTTAACTGACCAGGATTACACAGCATATGGAATGCCAGACCTCCTCTCTTTGAAATACAATTTCCTTTTGGCTTTTCGCCCAAACGCAGTTAAGTAGTATTAGCTCCCCAGGCAGACCTCATCGTCTTTGAGTTAAATACAGTAAGAAGTGCTGATGCTTCTATTTCACTAATATCTTTGCTCTATAATCCTTTATTTTATGACCTGCCCCTGGCTGCTCCCTGAGCTAAGAATTTGCTGTTCATAAAGCGGGGTGACACGTCTCATCAAATAATGATAAAGAAAATGGTGTTCCTGTAGCTTGCACATGAGCAATCGGAACACAATATGAATGTAGATGCTCCGGGCTGCTATCGGATCCAATGTAAAAAGTAAAACATTATGCTTTCATCCAACATGAGAAAAATCTAGCTTTCTGTTGTTTTAATCTTTTAGTCATAAAAGAGACACGGACAAAATCAACCAGAGAGACTCATGTCTGAACAGCATGATGGCATCAATGTCATCATCTCATAAGCCTTTAGAACCTTTCTCGGATGAACACGCCAAAAGGACGGTGAAGAGAAATTCAATTTGGGTTGGTGTTAATAATTCTCAAATTGCTTAGTAATAATCAGATCAGGAATTTTAGAAACTGGTAATTCTGAATTTTTCTTCCCAACAGACCCCACTTTTTATTATATTTAACACACTTACACACACATGCACATGCAAACACACACTCACACACATATACACATGCAAACACACACATGCAAACACACGCACACACATGCAAATACACACTCACACACATGTACATGCAAACACACACTCACACACATATGCACATGCAAACATGCAAACACACACATGCAAACACTCATACACACATGTACATGCAAACACATATGCACAAGCAAACACACGCTCACACACATATACACATGCACGCACACACATGCACACACACTCACACGCACATGAAAACACATGCACATGCAAACACACATACACATGCAAACACACTCACATGTGCAAATGCACACGCACATGCAAACACATACATACATATGCATGCAAACACACACATGCACATGCAAACACACTCACACATATACACATGCACACACATATGCAAACACACATGCACATGCAAACACATGCACATGCAAACATGCACATGCAAACACACGTGTGTGCACGCACATGCACATACAAACACACATGAACATGGAAACACATTTGCATTCACATGCAAACACACATGCAAACACACACTAACACACATGAACATGCAAACACACCCACATCCACGTGCGTGCGTGTGTGCGCACACACAACCACACACACACACAAACACACACACACACGCGCTCTTACAAAATAAATCCCCCATGCCAGGCCCATTTTAAAGAGCATTACAAACACCGACTTCTTAAATCTACAACTATGTAGACTAGGTTCTAAATTACCAAAATTTTTTACAGATGAAGGAGCTGAGGCACAGAGAGATTAAGTAAGTTACCCAAGGTCACAGAGCTTGTATGTGACAGAGCCAGGCAGTCTGGCTCCAAAGTCTATATATCCCCCCCACTACAACAGGTTGCCTCTCTCTATAAAGCAGTATTTAATATAAAACCCAACCTTTGAGACCTTTGATTAATACTACTTAAATTTTGTTAAAAAAGAATAGTGGACCAACTTCAAACAAGGGTAAAGGAAAAAAATAGTATATAAATATGCACTTTTTACTTTGAAAAAGCCTTAGCAATGTGATAAGGTGGAGAAGACAGCTTATGGATTTTGCTTTCTAAAACCTTCGATAAATGAAACCAGTTTAAAATTTAAATTTCATTTAAATTTAAATGCAGTTTTGATAAGCTTCTTAAATGACTACTGTTGCTTCCCCTAGGACATATTGATTTCACATCTTACTGTCTGTTTCTAGAAAATAGGGAAAAAAAAGAATCTGGTTTTTAAATGCCTATCCTACTTCTCTCCTGAAAACAGTGTTGTGTTCAAATACAAATGACGTGGGAGAAGAAAAGAAACAGAAAGGTACAGACGGAGAAATAAATGATCAGTGCAAAGTCTCTTCAGTCAACACCTCTGTTGTGTCTCAACTTCCTGTCTTGTCTCTACCCCCTACTCCTCCAAACTTAGCATCCATGGTACTGTCTGTGCTGCCCCCCCGCCACCCAGACTTCTCAAAAACCCTTTCACACTCAATTCAGGGGTCTGGAAGCTGATGTGTGTGGCTTTTTGTCATTCCTTCTCACTGTTATCTTCTCTGCTTTTCCCCTTTAAACTAAAGAACAGTTTCTTAAATGTGTTTGTTGGGATGATAATGGCAAGTATCAATAAATTAATAATAAAAAATATTACTCCCAGGTACTATGCTGTCTCACATGTTTATTTTTTCATGTTTATTTATTTGAGAGAGAGAGTGAGAGTGTTCAAGCAAGTGGGGGAGGGGAAGAGAGAGAGGGAGAGAGAGAATCCCAAGCAGACTCCACACTATCAGCACAGAGCCTGATGTGGGGCTCGAATTCACGAACTGTGAGATCATTACCTGAGCTGAAATCAAGAGTCAGATGCTTCATTGACTGAGCCACCCAGGCGCCTCTCACATATTTATTTTTTAAGCCTTGTAACAGTACTGCCAGATCAGGTAGGGATGACAGTGAAGATATTTAACACTGATTAGAACTGTCTCTGGCCATAAAAAATGGGTGGGGTTAGAAACTGCTGTAGATGATTTCCATTTCACAGAAGAGATACCTCGGCTCAGCAGGTTGAAGTGACATGCCTAAGATCACACGATTAGTTAATGTCATACCTCACCATCACACCAGGGTATGTCTGACTTATAGATGATCTCCAGTCCTGTGGCACTAGGGGATCTTTGAAAAAAAAAAGCATTTTAGTTTCCAAAAATGAGTAGGAAACACTGTGTATTGTATTTCCTGTTTTGGACATGAGTAAAGCGTAGCAGCACATTTCTGGCTCTGAGACGCCCAGAAAAGATACTGGTTTCACTTTGCTGAACCCAGAGTTTTTCAAACTCTGGCTGACAATCCACTTCTTCATGCAACACCTGTCAGCAGTAGTCCAAAAACACTGCTGGGCAATGGGAGTCTGGAAGTGTTCACACGTCTCTCAAAGATTTTCTTTGGCCTCTGAGGACCACTAACAGTTGGATGCCATAACTCTCTTTTACTTCGAATGTACAATTATTTAAAAAGTGATCTACCTTCACTGAGACATTTGGTTACCTCTGATTCACTCCTCAGGTCAGGGCTACCCAAATGAAATTGTTCTTAGGCCCCCAAAGCCACTGAACTGCCATATCCCACAAGTACCGTTAGGTCTTTTTCTTACTGTTTTCTCTGCTATACTGAACATTAAGGACACCGTTCTCTATCTTGGAAATTCTTTTCCTTGGCTATCCTCACACCAAAATGTTCCTGCTTGTTCTATTGTTTCCTCTGTCTTTTCTACCTATGCTCCCTCCACTCACCCAAAACTATAGGGATTTCCAAGGATTCTATCTTTAGCCATTTTCTCTTCTAAATCCCCAGCTTACCCAAGAAGGATAACAAGAAGGGTGTAATGATCTTACCTACAGGACTATCTTTCTTAAATCTGAATTCTGCCCCAGATCGCTTCAGCGAGCTTCAGGTTCACACATCCCATCACCACCTAGACAATTATGCGTGAAGGAATTGCATAATCTGCAATCCTAAAAGGTACAAGAATAAATTCCACCTCCCTACCCCATCTCATGACTGAACTCCATAGACTGGCTCTTCTTATCACCTCTATTTCCACTAGAAGCAACGTCATCCACCTGGAAGATTCCACTCGGAATCTGAGAGCCACTTCATCTGCTCCCCCTCCATCATCACCCAAAGTTAGGTCTAAGGTAACCACATAAAATAGAACCCCAATAAAGACACTTTTTAGAATGAAAGGGCTAGAAGGAGGGCTATTCATAATAAAAATAAGATAACTAGCGTAAACCAGGACTGTGTCCAGAGAAACTGTGGTAAAAAGCCATGCGATATTTCCTCTCTTCTTGAGACCCCGAAAACTGTCCATTCCCAGAACCCCTGCAATCAACCCATCACTGGTCATCCTCTCTCATGGCACATCCTCCCCCAACTGCCTCTTCCCAACATGAGCTATCTACCTGAGCCCGTTTAACCCTAAATTGGGTAGAGTTATGCTTTTGCTTAGGACAAAATTTTATTGTCACTCTCTGTGCCAGACTTAGTCTTTTCCCCCACCTGTATGTATTTTGTGCCTGATGACCCCTCTCTCTGCTAGAATGTCCTTCTTTCCCTTCGCCTGTCCTCCTCTCACTGATTTCCCTGGTTCATTTTATTTATCTCTTAAAACTTAGTCTCAACCCCTCTACAAAGCTTTCCATTACTGTCTCTGTTTATCACCTCCTGGTGGGCTAAGGACCAACAGCCCCTTCTTCGTGTTACCACATCAAGCTGTCAATATCTCCTTGTCTTTACCGTGTTGCGTTTCATTAATGATTCATCCCTTGCTAAACTATAAGCCAATTCGTTTATTATGTATGTTTGTATGTGTTTATGTATTTAACAATAGTTCTACCGGTTCATTAGATCTTTGGGAGTAATACACAGTGGATGTTAATTAAATGCCGAAAAGTGTTTGAAAATCCTTAGTATTTCTGTCATACTTATAGTCATCACTAACACTGGAATTGCCAACATCATAGAGTTTTGAGTTATTATACCACTACAATGCATTACCATTTAATCTATTACATATATACTTTCAAGTAAACAGACTACAACAGAGTTAACAATACTTTAAGTTTGACATTGGTTTCAAAGGCAGAGATTCAAATATTACTTTCTAAATAAAATGTCACTTCCAAAAAGTATAACCAGTAAGACAAAACCTGCAAAGAAGTAGAGAGAATGACATTGATAATATGCAATGAAAGAGCACAATCATGTTTACATAGGGAAACTTAAGGGGATGTTACTCTAAGCAGGGATTTTTAATGAACCCAAAAGATGATCATAGTGTTATTCACAATTAGAGAGAAACACCTTTCAGATTATACAACCTTTTATCAAACAGATTTCTGTAAGTCAGATTACAAATACCAGTAACACACATTCCATAAGGCCCACTGACACATTAGCTTTACCTAAGGTACCCGTTTGAAAACGATTCAACTATACATTCTCCAAGAAATAAAATCAACTGCACTTCCTAAAGTAATAAACATGCCAAGTAATAAACATGCCATACAAAACAATGACATCTGTTATTAAAAGATGATGATGTCAAACCAAGTAGATGAGAGAATAAACGGCAAATATTGCCGAGGCAGACAGCAAAGCAAACAACAAACCCCGGATATACAAACACCGAATTTTCTGGAATTTTTTGCAAAATTTTTAACAAAAGTAGGTCTCTCCTCAGTATTAAGTTAAGACCATCATGCTATCGTCTAGATAAGTAAAAAAATTAAATGACTCAAAACCAACAGTAAAGAATACATCCATTCTTTATTAATCTGTTTTTCTATACAGGTAGGTCTTAATTTTCAAATGCACAACACGCAATTTAACTCATTTCCAAATAAGGAACTAGGGCTCCAGCTGTGTCAAAGAAATTTGGTCTAAAATGATTTTTGTCACACTGATTATCAAGAAAGCCCTCTATGACATAATATCATAATGCAGCCACCATTTAGAAACACTGTTCCTACCATAAGTCACATTCTTAACGCCATCTGGGTGGCTCAGTCGGTTGAGCATCTGACTTTGGCTTAGGTCATGATCCCACGGTTTGTGAGTTCGAGCCCTGTGTGGGGCTCTTTGCTGACAGCTCAGAGCCTGGAGCCTGCTTCCAATTCTGTGTCTCCCTCTCTCTCTGCCCCTCCCCCATTCGTGCTCTGTCTTTCTCAAAAATAAACAGTAAGTCCTCTATGACATAATATCATAATATCATAATTTAGAAACAGTGCTCCTACCATAAGTCACATCACATTCTTAATGCCAAATAATTAATTACAAAATAAAAGCATACAAGACCAAACAATATTTGGGGGATCCCATCAATTGTTGAATCATACTAAAATATAACTGTTAGCAAATATGTTTGGGAATAGCAATACCATTTAAAATATTATCATTGCAAATTAGAATTATCTGCAGTACTGGCAGAAGGCCAGTACTGATTATAAGTTTATTATTATAAGTGTCTTAAATATTACTGGATAGCAGGAAGGATAGATGGATGGCTGGACAGAAATTCTCAAACATGGGTAAAAACTAATTGGAGTATTTTCACTCCTACACAATAACTCGTGGGTGATGACTTTTCATAATATAAAGTCTATCAAACCTGTTAATATTCTTCTCGTCTAAAATATCACTGTTGCATTACTACTGAGTGATATGTTTCACCATAGTGATCACATCAAATACTTAAAAGAAGGACAGTGGTTACTTTAAAACAGTATATTGATTTGATTGAGAATCTAAAGCTGTTTGTCGAGTTTCTTATAAAACTAATAAAGCCTGTGAAAGCCCAAACTACAGGATTTCATCACAAGAAACCAAACTGAATGAATGTCTCCAAGCCCCTGCTCAAATGAAAACGTAGACTGTACATTTAATAAATATTTAATAAGGCAATTGCCAGTACTATAATCCCCGAAACACCTCTGGTTACAAATAAATAATCACGGCCTGAATAATCCCAACTGGCTATTGGAATGAGTGGCTGTCTGTTGTCTGAGCATTACCAGGCCAAGTTTTTGGGCTCCTGGTCATACCTGAGGTCTCCTAAGGAAAACCTACTACACACTCTGATATTTTAAAATGCAAGCAAAATACAGACAGCAAAAATAGTATATTTTAAAAATTCATCTAATGAAGATATTTTAAATATAATTAGAAAAGCTTTATATTTTAAATTTGGCCAAATAGGAATAAACAGTATTTGATTATGACAAAAGCATTGGCTGCACTCGTCATTTCATACGTCTCAATTTGGAGTCCACATTCTCCTCTAGCAAAGATATTGTTGAGCTCCCTTAATAAAGCTGAAGTTTATTTGAATATTTCCATATTCTAAAAATTTGATGTCACCTGGAGTTTTTGTTTCTTTCTAGGGGTGTGTGTGTGTGTGTGTGTGTGTGTGTGTTTATTCCTGAGCAAGTAGTTTCTCAGCCATTAACTTATGCTTATGAATCAGAAATACAAATATATCTCTAAATTCAAATGTATTTTCTGGAGACAGAAGTTACTTTTGATTTGATTTATATAAACTGCATTGTGTTATCTGCTAAAACCATCCATGAACAGATTTTCCAATTAATTGTAGTAAAATGTAGGAGAATACAACCAATTAGTTGGCATCTTACCTTTGGTGAATTAATTTTTTATTAATTGATTGATTTTTTTAATGTTTATTTTTGAGACAAAGAGAGAGAGAGACAGTGCAAGTGGAGGAGGGACAGAGAGACAGAGAGAGGGAGACACAAAATCTGAAGCAGGCTCCAGGTTCTGAGCTATCAGCACAGAGCCCGACGTGGGTCTCCAACTCATGAGCTGTGAAATCATGACCTGAGCCGAAGTCAGACACTTATCCCACTGAGCCACCCAGGCACCCCTAATTTTTTTTCTAAATCACACTTCCACAAAGGCAATTAATAACCAAGGAAAAGAAATAAAAGATATCTAGATTGGAAAGAAGAAATAAAGGTAATGCTATGTGCAGATATATGACCTTGTATATAGAAAATCCTAGGATGGTCGCAAACACACAAACACACACACACAAACAGAACTAGTAAATGAGTTGCACAAAGCTGCAGGATACAAAATACACAAGGCATTGTATTTCTCTGACTTCTACTAGCATAGTAGACTCAAGTTTCATCCACATGTGGCAATTGGCAAGATTTCCTTCTTTTTTATTGCTAAGTAGCATTTCAGTGTGTACACACACATACCCCACACATTCTTTATTCATTCACCCATCAATGGGCACTTAGGTTGTTTCCATACCTTGGCTATTGTGGGTAATACTGCAATGAACATAGGAGTGCATATATCTTTTTGAGTTAGTGTTTTTTTTTCATTTTCTTTGGATGAATACACAAAAGTGGAAGGAAAATCCAGATCATATGGTAGTTCTATTTTTTTTTTGAGTAATCTCCACACTGTATGATTTCACTTATATGTGGAATCCATAAAGCAAAACAAAAGAACAAATAAAACCACACTTATAGAGAACAGACTGGTGGTTAGCAGAGGAGAAGGGGGGTCGGTGGGGGCAAAAATGGTGATGGGGCCCAACTGTATGGTGACCAATGGTAACTAAACTTATTGCGGTGACCACTTTATAGCATACATAAACTCAAAATATTATGTTGTACACCTAAAACCAATATAAGGTTATATATCAACTTTACCTCAACTAAAAAAAAAGACAAAGAATGGTAAAAGAATACTAAAATTTGTTAAGACGACATACATTTTCCATAAATATCTCCTGACAATCTTAGAAGGCCAAGTGAAGTACAAGGGTGTATCTTCTCCAGTACCCAAATAATAGTGAAATTTTAGGGGGAAAACCCTTGTGTTGAAGTATTTCTTACCAAGGTGACATTAAAAAGAGTGAGTAAGTGGCAATTAGTACAGTCACACTGAAGATTTATTGGGTGACTTCTGCAAACTGCTGGGACAAGTCACATCACGTGGCATCAAGTACGTGTGACTGGTCAAAATGGAGGCAGGGCCACATGGCCAGAAGACAGCGCTTCCCATTCTTGTCAGAAGAATAAACCAACTTGGGCCCTGACAGTTACCGAGAGGGGACGAGAGCAAACAAGATGAGCAAAAAGAAAAATAACCATTGCGTTGGAAAGACTTCTCTCTCTCTCTCTTGCGCACGCGCGTGCTCTCTCTCTCTCTCTCTCTCTCTCTCTCTCTCTCTCACACACACACACACACACACACACACACACACACACACAAATGATCCCAGGTACAGAACAAGGAGCAGGTGTTTGACTTGTCTCAAAAAGGCTAACATGAAATGCTTCACAAAAGAGAAAGCTCCTGGAACACAGCTGCTCAACCACAGATGAGGTCTTTATAGTAAACACTTAAGACAACTTGTGACCAATGTCCTGTTATGACACTGTCCACGAAAGCTGACCTGCAGCAAAGCAGAGCAGCTCCGTTCCAACAGTGAAGGCTCAACATGATGGAAGAAGACAAAAGATGCTCACATCTCACAAAAGACCAAAAATGCTGAGGATCCCTACACAGCACACACTGAAATGAGACACATTTCAGACTTTACACTTCTTAAATGGAAATCACAAAACTTGAGCACATCTTAGATTTTCTGTGATTTTTTTACAGCTTTTCTTATTTTAACAACAGGAAGCAGAGAAAATGGAGGCAGTAATATCTTTGAGAAATTAGATGTGGTTTCCTTACAATTAAAAAAAATTCTTATAATGAAAAAAAAGACAGCACTTGTATTTTTCTATACACTAACAATGATGAACAATCTGAAAATGAATTTAAGAAAACAATTCTATTTACAATAGCATCAAAAATAAGAAAACACTTAATCAATGTAACAAAAGAGTAAGGCTTGTACACTGAAAACTATAAAACATCCCGGAAAGAAATTTTTAAAAATCTAAACAAATGGAAAGATATTTCATATCCAGGGATGACAAGACTCAAAATTAAGATCGCTATACTCCCCAAATTGATCTACAGATTCAATGCAATACCTATCAAACTCCCAGCTGCCACTTTTGCAGAAATTGACAAGCTGATCCAAAAATTCATATGGAAATGCAAGGGAACCCAAATAGGCAAAACAATCTTGAAAAATAAGAACAAAGTTGGAGGAGTCACATTTTCCAGTTTCGAGTCTTGTTATAAAACTACAGTAATCAAGACAATGTGGTACAGGCAAAAGGAGAGTCAGAGAATAATGGAACAGAATTGAGATTCCAGAAATAAACGCTTGCGTTTATGGTCAATTGATTTTTTGACAAGGGTGCCAAGGCTATTCAGTGGGAGAAAAGACAGTCTTTTCAACATTGCACTAACATAGATGGACATCCACATACAAAAGATGAAGTCGGACCCCTGCCTCACAGAGAGCACAAGTGCTATCTGAAAGTGTATGGCTACAGGAGCTGAGCCTGAAAAATAAGCTAAAGCTATAAAGCCCTTAGAAGAAAACATAAGAGTAAATATTTATGATTCTAGATTAAGCAACAGATACTTTAATGGAACACCAAGAGCACAGGTGATGAAAGAAAAAAAAGTAAATAAATCAAGGACTTCATCAAGATTTAAAACTTTTGTGCCTCAAAGAACATGATCCAGAAAGTAAGACGAGGGCCCCCAGGATGGGAGAAATATATGCAAACCATATATCTGTTAAAGGGCTTGTATCTAAGAATCCTTAGATCTCAAAACAAGTTTTTTAAATCAATTATAAAATGGGCAATGGATCTGAACATTTCTCCAAAGAAAATATGCAAATGGCCAAAAAGCACATGAAAAGATGTTCAACATCATTAACCACGAAGGAAATGCAAATCAACACCACAATTAGGTAGCCCTTCATAACCATTAGGATGCCTGTGTCCAAAAGGACAAATAATAATGAGTATTGTCAAAGATGTGGAAAATCAGAACCCTCACACACTACTGGTGGAGTTGTACAAGGGCACAGTCACTTTGGAAAAGAGTTGGGCAGTTTTCCAAATAGTTAAACATATAGTTCCCATACGACCCAGCAATTTCACTCTTATGCATATGTTCATACAAAAACTTGTACACAAATGTTCTTGGCAGCATTATTCTCATCACCATAGGCAAAAAGTAAAAACAAGGCACATGTCTATCAATTGATAGAGGGAAAAACAAATGGAGTGTCCACACAATGGAATATTACTGAATATTATTGAGCAATAAAAAGGAATGAAATTCAGATATGTGATACAGCATGGGTGAACCTTGAACACACTACACTAAGTGAAAGAAAAAGCGCATTTATATGAAACATACAGAGACACTGCAGCTTTGTGGTTGGCAAGTACTGGGGAAAGGGAGCAATAGAAATGACCACTAATGAGTATAGGGTTTCTTTGGAGATGATGAACGTGTTCTGCGAGGAGTTAGTGGTAATCAATGGGCAACTCTGCAAATATACTAAAATCCATATAACTGTACACTTTAAGATGGTGAATTTTATTGTGTGTGAATTGCATCTCAATAAAGCTGATATATCTATATAATATATATATAGATATCATATATATGTGTTTAAAAACTCACATGCATTTGTCTCTATACCTGCTTTTTATTTCTTTTATTTATTTTGAGAGAGAGAGAGAGAGAGAATGCACATGCATGTGCATGAGGGAGAGAAACAGAGAGAATCCCAAGTAGGCTCCACACTGGCAGCACAGAGCCTGACAAGGGACTCAGTCTCACGAACCAGGAGATCATGACCTGAGCTGAAATGCGGAGTCAAATGCATAAGCGAATGAGCCACCCAGCTGCCCCTATACCTGCTTTTTAAACGCACAAGTATAATGTAACTTGACAGTAGAAGAAATCATTGTATTGTAAACCCTAGTTTATAGTATCCAGCTCATACTTCAATAATTTCAGCCACTGGGAAAAGAAAATATAACCAAGATGAAATTAAACATTTCAAAACTACACCCTTTAAAGAAGTTTAAGTGAATGAATCACCATGATGTCCTTCCATGCTGCAATTGACAGGAAAATTAAGGAAACAAACTCCCCCTAAATCAATGTATATATATTACAGTTTAAAATGTTAATTAGTTTTCATCTAAGCATTAATGTCCCTTGGAGACACTGTGAGAAAAGCCACAGGTGGGAATTAAAGGAACACTGCTTATCTGAAATGAGGAATAATGTCTATGTTGCCAAAGTAACGAAACTGCCTCCTAAGAAATGTGCGATTTGACATTCATGTATCAATATTTCTAAAATGCACCTCTTATCTTGCCTTTGTGTAAATTTCATTTCCTACTAATGACTTCACAGATTCTCCTCTTCACATGCATGTCTTATATATTTCGGTTTCCAGAATAAATTAAACCACAGAAACTTGGCCTGGGCTGTCTCTCACTCCCCATGGAAAACATATCATCGTTTTCATCCAGAACACCACACTATATGATAATTGCTCACTCAGTTTTCGGTCTTCCACCTAAACCCTCTCATATAATGCTCCCCAGATCACAGAACTGCTGCTGGCAAAGGATCCTACAGGTAAATCTAGCTTAGATTACAAAGTAGCAATCGATAAATATTTGCTGAATTAAATCTTCTACCTTTGGGTGTTCTTTATCCCTACCCAACTTAGCAGTGAAGCAATGGTCCAAACTCCAGGGACAGGGGACTCACTACCTTAAGAGTTTCTGCCTCCCACTGTCAGCAGCTCTAGCTGTTAGAAAGTTTTCCTGCTGTTGACTGTCAACCTGGTTCCTACTTGTGACTTCTGTCGCCATATACAATCCTGCCTGTATGCTTTCCCTGTAAATAGTTATGTGTATCATGTCTGATGTGGATTTGTCCTGGTTTTCGTTCACGTTTAGCTTCCAAGCTCAAAAGTTATACTTCTCCCTGCTACAATTGTCAGATTGAGCTCCTTACTCAAGTTTGAACAAAATTATTTTTGGATCCTGGTTCTTGGATCCTTTTTTGGAACTATGCATGGGCTACCAAACTCACAGTTTTTGAACTTATGATAGATTCTTGACATATAATACTATTCCACCCCTCTTCCAAGCAGGTGAGCTCCTTTTAAACAAAATGGAGCTTTATTCTGGGTGCAAGGTCTATCTTTCAAAGTCTAGATGTCATCTGGTTCAACTAGCCTCCAGGAAAATAATTCTTTATGGTTCCTTCACTCCAATAACTAAAGCTTCAGTTCTGCAAGGAAAAATCTCCCTTTCTGATTACATCTATGTAGGCAGCTATAGAAGTTTTTTATATCCCCCTCTCTCTTAAAAGGTCTAACATACCTAAGGTTTAGTAGTCTTCAGAGGTATTTCCAAGATTACTTCCAATGGTGTTATTTGCCCTTTGAAGTACCAACAGAACAGGTTGGGGTGCATAGTTTTGATAAATTTTGGAAAGTTTGCCTCCAAATTTCAGGCACATTTTACAGATGCATATCACATTCCAACTGGCCATTTCATACAGACATAATATGACTTCCCTGTATTTGTCTAGCAACATCTCCCCTAGATCTCTACCACGATGCTAATAGTAGGTGATTCTGCTGTGAAATTCTTCTTAACATCCTGTGGATCCAGAAGGTCTAGATAAACACTCTGAGAAAGAGGAGTTGTTTTGAATAACTGCGTCTCACCTCCAAAATTTACTTATGCAATCATAATCCTTTTAGGATTTGTTCAGTAAATACAGAATGATTCACCCTACTCTGTCACAGACTGATTTGTAAATGGGAATTTCAAGGATGAGTAAATGGGGATTTCATTCAACATGCCCTTCTTAAACACACTTTGCACGTCAATCTCTGTTTGGGGCCCATAGAGGACTAAAGAATAAATGCCCTCTTGCCTGAGTCCTGTGGAATTAACTTTTATCAATGGAGACCACAACAGTGCCAGAAATCAAAAGATGAAAACACTAAGCCCATGCATCAACCATATTTAAAGTTTGGTTCTATGACTGGTAGGCTATATTTTCTAAAAAATGAAGTCATTTCTTGGCCAGGTTTAATCATTTCCAATGGTCAGTACATAATAAATGTTCCCAGGATGTTAAATAAAGGAGTTCTGGCTATTCTAAAGTCTCCATTTTGAAAGCTGTAATAAGAAAAAAAAAAGTATATATTCACAAATTGACCACCCAAGTACCATTAAATATCTTATTTATTAATAACTCTAAATAAGCAGCTCATATACAGTAGCATGTTAAGATTAAAAGGCTTCCGACATTTTTTCTTATATTAAAAAGAACACCTGCTGTTAAGACTGTACTTATTCTGTGCATAAGAAACAAATAGTTAAGGATGAAGTAATTAAAGGAACTCTCAAAATTTCAGCATCCTTGGAGAAAAAGAATTTAATGCAGAAAATAAGTCAGATTTTACTTGTATTTCTATTCCCAGCTCAATCCATGAGAACTGTCCTTAAAAGGGTACAGATTCTCAGCCCTATAAATTATATACACATTTCCAAATGCTCCCGATTAGATCCTTTTTTTTTAAGTAAATAAGCAATTTCATTGTGCACTATATGCTTGTGATAGCTCAGTTAACTGGGTTTGGCAGTTCTTTAATATGCATCAGGACTTACTAACCCAGTAAGTCTCTTTAGTTTTCTTTGGAAGCATGAAAACATACTTAAACATCATAAAAATATGTCATTATCAGCCCAAACCAGAGGGGAGTTGCAAAAAACAACAACAAAAACAAAAACAAACAAAAAACTTGCAGAGCAAAGGGCTCTAGCATTTGAATGCCACACTGAAAACTCAAGGAGGGATCTTCATTTTTCCCATTCATGGAAATAATGACTAATATGTTTTAAGAATATATTTGAAGTAATGGATTCCTTGAAGTAAGCAAAACTGTCTTTAACTGTGAGTTTACAAAAATCTTTTATTCTCAAAGAAAATGAAACTAATAGTTTAAAATCTGGGATGCTCTAAAATATTGTTTTTGTTTTTCACAAATAAGAAAAACTTTAATGTGAGTATGTTAAATATGAAATTATCTGAAAGCGGTCACAATCCCACAACAATGTGTATAGCTAGTCAGAGAAAAAATGAGATATTATCCATCAAAACTTGCTCAGGATATCTACATGTGGTTCTTACAGGTACCATATAATAATGAACATTGATTTCAATTCATTTAGAAGCCCAAGGGGATGGTAACATTATGTTAACATGAAGGCTTTACATTTTAAAATCTTCCTTACATTAATGGGATAGTCCTCCAGAAAACAATCGTGTTTCATAATCACATGTTCATATTTCAATACACTCTTATTTTTAATCTTCTATTTTATATAACCCAGTATTTACACAATGTAAGTGACCAAAACCGAAGATTTGCTATCTTTTTAAAATACTGTTTAACACTGGATAACCACCTTTAAGGACATAATATAATTTAAAAAAGGCACTCGCTAACATGCCTTGAAAAATTATTTCTATTTTTCACGTTACGTAGCTATATGGAGATTTGGATACATCAACTTTGGCAAAGCATTTACAGTAATCAACACTTGAGCATTAAAACTTTATCCACCATCAAATTCAGGTGTGATGTAGCCAAATCCTATGAATGACTTTTGCATAAACTGTGTTGTTTCCTCAACTGATACAGCACAGACTACTAAAGTGGGTAGTTATTTGAAAGAGCTTGGTATTACCACCATAAAAAGCTACTAATATGCCAATGGATGAGCACAAATGGGTTAAAATCAAAGAGGGAAACATTCTTTTTTAAGATCAATGCCTATATTATTGGATTGTTGAACCCAATTCATTCCCCTTCCAGAAAATCAGAGTGGAAGCATTCACAGGGACATCTTTTCAATATTTGTTTTTCTGTCATCAATGATTTAGAATATATTGCTAAGTTATGATAATGTTCAAGGTGGCAAAATTCACATCAATATTCCTGTTGGATTAGACTTTCCAAATAAATAGGGAGAAACCACACTAATATGACAAAATCTGCCAGGGGACCATCCCACATACTTTAACAGTACTTTTTATATATTTAAGAAGACATGAACAAAGGAATATTCCCTTGTAAAAAAAATCTAGTCATTCTCAAAAGCATAACAAATAATTCTCCTAGACGATCTTATTAGCAACATCATGAATTATACAACAGAAATGCTTGTTCAAACTGTTTTTTTTTTCTGATAAGAAACACTGCATTTTAAAAAGCAACCTCTATTTTAATATTTAATACTTTAGCATATCTTTATCTCCAAAACTAGCATGCTATTTAAGAAAGAAGTGCACTTCTTGTAATGTTAAAAGCATTTCTGGCATTTTATATTATCTACTTTTTAATGACTATATTTTCCTAGCATTAAAAATGAATTAATCTCTTTCTTCCTTAAGTACTCTGTTGAACATGGTGGAAAAAAAAAATAGTTCAACAGGTCACTTTCCCTTGTAAAAGCCATATAGATTGTTGCCTCTCTTTGCATATATGGTTTAAAAGCAAAACATCTGACTGGATCCAACTGAAAGCTCATCTTTTATGGGGTTTCACAGATACAAGATTTACTTATTTTCCATTGAATCATATTGACTCTAGGATTGGGCACTGAAAAAGAACATAATTAAGGCACAGTCTATATAGTTTCATTCATCAGAAAAGTCTGAATTTTACTCTACAGTCTAAAAGTAAAAGTATTTGGGGGGGCACCTGGGTGACTCAGTCGGTTAAGCATCTAACTCTTGGTTTTTGGCTCAGGTCACAAGCTTGCGGTTTGTGAGTCTGCACTGTCAGTACAGAGCCTGCTTGGGATTCTCTCTCTCTCTCTCTCTCTCTCTCTCTCTCTCTCTCTCCTCTCTCTGCCCTCCCCTACTCACATGCTCTGTTTTCCTCTCTCTCACAATAAATAAATAAACTTAAAAATATAAAGGTATCTTAAAGTAAGTTAATGTTAATAATTTGGAGCAGTCTATAAGAAATGTAATTGTCACATCACATTAAATAACACATTAGAGTTATTAAGTCAAGATGTCATACTCTGACATATTTAATCATCATAGTATTTGCTCCATATTAATTTAAATCACATCAACTGAACAATAGGATCTGGATGGAAGATTGTTTAGAAAATGGAGTAAAAACTGCCCATTCTGGGTAAGACATGAACAGCTACCGCCATGTCTGTCACGGAATGCAATGGGGCAATATGCAAGGAGAAGCTAATGGTTCTGGAAAATAAATTGTAGCAGGCAGAATGAAGGAGAAGACCAGGATTTGAAATACCACCAATCCAGTGGTGAGTTTACATTTTTCCCTCTGGTATACCCTGGCCTGAACACAACACACTGGCAGTGGGCGGTGGGGCACAGATGGGAGAGAACTCCAGGAAGAAGCCTCAAGTTCTGGCTCATGGATCTGGAAAGGATACTCTGAATGGGCAGAAGAGGGCAGAGATATCTCATTTACCCTCCATCCTCCACCGCTCTGCACCTCGACCCACAGCAATCTCTTAGGACCGACACAGCCTCCAGCAATGGGACCTTGCAGGAGCCAAACTCTGAGGGATACAAACTCTCGTCTTCATTTCAAGGAATTGAGTTTACAAGAGGGAAGGGCTAACCCTCTTCTTGTTTGTTTCTCTCTGCCTTCCTATGGCTTGACCCTGGATCCTGACCCAGCTGCAGAAGGGCATGGGAGAGAGAGGTAACTAAAGCCTCAGCACTCTGGATGGAGAAAAGAGAAGCATCGCCAACAGAAAATTTCTGGGGAAATAATGAAAAGAGAGGAGGTTGGAAAGTGACCTCATAAAGTTTTTTATGAACACCTGGGCTCACCTCCAAATGCACAGGCACAGGTTTGATCCTATTCAGCATGCCAAAAACTTTGAGAACTGAATTAATAAATAAGCCACCACGCAAGTCTCAAGCTGGCCCCTGAGTGGGGCACACCTGTGACAGACACAAACAGCACTGAGAAGATTTTGAAATGGAATGGCATTGGAACAGAAAATGGGTTCAAAGTCATGCCCTAAACCTAACCAGCCCAACTGACTGTGAAAACCAGAAATATCAACAGTTTCTACAAAATTTAAATAAGATCTAGAGCTGTGTATACTATTGACAATGTCAAATAAAATCCAAAATTACTCAGCACATGAAGAACAACAAAAGTCTCAACTGTACTGGAGAAGATAATGATAAAGAGACACCATTTATCCCCTGGGTGGCTTAGTCAGTTAAATATCCGACTCTTGGTTTCAGCTAAGGTCATGATCTCATGGTTCATGAGGTCAGCACAGAGCCTGCTTGGGACTGTCTTCCCCCTCCCCCAACCCCTCCTCTGCTCATTCTCTCTCTCCCTCTCTCAAAATAAATAAACTTAAAAAAATGTAAAGAGACACCATTCCATAACAATAAAAGGCCAAATGACCAAAATGACACAACCATCCTAATTGTGTATGCACCAAAAACAGAGCTGAATACAGACACCAAAACCAACAACATTGAGAAGAGAAATAGACCAATCTACAAATGTCACTGAAGATTTCAGCACTCTTCCCTCAGCACAACCTGTAGCAGGAAAGTAAGCAAGGATTGAGAAGAACTGAAAATTATCATCACTCAAATGAATGTAATTGACATTTACAGGTTGCTCAACCCAACAATAGTAGGATATACATTGTATTCAAATGTACCCGGATAATTCCTCAAGATGGAGCAATCCTGGTTCATAAAACAAATAATGACAAACTTGAAATAATTAAAATATCCAGTATGTTCTCAGATCATAATTGTTTTAAACTAGACATTATTAACAGAAATTAAGAGAAAATTTCCCTCAACACCTGGAAGTTTACTCACACACTTCTAAATAATCTATGAGTCAAAAAGAAAATCTCAAGGAAAGTTAGAGAATACTTCAAACCAAATGAAAATGAAAATACAATATATTAAAGTTGTGAGATGTATCTAAGATATAGGTATAGCATTAGATGCTTCTATTAGAAAGAAGAACTATCTCAAAATTTCCACCTTAGGTAACTAAAAAAAAAAAGGCTAAATAAATATGAAGCAAGTAGATGGAAGAAAATAAGAAGGATAAAAGCAGAAATCAGTGGAATTGAAAAAAGAAAAACATTGGAGGTCAATAAATCCAAAAATTGATAAACCTTTGAAAAACAAAAGAGAGAAGACATAAATTACCATTATCAAGAATATAAATGGAAATATGACTACATATCCTGCAGGCATGGAAAGGATAATGAAGCAATATATGAACAACTCCGTACACATATTTCCAACAATTTCGATGAAATGAACCAATTCCTCAAAATCTACAAATTACAAAAACTGACTGAAAGTTATGATCCTATAACTATCAAAGAAATTGCCATTGGGAAAAATATTTTTTGAAAAGAAATCTCAAAGTCCAGATAGTTTCACTAACAATTTCTACAAAACCTTTAAAGAAGAAATGATACCAATTTTATACAAAATTTTTCCAAATAGCCTCTCGACAAACTAAAAGTAGAAGAGAACTTTCTTAATAAAACGCATCTACAAAAATTCTACACCTATCATCTTACTTGACAAAGAAATACTGAACACTGTCCCGAGTAATCCTAGCCAGTACCATAAGTCAAGAAACAGAAATAAAAGGTACACGGATTGAAAAGGAAAAAATAAATCTGTCCCTAGTTGCTGATGGCATAACTGTCTACATAGAAAACCACAACAAATGCACACAAAAAACATTTCCTTAGAACTAACAAGCGTGTTTAGCAAGGTCACAGGGTACAAGATCAACACACAAAATTAACTGTACTTTTACATTCTGTAAATGTACAATTAAAAATCTAGGGATGCCTGGATGGCTCAGTCGGTTAAGCATCTGACTTTGACTCAGGTTATGATCTTATGGTTCATGGGTTTGAGCCCAGTATCAGGCTCTGTGCTGACAGCTCAGAGCCTGGAGCCTGCTTCAGATTCTGTGTCTCCTTCTCTCTCTGCCCCTCCCCGACTCTCACTCTGTCTCTCAAAAATAAGTATTTTTTAAAAATCTAAAACAATAATAATAATAATCTAATTTTTTCCAAAGTACCATTTACAATAGCTCCAAAAGATGATATACATAGGTATAAATATAAGAAAGTGGGTATAGAATCTGTTGCAGAAACTACAAAAGACAGATGAAAAGAAGTCAAAAAGTCTAATAGATGGAGAGAGAAACCATGTGCACCAATTGGAAGACTTGCAGAATAAAGATATTAATTCTCCCCGAATTACCTCCTGATTTAATACAACTCTAATCATTGGGGTGTTTGGGTGGCTCAGTCAGTTAAGCATCAACTTCAGCTCAGGTCATGATCTTGTAGTTTGTGAGTCTGAGCCCTACATAGGGCTCTGTGCTGACAGCTTGGAGCCTGGAGCCTGCTTTGGATTCTGTGTCTCCCTCTCTCTCTGCCCCTCACTGCTTGTACTCTCTCTCTCTCAAAAATAAATAAACATTTAAAAATTAACAAAAAAAAAAAACAATTGCAATCAAACCTCTGCAGTTTTTTGTTTGTTTGTTTTTTGTTTTTGTAGCTATGGACAGGCTGATCCTAAAATTCATATGGAAAGGCAATGGGGCTAGAAATACTAAAACATTCCAGAAAAAACATTCTACCATAGTTGAAGGAATTATATTATTCAATCTTATGACTTACTATAAAACTACAGTTACCAAAACCGCATGAAGTTGGTGGAAAGCCATACACACTGACCAACAGAACAGGATTGTGAACCCAGAAATAAACCCACCTCGAAATGGCCATCAGATTTTTGACAAAGATGCAAAAGTAATGACAAGGATAAGAGGTTGCCTTTTCAGGAAAGGGTGTTAGGACAGCTGAACATTCTCATGCCAAATATAAATAAATGAAAAAAAAACCTTAATGTAAATCTCACACCTTATGAAAAGTTAACATTGAAACATAAATCTGAACATAGTCTGCCAAATTATAAAATTTTTAGAAGAACATACAGAAAAAAATCTTTGTGACTTGGGGTTAGACAAAGATACAGCAGGAAAAGGCATGATGTAACATTTATAAACTGGGCTTGAAAAAACTAACAACCTTTTGTTCTGTGAAAGACACTCTTTCGAGAATCAAAGGACAAGGTACAAACTGGGAAAAAACTTCTATAATCACATGGCCAATAAAGAGCTTTTATCTAGTTTCACATCCTCAGTGTAACAAGTGATTGGCCAAATCAATACATGTTTTAACATTCATAGACATGCACACCAAAAAGAAAAAAAAATAAACCCCTTTAACTACAGAATAAATTTAAAAATAAGACAAAATAAGAAAAAAAATGGAGTGATGTGAGTATAAAACTTCCAGTTATATGGGGCGCCTGGGTGGCGCAGTCGGTTAAGCGTCCGACTTCAGCCAGGTCACGATCTCGCGGTCCGTGAGTTCGAGCCCCGCGTCAGGCTCTGGGCTGATGGCTCGGAGCCTGGAGCCTGTTTCCGATTCTGTGTCTCCCTCTCTCTCTGCCCCTCCCCCGTTCATGCTCTGTCTCTCTCTGTCCCAAAAATAAATAAAAAACGTTGAAAAAAAAAAAAAAAACTTCCAGTTATATTATTTTTTAGTAAGATCTGAGGTAATGCTACATAGTGCAAACTCTGGCCATTTTCATATTTTTTCAGATAACTTTTTAAATGATCTTAATTACCCTGGAGATTAGTCACAGAAAGTAACCAGGTTGAAGTTGAGAACTAAGTCTGTGACCTCTGCCCTCTGAGAAAGCCAGAACCAAAAAAAAGGGGGGCTAATTAGTGTCATTTGCAATGAAATATTGAGGTAGTTAAGTGTTACAATGGTTTTCTTTGACAATTTACAACAACTAAGCCAAACTTTTATTTTCATTTAATCTAATCAAACTGCCCTATCCTTGCAGAGTACAATTGCATTCATTAGAAACCGTCCCAGTTTATTTTAGATATTAATACTTCTGGTAGTTTAGGTTAAAGTCATTTTTTAGTTGACCTGTATGCTATTCACGCCCTTCTCTAACACTGTGTACATTGGTGAACACCACACTCAGGACTGTTTGTTTTTTTTTTTTTTCTGACTCCTACGAATGGGAACAACACTCCATATTTTTTAAAAATTACAACAGTATTATGGGAAGCTAATTAACACTTAAAAATAAAAAAAATGAAAATATATTCCAAGTTCATTTCAAAATCCTGTCCCTGGCCCAGAATTCCATTTTGTTTCTTTATTACAATAAGATATATAAGCAAATTAAATCTTTAGGCTCTATGGGAATGTCTTATCTCAGTGAATCTGTAACTGTTTCTCACAAAAGAAGTAACATTCAACAGCCTCATTTGGAGCATAGGGATAAGTGGATGAAAGTTCTCATTTTTGAGGCATAAATTGGATTAAAGTAGGAGAGCCAGTCCAAACAACATCTTAAAATTCAATACCCCAAATTCATTCATTACAGGCCAATGACCATTAAAAGTCAAAGCTAATTATTGGAGATATTTGTCTTGTATATGGAAGTGCACGGAACAGTTTTACTTGTTACAACCCTCTTTAATGTTTTGGGAGCTCCACTGAACATACCAGCTAAGACTACCATAAGCCACACCTGGCACAGGTCACTTAGATTGTTACAAAACCTGAACCGCAGCTTGCCAACAGGGCAGCATCAGGCATTCTTCTGGAAGATCCTCTGCAGCAATGCACACAGCTGCTCAGGTGCAGGGAGACAAGATACACATGCATGGAAATGGGTGTTACCCTTATTAAAAGTCAGATGCCCAGGGGGAGTCCATATCTGCTGTATCAACCCCATAAGCATAGCCTCCAGGGTACTCCTCATGGCACATAACATTTATAAGTTACCATACTCAGGGAAGCCCAATGTTATGGCAACTCTACCGGGTATTTTTAATTATTGTTCATTTCTCCCAGGACACAGGCAATCAGGGGTCATTGGCAGAAGCAATATTGCTTAGTAACTGGGTTGGTGTATTACCCTCAACAGGTTATCAGGTGATCAAAGGGAGGGTTAACCAGAGATCAAATTCTCACGCAAAAGAGAAAGGGTTTGTTGACATTTTGCTCAAGAGCAAATGCAAAAAAGGCAACTTGGTCTAGAGAAAAAAGTTCTAACCTCAGAGTGAGAAAACATGGATCTGAACCCTGCTGCCACACCTTGCCAGCTATATAACATTGGGAAACTTATTTTACCTCTCTGACTTCACTTTTTTTTATTAGTAAAATGCAGATGATGATTGCTCCCTAACATTTATTTTGAGGATGATATCATATGGCACATTTGGATTTACTTAGAGGGTGGCCCAGAATTAGAGCTCAATTAATGTTAAAGAAAAGAAACAAATTAAAACTGGTAAGAGAGCAAACATACTGTTGCCAGATCCACAGTACTACCTCAGCAGCATGTGAGAGTTAAAAGCCTAGACTCTGACTCTACAATCAACCACAAGTCACTATGTCCTTCCTATTCATCTATTCACTCCTCTATATACACACCCAGCTCTCCACTAGATTACGTACTCTTTGGGAAACAAGGACCATATAGACTTTAAGCATTCTCCTTAGAACTCAGTGCTCAATGCCTTCTTGTTAAACAATCACACCCATCAAACAGAACTAATAGAAAAACCAAACTGTACCATCTTGTTTGGAAAGTTAACTCTTCTGTAACATAAATGATATAGATGCCCCCGGTATTTAGACTCATTCATTGAAACTCATTCAGTACATATTGGCTGAGCCCTCAGCAAGTGTCAAAGATGATGTTAGGTTCTAGAAACACAACTCTTTTCTTTTTTTTTAAGTCTTATTTATTTAAGTAATCTCTACACCCAAAGTGGAGCTCGATCTCACGACCCTGAGATCTAGGGTCATGTGCTCCTCTGACTGAGCCAGCCAGGCACCCCTAGAAATAAAACTCTTAACAGGCCAAATAGTCTTTGACCTGGCACGTAGCTTATACACCAGCTAGGAAAGCTATTGAAAAGTGAGCAAACATTCAAAAAATAATTATATATTGCATCATCTTCGGGATGGACACAAAAGATGGAGGTAGAGTATCTAAATAAACCATTGTATGTAACGTAGCCAGGAGTGGTCACTCATAAGCAGAAATCTGAGGATTAATCCAGGCAAAGATGAGGGAGAGAAGAGAGGTCAAGGCGCATGTCCTGAACCAGGGGAAAAAACAAAGGAACAAGTAAACAAACAAACAACAACAACAAAGTACACCTCGCATGCTTGAGGATTGAAAGAAGACCATCTTCGGATGATAGCGCCTCAGTTTATTAGGGAGAAACAAACAAAAACAGGTATAGCAGTTCACTTACAAGGCAACATTATTTCAAAAGGTGTTCCAGAGCGTGGTTCAGGTTAATTAGAGTTGTTGTCATTCGGGTCCTAACATGGTTTCTATTTCAATCAACAACGCTCAACATTGGTACAGCGGCATGCCAAAAATTACTAATGAGGTGTCTATAATAAACGATGATAAAGGTCTACTGTCAGAAAACAAATCACAACTCCCAAACATGGCAGCGGCCTAAGCTGCATAAAAAACATTTAATTTTAGGCAGATCTGGTATTTGGATCACACTAGGAACAGTGCTTTACACCCAAACCGAATCTAGAACAAATGCCCAGCTCCTGCAAGACGTAATATAATCTATGTCCATCTAGTCTCTGGGTCTACCAGATGAATCGTGGTAGCCATTTTGCCAAACTTCCATTAAACCCAGATCTTTAGACATTATTTCTTTCTCCTCTTCAAATAAGCACCAGCGCAGAGGTCCGATGCTGTGGCTACATGATAAAACATCCCACATAGGAGATAATCAGGGATTAGCCTGTAATAACAATAGATTATACAGCACATAATTTAATTTCTAATCTGAAAGTTGTCCCCAGAATGTGAGGGCCAGAGTGATTTATGCCACATCATATTTGGGTTGAAGCACAATGTATTTTTCATAAGCACCCGAAATTGGAGCACAATTTATTCCACTTCAAACAAAAGAGATTGTCCTAATTCTTAAATAAAATGATTCATACACAAACTGTCGTATGTCAGGAAGGCTTTAGAAATGTGTTGAGCAGTATTTTAGAACCTTAGGAGGCAAATAGCAGGCAAGTAGAACAGAAGCGAGGCAGAGGGCAAGGAAAAAGGGAGGGAGACACGGGTGAAATCCAGACACTGCCAGGACCAGTGAAGTTTGCTTTGTAGTGTTCTATCCTTTGATTCTTCTCTTCTCATATACACAGTAGGCTCGATGATTTTCTGCTTGCGCCCAGGAGAGTTGATTACGTTAGGCGACCTCTTTACTGTAATATTTTATACGAGTTGTTCTTGTGCTCTTTCATTTATATGTACTCAGCATTTCTTTTTTTCTTCCTTAGTTTCTTTTTTTTCTAATTCTTATAAAATGTAACTGGAGAGATGTTTTTTTCTTATAATCCGTGCAGAAGCTAGAATCCATTGACAAACTTCAGTTTCTTAGCCTTTTCATCTTTAAGGGTAAATTCTCAAAATTAGAAAGAATGACTGCTTCTTAAAAATATAACTGTAAAAACTGCCCTCCCATCGTACGGTAATATTGGAGAAGAGTAATTCACAAGTCTTATCTATGCCAGTGATTTCTTCAGGTCAATGCGATGTCAGTGTTTAAAAGTGTAGTGTCAGTAGAAAATTTGCATTTTTTCCCAGTAATTTTTTGTGATAGGTTGGCAATCCTGATTAGAGTCTGTCATTTTTAGGCATCTGAACCTCATCATTCTCCGTCTGCTTTCTATATGCTCTATGAGTTCTGAAGGATCTTTTCAAGGATGATGAGGGATGGAATCTTTCTTAAAGTGTATTTTGAATCTCATCCAACAGAGATGACACAATAAATCTTCAAGCTATTTTTGACCATATGTCACAACTCTTGAAGGCAAATGAAGGCTCTCACAGCTTTAAGGGATTACTTACCATTGACAGCTGTTGAGGTATTTATCCTGAGGTTTCTTCTTTCTTTCCGTCAAGAGTATCCACACAAGATGCCACGGCTTATAGGTTAGATAATATGTAACATGCATGATGTATTATGTGAAATAACATTCTGTCCTACCTTCCTTCATGTTTATCCATTTCAGTTCATCCACAAATGTCCACGCCAACTGTGGGTCCAGGCGGTAGGAATATAAAGATGAGATAATGTAAAGTCCAGAGTGTAAAAAAGAGGTAAAGCAGGCCATTGATGATATGACATGAGGTTACTTTGTAAAAAATTATCACCGCATCAGAACTAGAAAGCTGATTTGGACACATAAGGGTAGGAATGAAGATTAGACTCTAGATTTTAATACGTGTGACTTGGGGTAGATTACCAAACCCTCTGGGCCTCAGTGCCTTTAGTTATGAAAGGTACGGCTTGAAATGGGTGATCTTTGACATTCCATATAGATTTCAATTTTCCCTACATAGTTTTAAAAGACAATGTTAGAGTGAATCTAATTCTGTGCCACAGTTATAGAGCTGAACAGTCTACACATACCCTTTTGGAAATCAGTGAAAAGTAAAAGTTATTACAAAAGGACTAAATTCCTTAACAAGACTAATAAATGCATTTGTAATTAAAGAGTCCTTTTTATATATGAAATTTCATAAAGAAAAACTTAATTTCTGGGGCACCTGGGTGGCTCAGTAGGTAAGCATCCGACTTCGGCTCAGGTCATGATCTCACAGTTTGTGCGTTCGAGCCCCGCCTCGGGCTCTGTGCTGACAGCTCAGAGCCTGGAACCTGCTTCAGATTCTGTGTCTCCCTCTCTCTCTGCTCCTCCCCCACTCACACTCGGTCTCTCTCTCAAAAATAAATAAACATTTTAAAAAATTTAAAAAAAAAATTTTTTTTTCAACGTTTTTTATTTATTTTTGGGACAGAGAGAGACAGAGCATGAACGGGGGAGGGGCAGAGAGAGAGGGAGACACAGAATCGGAAACAGGCTCCAGGCTCCGAGCCATCAGCCCAGAGCCTGACGCGGGGCTCGAACTCACAGACCGCGAGATTGTGACCTGGCCGAAGTCGGACGCTCAACCGACTGCGCCACCCAGGCGCCCCAAAAAATTTTTTTAAAAAAAGAAAACTTAATTTCTGAATCAAGTCTCTAGGTACTAGATTTTTTTAATTTATTAATTTTTTTTTTCTGATCCTAAAAATTCAGAGAAAGATCAATAGAAATTTTGGCACTGACAGGAGGAAATCAGACTAATTCTTGAAGGTGCTAACACAGGCATTCTGTCACTGAATATAGTCTAAGTGTAGCTCTCTCCTCAGTAAGCAAAGCTTTAAAAATGGTATCAGAGGTATACAGTAGGGCTGAACACGCAGAGTGAAGCAGGCTTGCAATGAGCTTCCCAGAGAATATGCACGTGCCCACGAGTTCAGATGCCTGCTGCTGAGGCTAAGTCACCAGACATAAACTGCACCAGCTCCTCATATTTCCAAAGTTCTACCATGAATCAAGGGCAGACACAGATAAAGGAGAAGGAGGAAGAGGAGGGAAGGAGGAGAGAGGGAGGGGGAGGAGGAGGAGAAGTTGAGGAGGAGGAGCAGGGGGAGGACAAGGAGGAAGGTAGTGAGGAGGGGGAAGAGGAGGAGAGGGAGGAGGAGAGGGAGGAGGAGAGGAAGGAGGAGAGGAGAAGGAGGAAGAGGAGGGTAGGGAGGAGGGAGAGGAGGAGGAAGAAGAGAAGAAGACTTGACTTTTGCAAAAGTAAGAAAGGAAAAGCCTTTGCCTACTAAACAAACTCATTTAGTCTGTCTGGCTCCAAGCGAAATATTGGTTTCTAAATGTGAGACTTTCTTAGGAGTTACTTAGAGTTTAAAGAATTACCTGCTCTCAGGGCACCTGGGTGGCTCTGTCAGTTAAATCTCTGACTCTTGATTTCAGCTCAGGTCATGATCTCACAGTTCATGAGTTCAAGCCCCTCATCAGGCACTGGGCTGACAGTGAGGGGCCTGCTTGGGATTCTCTCTGTCTCTCTCTCCGCCCCTCCCCTGCTTGTGCTCTCTTGCTCTCTTGCTCTCTCTCTCTCAAAAAAAGCAAACTTGAAAAACAATTAATAAAAAAAAAAAAAAGAATCACCCGCTCCCTGGCACAACTCTAAAGATTCCAGCTCAGTATGTCAAGGGTGAGGTGCGGTCTAGCAATGTGAGTTCTGAACGACCTCCCTAGATGACACTAGCAGACACAGGTTTGAAACATGGAGACGCGGTGCTGGCTGCATTCATGTTCGTGCAATTCTTCGGTGACAGAACCAAGGCCAGAGCTTAGTCCCCCCACCAGGTGTTAGGCTGCAGACTACTGTGTGTTTGGGTAAAAATAAAAGTTGTCGTGTTAGTATACCTTTTTCAGATCAGAGCTACTTGAGGACAAAACAAAAAACCGAAGTAAACTTTCAATCTGTCACTGTCAGATTCATTTGGCAAGCGTTTACTACGCATTTTATTCCTTACTGGCGCTAGACTAAGTGTTAGGGAATTTGAGGAATAAGAAACTAAATAACTGATGGTGCTTTCATTTTATAAAGTGTTCTATAAAACCCACCCCTAATCATAAATTCATATGCACATTTTAATATCAAAACCAGTAATAAATGCCTTGATATGCAAGATATTCACAAAATATTCTAGAAGCCATGTCATTCAATACTCAGTCTACATAGAAATATAACACTAATGATAAACTGTAGAAAAGAAACATATTACAAGAGGGATAATATTAATTTTTTGGTTTCTCTGACTAATATAAAAAAACAATGTAATTTTGGCTCCAATCTTGTGCTTTGACTATAATCTTCCAAAGGAATAGGGACTCTGATTACTTTTACTTCTAGGTAATTATTAAAGTCTTCATTCTGTTCTTCTAGTATACAGAGTCCTTCTTTTCATTGAAAAATGTAAATAATCTCATTAATATTTATGCATATTAGTGTCACACTATGACACTCTATATAGATAAGTTAGTGCCTTCTGAATAATTATCACCATCATTAAATATATTGAATGCAGTGATCTCCATTGAGTAAATTTAATGTTTGTACAATATTAACCTAACTTTATTGTATACAATTAACAGAGAAAGCATATGAATTTAAACCTTTAACTTAAAATATTATGGCCAAAGCCTCTCTATCTCCAAAGTGTCAAATATAAAAACTGATAATATTGCCAGAGTTTTCCCCAAGGTTGAAGAACCAAGCAGTAATTAAAGAACATTTATCCAGCCGAAAAACAGAGACACAAAATACAGTATGACGTCAGCTTGGCTGCCATAGCCTCTCAAGGTCAGGAAATCCATCATAGTGACAACAGTTCATAGCTAGAAACTGGTCAGAGTGACTTTAATGAGTAAGTAAAGATAGTATTTTGTAAAGAAGCCAACTATACACAGAACTGTAGCAAAGGTGCCATGAGAGACTCCCCGAAGTTATTTAAACCCCCCCCCCCTGCCACATTGAGAGGGACAACAATACAGCAACACACATCAGAAGCCAAGGGACCAGGGTCAGGCTCAAGGACTGCACGAATCATGAACAAACGTCACTGATTTAGAAGAGTCTATGTGGTTTACTCCCCACTCTCCTCATCATTTGAATATAAATTTAGATGTCACCTTATACAACTTCAGGAGACATTCTCCCTTCTCTCTCCCATTTACCTAGAATACAGTGTGATTATATTCTGTTAAATTGAAAAAACTAGTAACACCAATTCTAAAATTATAAAGGTGGAGCCTTAACTGTGTCAGAATATCCTGAGGTGAGAGCCAAGGCATGGTCTCTAAATGAAAAAATCACGGAAGGATACAGTACATACAAAATCACAAAAAATGACATTGGTCACCATTTTGCAGTAAAAGTAAGACATACTGACAATCATGGTTTAGAAAGCCCCGGGACCAGTAATTTCCCTAAACTCATCTATGTAAACAAAGCAGCAGCAACTCATGAAGATTCTCAGGTCGATTGCAATGACAACTCCATTTCTTCAGTCAATTGTTTTCGTTTGAGCAGTCAGTGATCTTTTCATAATTATTTCAATTACAGTTTACAATTAGAGAAAAAAAGTAAAGAAAAAAGTATTCCCTGGGTTTTTATTAGACACCAAATAACACTCAACTGTTCCTTTAAAAAGATGGTTTTAATCCAGGTGTTTCCTGGAAATACCTATGCAAAACTTCTCCATTAAAAATTATCAGCAACAATTCAACACTTAAAGCCATTAGAAAAGAATCATTTTTCTTAATGGTTTCTGTCCAAATTCATTTATTCCAAATTCCTCTACAAACATAGTGGCAACACGTATTAAATCATGGACCCTTTGGAATAATGCCATTGTGACAAGATGGCATGTATCTTTGGACAAAAATGTACTATTTCGTGAAAATGAGATAAATGAATATAATTTCACAATAAATAGTACGTAACCTCAAGAGAAATGTGTCTACTATGGAATCTGGGAAAGAAAAATAAGTTGTTTTGAAAATATTGTAAATGTTCCCATTACCGAGATCTTAACAATGATAGAATATTTTCCCCAATTTCTTGCCTTCTACCTTTAATGACATTTTAAATGCAACAGTTATATTTATTAGTTCAATACATTATTTCACTCAGTATCAGACAGATGTTAATCTCAACAGTGGTGTTATAAATGAAAAAAAACAGAGCTAGGAATCTGTCTTCACAGACTTCTATTTGGATGGGAGGGAAAAGGGAGATGTTCAGCCCATGGCAGGGAACATAAGAAACAAGCAAACAAATGAGAAAATGTCTGAGTGTGATAAATGTTATGAAGGGGATAAACGCTATGAAGAGTGAGCTGACAGAGGGTAAGTAACGGACATTTGGGGAAGGAAGGGGCTTGATAGGAAATTTATGCCATAACTCCTTCCAGCTAAAGACCTCAGTTACTGTGTATCTGTGTCTCCTCTGGGCAATTTGTATGATCACAGTTCTGGTTCATGTCACCTTGAAGACTCTCCTTTCTACAAAAAATAAATGAGATCATTAGGCCCCATGCCCATGTTCCTCCAGTCCCCTACCATGGTGATCTGTGCCTGTGTATTGCCATAGTTTCTCCAACGACCATTCTCCTCAATATAAACTAGTGTGGCTTTGACCCCTATAGATGCACCTTCCATTTACATTGTAGGATGTATCATCCGTAGGTAAGGAGGAGGCAGAAAGGAAAACTAATTAATGATTCAACATCTCAAGTCCTAGGAAAACAACCTTATTTAGCCAGACAGCTTCAAATCTTTGTAAGACTTCAAAATATGTCCAGTGTTTTCCAATATTAATCTATAGGTAAAATACGCGGATAGATGTGTATTGCTTCTCATGACTCTCGTGAACGTTTCCGGTTCCCTTCTTTCTTGCCACAAAGGAAGAACTGCATGCCTCCGCCCCTTTAAATTTAGGGGAGGAAGGTGACTTATTTCAGTCAATAAAATGTGGCCTGGAGGTCATGGAAGCAGGTGCTACATGGAGGCTCAATACTGAGCCATCATATGATGGTGGAAGACACACCAGGATTCCCACTGGATTTTGAGAAAGAAGTAAAACTTTGTTGTTTTAAGCCACTGGAATTTGGGAGTCACTTTTTATCACATAATAGCCTATCCTATCTATTATGAGTGGACTCATGTCCCTCCAAAATTCATTTGTTAAAGTCCTACCCCACAGTACCTCGGAATGTAACCTTATTTGGATATGGGTTATACAGATGTAATTAGTGAAGATGAGGTCATTCTGGAGTAGAGCGGGTCCCTAATCCAATCTGACCAGGGTCCTTATAAAAAGGGGACATTTGGATGCAGACACACATACAGGGAGAACAGCATGCGACGATGAAGGCAGACATGGAGGTTACGGAGCAGAAGCCATGAAAGTCCATCCATAGAGAGCCAGCAAACCACCAGAAGCTGAGAGAGAGTGGCCTGGAATTGATTTTCTTTCCACACCCTCAGAAGGAACCAACTGTGCTGATACCTTAATCTCAGACTTGTAGCCTTCAGAACTGTGTGTCAATAAATTTCTGTTAAGCCACTCAGTTTGTGGTGCTTTTTAACCACAGCCTTAGCAAACAGATACGCTATCTTAATGCAACTATATATTGTTTCAGACAGAAGATGATGCGTGTGGGGAAGGAGAGGAGGTCACAACTAATAGTACAGTAACTAATGCCTTTAGAAAGGGAATCCAATCTAATTACGTTGAGATTATCTAGTAGTAGGTAAAAATTTCTTTCATTCTCTTTAGTTTACTTTAAGTTTATTTATTTATTTTGAGAGAGACAGAGAGAAGGTGAGCAGGGGAGGGGCAGGGAAAGAGAGAGAGAGAGAGAGAGAGAGAGAGAGAGAGAGAGAGAGAGAAAGAGAGAGAGAGAGAATGAGAATCCCAAGCAGGCTCCGAACAGTCAGTGGGCCTGACGCGGGGCTTAAACTCACAAAACCATGAGATCATGACCTGAGCCCAAATCAAGAATCAGAGGCTAAACTGAGCCACCCAGACGCCCTGGTTTATGTTTTTAATTGAAATATAGTTGACACACAATGTTACGTTAATTTCAGGTGTAGCGATTCAACAACTCTATGCATTATGCTATGCTACCACAAGTCACCATACATCGCCATCACAATACCAGTGACTACATTCCCTATGCCGTGCCTTTCTTCCCCACAACTTATTCATTTCATAACTGGGAACCTGTATCTCCCCCTCCCGCTCCCCCATTTGTACCCGTCCCCTCCCCTCTGGCAACCACCAGTTTGTTTCCTATATTTATGGGTCTGTAAAAAAAATAAACTTCTATTCAAAATTAAAGTGCCCACACTTAAATAAAGATAAAGAAAAAGTTTATTACATTTTTCTGGGAGACCAGTTCCATATTTACATGGTCCTATTCTGTTGTCTCTTAATTATGAATGCTGAAGCTTTTAGCTTCAGAGGATTCGATATGTTTGCTATGAATGATTAAGGGTTCATAAAGTTTTTACTAGCACATTAATCTCCAGGTGCAGAGAAAGTCAAGACACTTGTTAAAATTCTCTAGTCCTCACACAAGGTTGCCTCAGGAAACACGGTAAATAACTCCAGTGCTGGCTCCCCCAGATAGCACCTAAACACATCAACTTCAAAGAAACCTGTCTAGACAAAATAAGGATGCTACTTTCAGTGAGTTGGCCTAGAAAATGAAGAACTTGATTTTACAAGACTCTTTCTTCCTGAAATGAAACACTGCACGAAAAGCAAGTTCATGACGCAGAACTTAGACACACGGGAGATGCTTGATATTTGAGAGGGCTGTGTCCGAGTGTCTTGCAGAGAGCACCAGGGCTCTCCAGGGACACAACACGCAGCCTGGAAAAGGAGCGAAGAAAAGGGACACAATGGAATGGGCCTGGCAGGCCAGTAACTAGGTCCATTGACAAGCCCCATCTCACATACCCAACTCAACCACACAGACACTTCTCTAAGAAGTCGTCCACCCCACGGCTCTTCAGACAACAACTATCGTTCACTTGTTATCCTTTCATCCTGTCTTTGGCTGTCTTTCCGGGCTCCACTTTTAACGTATACCTTCTAAGGAGGGATTTCTCCATGGCTTATTCCTTATCTTTCTTTCTTTTTACATTTATTTATTTATTTTGAGAGAGAACGAGAGAAAGAGAGAGAAAGTGTGCATGCATCGCACAAGCATGGAGGAGTGGTAGAGAGTGAGGGAGACAAAAGAGAGTGAGGGAGACAGAGAATCCCAAGCAGGCTCCTGTCAGCGTGGAGCCCGACAGGGGACTTGACCCGACGAACCCTGAGATCATGACCTAAGCCAAAATCAAGAGCCAGGTGCTTCACCGACTGAGCCGCCCAGGCATCCCTTGTTCCTTATCTTTCTCTTCTTCTCTGTATATATTCGTTCTCTCAGGGAGAGTGACAGAAGGCACAGGAAAAAAAAAAAAATCATAGACTTTATACCCAGACACATACAAATTGAAATCAGGGCTCCAGACTGACTAAATGGCCAACAAATCAGCCCCCTGAACTTCTTTTCCCTCATCTGGAAAAAATCATGCTTTTCTTAGAAGGCAATTTGAGATTTAACTGAGCTTTAACTTTAACACATATATAAGTGCCCACAAACTGTAGGTACTCCACAAAGTCAAATGCCTTCCTCTTGAAGCTCTCACTCAATATCCTAATTTCACTGGTCTCTCACGCCCTAAATCTGGGAAGGCTTTGAAAAGAAAGCTTGGAATAGGAGCAATGGACAAAGACGGAAGCACATAATATGGGAGCGGAGGGTGCGCAGATTGTCGAACCCGAGAACGCATCGGGAATGGCATAGGTCTGTGGCAACCAGCAATATTTAGTCATTCAGGAACCAAGCGATGTCTAAAGCTAAGGAGGACATACCTTCCATCTACTGTCTTGGATATCGTACACGGGGCTCCATGAATTTATTAAGCCTTTGCCAAGAGAATTAACCATCTAGGATTCACATAGCAAAGCAGCCATGATGTACAAGCAGGGGACGTGGGATAAGCATACAAGACTGATTCGCATGGAGAAGGGCTGGCACATTTCAGGGACCGGGGAAATTAACAAGTGGCATCACTGATAAGAGTTTTGGACTAGGGAACTAAAGTTGGCTCACCTACTGCAGCTGTTCTCAATATCTACTTGAGAGCCTGTTCTTTCTGCAGAAATGTAAATATGTCCCCGTTGCTTTAATGTTATTTGGAACTTCAATTTAAATAAAATAGTAAAACTAAAAGAATCAAAATGATAGGCCAAAGCACTGCTATAGCTGATGATCATCAGTAGAGAAAAAAAAAAAAAAGAATAATAATTCTTCTAAAGAATTTCTGAAACTTACACTGGAGGCTGACTGGGCCATGGTCAATTACTTCAATATCCATAGACACCTTAGAATCAATCATGTCACTCATGTATATATGACAAAGTGATTCTTAAAGAAGCTCTGAAACCGAAGATAACCATGTTTTTAAACAGATGTCAATTGATTTAAGTGTTATCAAATCAAACATTATTAGATCACCCGCTATTAAGGGGCTGAAGAAACACATTAAGAAAACGAACCAGTATCTGATATGTTTTCTAACATCTTATATTTTTTTAAGCCAACTGAATAAGTGTATATACAAGTGCTATACTTTGTATGCAGTAGAAAAATCTGCCTCAGAGTATCAGGCTTTACTTATAATCCTGAAAATGGCATGCGATGCTACTTGAAAAATAGTTATTACTATGGTTGGTTGGATAAAGTTATTTTTTTCTAAAAGCAAATAGGCTGAAGCATGACTGCAAAGCAATTTCAGCTATAACAGCTACCGTGTAGCACACAGCATCATCTCACTACCTAACACATTCTAATACAGTTTACTGTAACATGAAATACTGCGGCAATAGCTAATGGTAGTGCGACTTGAAGACACCCAGAGAAAGCATTTGCTATTATTTTTTTTAATGTTAGTGTAAAGATAAACCCAGCTCAGATGCCATCTCTATTTTTAAATTGGTCCTGGGTTAACTATAGCTTCTCTGAAATACACTTCCATGTTGCTCTGGTACATAAATAGAGGGAAGAGTCAATACTAATTAAATGCATTAATAAGTTTACACTGATGCATCTGGTGGCAGGCACAATCATAAATCTGCAAACCCAGCCAGAAGTACTCGATCCCCCAACTAGAACGCTCTAACATTTTTTTTTTTTAAAGAAATGGTTTTTTTCTAATTTAGGATCATCAAGTTAGAGAATGAAACAATCACGTAGCATACATGGTGGGCATACATTATTGTAAAGGGCCAGGAAGTAAAAACTTCAGGCTCTGCAAGTCACAAGGTCCCTGTTTGCAACCACTGAACTCTGTAGGTGGAATACAAAAGCAGCCACTTATAATACGTAAATGAAAGGGCGTGGCAGGGTTCCAAAAATTTTTCATTCACGGAAACTAAAATTTACATTTTTATGTAATTTCCACTTGTCATGAACTGTTTTTCTTTTTCAAAAATTATCCCAACCATTTAAAAGTGTACAAATCATTATTGACTTGTGGGACATTTATAACCAGGCAACAAGTCGCATCTGGCCCGCAGGCCACTGCTGATCGCTGCTTTAGCACATCATCTAAACATCTGAAGCAGGAGTGGACCTAAAGGAGAGGCTACACAGACAGCGGGGGCCTGTCTGCTCCAGAGATAGGCAAAACATATTTTTTAACTTCAGCAAAATCTAAAAATTCGGCGTGCATATTTTATGAGTCATGTAAAATATTAGTCAGAAGAACTACGCTCATTTCCTTGCCTCACCAACCCGTCTCTCTCCACATGCTCTCCATCCCAGTGTGATACCCAGATGCCCAGTTCTTCAATTAGGCATTAGCTTTGATTCCTTTCTCACTCTCCAATTCCCCTCCAATCATTCACTCTTTTAAATAACTTACAAACCATCTACAGAGCTCTATGCTGGTCCAGGCCACCATCACTTAGCTCACTGCAGCAGCCTTTTTGTCAGCCTGCCCACGCTGGGACCTGCCCGACTCTAGGGTATTTTCTTCATCGCAGCTGGACCTTTTTCCTTTCCCAGCTCAAATCTGATCCTGTCAACTTTGCCACAGATGCCAATGGCTTCCTACAGTCCTCAGGATAAAGCTTTAGCATGGCTGACAAGTTCCTTCACAAAATATCTCTTTCCTAAACATCCATCCTTACTTTGTACTATATGTAATCAAACAGAGCTACTAAGAAGTGGGAAATGGTAGAACTCCTAGCAGCTTCTAGTCCCTCCACAAGGGTACACATTCCCAAGCAGAATGCAGAAGGGGAAGGGACTACCACTTCTGCCTGAACTGAAGAAGCATCTGGAAGAAACACCTATACCATGCCCCACAACCACCAAGAATAGGATGGTGCTCTGTGGGAATGGAAGATCCTGGAATGACCAAGTCCTGGACTGAGTTATTCTAGGTCTGCATTTGTTGAATAACATCAAGTTTCCTTATTTATAAAATAAGAATGAGCCTTGTGGCCCAACTCCAAATTGACACAAAGCACGTCGGGCTCATGGATGAGTCGCATATAATCAACAGATCTGGTGAAAATTATACCATGAGATCAGGGTGTTGCTAAGAAAAAGGACAAAAGTCTGACTTGTTTCACTGGAATTGTTAACTTTCTACAGTATTTTCTCTGGCTTGTTCAAGAGTAAATATTTAGTTCTTGTGCTAAAAAAGACAAAACATTAAATCTGAGAAGCTACTAATGGGAAGTGAGAAAAAACCCAAGTGATAGATAAAATAAATAACGGTGATAAGAGAACCATGGCTGGGAGTGGAGCACGATCCAGGGGACACAGCACACCAGGACAGGGAAAGGAAGAGACGTTCTTTCCAGTCAGTGGGAAATGCAACCTACTTCGTATAATCTCCATTTTTAATTCACTCTTCCTAGTACTAAAAGAGGGTGTTAATGTACTCTGTGCATTCACAGAGTGCAGGAGAAAGAATTTTCCTAGAGGAAAACATAAGACTCACATCAGTGTCGACCACCGGGACCTCCATGACAAGGCACCTGCCTGCCTCAAACCGTCATTCTGTTTCATACCTCGTGCTCCAGAACAAAACTGCCACTAATTCCCCATCTGGCCATCCCATAATGCATGGCAGTTACCTTCCTCCTTTTTCTACTCTTTCTTTTTTTAAAAAATGTTTATTTATTTATTTTGAGACAGGGGGAGAGAGAGCAAGCAACGAGGAGAGGGTCAGAGAGAGAGGAGAGAGAATCCCAAGCAAGCGTGCAAACCCCGATGTGGGGTTTGAACTCATGAACCGTGAGATCATGACCTGAGCCAAAACCAAGAGTCAAAAGCTTACCCAACTGAGCCACCCAGGCACCCCTACTACTCTTTCTTTATACTTGATCTCAATCTTTCCACAATGGGTTATGAAACCCACTTCATCCACCCATTGGTGTTCTCATTACAAGGTGCACAGGCATCCTTATCATTGTATTATGTTCGTTCACTTCACAAATACTTAGCAGGTGCCTGTTCTGTATCTGGCCCAGTTCTAGGCTATGGGTGTTCAGCATAAGAATTCAATGCCTTTGTGGCTTTATATAGTATTCTGCCTTCAGCTACTTAAAGATAAAAACAGGACTACATATCTTTGTACTTCTCTGTATGTAGCAAGAACTCATAACTTCCTTGAATGAAGAAGTAGATAACGAGCTATGCATAAAAGTCTTATTTTGATGTTGTTGTCGTTGTTGTTGTTGTTGTTGTTGTTGTTGTTGTTGTTTTAAGTATCTGGAGCCTAGATGTAGGAATCTCTCCAGAGCTTGATAAAGGGATTCTTCCTTGAATCTTATAGAAGATATTTACTACTGGGGAGAACAGAAGAATCTTGTCAAAAACACTGCTTCATATACAACAACAATTCAGTTTAGAGATAGAGGACACAGTAAAATCAAGACCCAGAGCAGGTCTCCAGATGATATAATACTCAGTCCTGCTTGGCAGTGAATATTTAGAGAAGCAACTGTCCTATTTAGATTCCTGCTTGACTGTCTGAACAATGGTTCTTTGTGTTCTTTTGACCATAGTGACTTTCACATGGAAAAAATGTGACATCCTCCCCAATAGTACCTTAACGTGACGTGCCTTTCTAAGAAGCTCAAAATCCTTCTAATTATCTATTTATCATTAATTAAATCTTCCAAGTCCATCCTAAGGAAACTGATTATAACTAAAATCCATCATACGGATGGTTAAGAGAGACATAGAAAAAAAGTATGAAAGAGACAGTCACTGTTGCCTCAGCACCATGTACAGAATCACATACCAGATTAAAGAAAAGTATCTCTATATCCATTTTTTCCTCAGTAATGAACAGATATGCTTTATGAGGAGAAGCATGCAAATGCTTGATTAGATCTATTTTCAGATTAGTTCATTAATGCCAGGGCTAATAGACTTAACTCTGTTCTGAAAAACTGTAGTTTGATAATGATGAGAGGTTCACAGACACAATGAAAAACTACAAACAGGAACTGAGTTCTTCCGAGGCACCCCGATAAAAATTGTACAGAGAATTTTACAAGGAACATCCAAGTTACCAAGACATAAAATCATACTAAGAGAGCACTGGTAACTCATGATAACAATTCATGTAGGTTTCTCTAATTGAAGATTTTGAGGTTTGCAACATAATTTTAAACTTGAGTCTTGAATGTTTAATATGAAACTTCTTTGGGGGAGCATGGCCACTCATAATGCATTCATCAAAGTAATGTGCTCCCCACACAGGAAAGAGGTCTATTTCATTATCATGGAACTTTGGGGAGAAAGAACAGAATGGACAGAGGGAGTCAATCTAGGGTCTAATCTAACCTGCCCGTCATCCTGCTCACCAACTTAATGAAAACTTTATACTGTGCGGGAAAAGGCACTGCACTTTAAAAAATTCTACATACATACTTGCGGTGAATTAAATTATAAATGACATTTACAGATCATCTCCTAAATTTGTGATGAAAAGCTTTCCATGTTTTAGCTTTAATTTTGAATCTGAACAACTAAAAAATATAAGTGCTACAGCTAAAAAATAAATGAAATTTTTTAAGGAAGCCACAAATCCCCAACTCTATGCTGTAACTGTTTTGCCAAGCATCAGATTTTATGAATGTCATGGATCCCTTAATGGCAGCTGGAATCAAATGGCAAAGCATCCTATAGCCATGCATTTTGCTACTATGAATGGATTCTAGATGCAGGCTCTTACTTAACCCTTGCTAACTCTGTGATGTAGGGGAGGTGGGCCCCTCAAAGCCCATTCCCTTCTCTGTAAAATGATAATAGCAATGGTGCACTGGATTTGTTGTAAGGATTCACTGAGATAATCTATGCAAAGTTTTCAGCAGACAAGCTGAATATTTAAAATATTAGTAAATATTAGTACCTTTAAAATATTAGCAAAATGTTGGCCATTTTCATTATGGGCATGGAATTCAACACACACACACACACACACACACACACACACACACACACCTCTCCATACTCATAAATTAGAACCTCGTCAAACAAAACATGGAAATGTAATGAAAGTTAAAAACAGTAAATTTCAACAGGTTAAAAAATAAAGCTGGGCCAGTACCTTATCAAAATTATCCCTAGTTAAGTGTACATTTTTAAAGGAAAAATAAATACTGAATCAAATAGCAAGAGGAAATCCTACATATCTTTCAATAACAGTTTCACCTCCATAAGAATGCATCCTGAATAATCCCTGAGAGACCAGTGTTTGGGGTCATGGAGAAAATGTTTGAGGGGAATCAGGAAAACTGGATGGTAGCCATCATATTGTGTCTATTGGTATGGACAGGCCACTTCTGCTGTTTCTTAATGTGCACAAAGGGTGGTTTGTGATGGACCATAAAAATCCAACTTTGCTGTGAAACCCTATTCTACTTTGATGATTTTACAAGTTACTGATACCTTACTACCCGAAGTGACTGCAAAAGAATTCATGATTGTAACATCTCTGAATGAACACTCAAATGGTCTAACAAAGACAACCTCAGGCGCCTCAGTGAGCCAAGTGGTATGTGGTGCTTCAGGCCAAGGAACTAGAAAAGGAGAGTGTGATATAGGAGATGCAATCTGGGGTTCTAATCACTACAGCTCTGAGCATCTTTGAGTGAAGGAAGACAGCTGGGAGAGGATACATTCCAACTAGCTGCAACACCCAGATAGCTTATCTTGATCTTAGGTGGGTGGCATCTGACCATTAGCCTTAGGAAGTGCTAATTCAACTTCTACAACTGAACTCTCAAACTCAGGCAAGCAGTTTTCTGGTTTACCCACAAATCCAAAAAGATTCCTTTAAATCCCTTCTATTCTCTTCTTTTACCATGATTACTAAATATACTATCTGTCCATATTCTATTAGGCAACCACCTTTCTATTCCTCTCCCTACCACCGATAGCTTTTCCTGTGAAGGCATATTTCCTCTGGCTCTGATCCCAGTTGAAATAAGGAAGAACATAGGTTTCCTGGAGAGCTCTGTGTGTAACCATCCAAACTCATCTCATATCAGTCTAGCAAATAAAATCCAGTAACATTTGTAGCCTTTAATTCTATCATTCATTCATTCAATTAATAAGGAATTATTTAATGCCTACTGAGTCACTGGCAATATGCAAGGTGCTAGGGAAGATGGATAGGACTCCATTAACAAGTTCATAATCCAGAATGGGAAACATAAATGTACAGAATTAATTGCAACGTAGTATGAGTGATGCTAAAATACATGTAACATAGTCGGACAGTTGGGAGCATGAAGGGGGGCAAAAATTCACTCTGAAGAGGGGTAAAGGAGACAGCAGAGGACTGATAGTGGCTACTGGTCTACTGTTCTTGAAGTAGAGAAGGTGAAGCATCTTTACTCCTAATCTGAATTTCTGTTCCCTCTAAAAAGAGAACAGACTTAGCTGTGTCGAATATTACATTCTAACTAGAATTGTGACCTATGTTTACCATGCACATCACATAGCGCAATGATACTTAACAGGCCCGAGTATGGCAGCATTAGGAACTAGGAGATACTCTTCATCTGTAACCTCCCAATTATAGAAAATGAGGTTACATGCACTCAAGTAACTACTGTGTAAAGATAATGATATTACATTCACTATTACCTAAACATAGGCTAGGAATTAAGGGAAAAAATAAAACATAAAAATTCCTTACTAATTCAGAGACCCTATACGGTGTATTTTCCCCACCTCTTGAATACCCTCCACACCTTAACTCTACTGCATGAGGAAATATAAATGGAAATAACAAGTAGGCTTAATGTAACAGAAATGTTTGCTTCTAACTCCCAGTAGGAAAGACCAAAAACAGTCATGTAAAGAGTCGATATAGTTTATACAAACAAGTTACGTGTTTTGAGGATGAAAAGACTAAACATCCTATTGTCTCAAATTGTAAAAGAAGATGCTAAGTTCTATACTTAGTGAAACAGAAGTATCAAATTCTGAATATGTACAATTTTTCCTGAAAGCTATTATATTACCAAAAATAGTAGATGTATTTAGAAATAATAAAATGTGTGTATAATGTGCTGCATATCATATGTATAAAGTAGGGAACGTATAAAAGGAAATAATTTTATTGGATGTCAGAACCAAAATGTGAATTCAAAGCTTTAAATTAAACTTTTATGAGCGCTTCTGTCCTAAAGAGGAGACATTTTAAAAGAATTGCTATAAAGATTTATTGCTTTGGTTGTATTGCAGGTATGGTGTGCCCACGTTTGGGATGATGGGTTAATTTTTCAATTTCTATGCTCTTAATAAAATGAACCTTAGAAATTAGGTAGCAGACCAGTCCTCCTGCCCTCTTTTCTGTCCAACACCTATTCACAACTGAAAACAAAATGGACTGCATTTTGATCTTTAGTGGAGACTTTATGTGGCAGGTCCTTGAAAGAGTGAGTATCTTTGATAAGATTTTTAACAACTGAAAATAATAAACAGATTCCCTAATAAATGTTTATAATCATCTGAAAGAAATTTGGAAACCTAAAAAATAACACCGAGAAGTAAAATTTTGTATATATAGTCACTGAATGAAAATGTAACCCCATAGTGCTTTCCAAGCACATACAATGGTTATTGCTATCCTAAGTGGTTTCTGTTTCCAAAAGGCAGTGCTTTATGGCATTGATAATATAATATAGCTCGCTTGATCAAACAGCAGTGATGCTTCCTGAATGTCTTCAAAATCAAGTTCTAATTCCTTGGACCATGATTAAGACTATTCACATTCCAGGTCCAATCTACAGCCCAAGGTTTTCATCCCACCAGCCCTCTCCTGAACCCCTGACAACCCAGTTTCTGGAAACACCGTGGGTTTCTGTCATTAGTCACCTCAGCCGAGAATATCCTTGATCTCCTTCAATCTTAACACTGAAATCTGTCATCCTCATTTTAAAAATAGGTTTTGTTGATCCAAGTCTGACGTTCATTAAGTACATTGTCAATATGCCTGGATTCCCCCAAAGGGTTACATATTCCCTGCAGACCGAGATTACTCACCTCTTTGTCACCCAGTGACCAGCCAGCACTGTGCTCCGCACTTAATAGGTGCTTAACAAAATATGCTTAAATGGATTCAATAAATGTTCATTACCTAATTAACATGGCTATCCTAGCCAGAGTTCTCGTGCAGGTACTTAAGTTTGCTATCATTTATTTGGCCAATCAGCTTCTCAGAAAACTCTAATGATAGAAAAGTCCAGACAGAAAGACCATACTTATACAAATTTATTCCTAGAGATTATTCTGAAATATGATTCAGATTATTAAAGTTTTTGAACATCTGATAAAATCTTTAAACAGTTTCTCATTGTTAAAATTGATTTTAAGTAATGTTGGCTGTTTTACATAGTACAAAGAAGAAAAAAGGGGAATAATCTAATGATAAATAATGGAACTATAAGAAGACTGTGGATGGGAGTTAGGTCCTCTAAGTAGTAAACATTGTCTAAATATTGTTCATGAATCTATATACAAACAGATGTTAATATAAAGGTTTCCAATTATTTCCTAGAAAGCTCTTAAAGCAATCTTCAAAAAACAGGCACACAAATGATAGAACTAGCAGCTAAAACTGAAATGGTAGTATTACAAATAAGTACCTAATTTCTACAGAGGGATAGTCAGGGGATAAAGAATGGGTAGTTTTACTGACTGCTTTCTGTAATAAATCGTATATACTTGGTAAGCAAATAAACGTCCAAAAAGAAAATGTCAGACATTGCTAACTCAAATATCTTAATGAGTCAAAAATGAAGTCTATCTGGTATATCTGTAACACACCCATCATGTAAGACTCTGATGTCAGCTCTGGGCATGTGAAGAATACACAAATATATTCTTACAAAACCCATGCTGCTTTGGGACTTATTTGCAAGTTTGTTGGGGCAGGCTGGTGGTAGAGGGAGTAGGAAGATAGAAAACTTTATAAAGAGATTGTCATTCTAGGGAACATTCATCTACTCCAGTTTCACATGTAATCTTCCAAAAGCACAAAATCTCTTAAATCAGAGTCTTTTCCATTTCTACCAGCATCACCGAGCCTGGGATCTCATCACTGCAACCCAGTACTGCTGCAACAGCAATTTAACTGGCTTTCTTGCTCAGAGTCTTTCTTGCTCCAATTCCACCTGCACAATGCTGCTAGAATAATCTTCCTAAACTCCTTTTCATCAAGTCTTTCCTCTGTTCAGGAGCCTCTGGTGGGTCCTTTTCACTGATCAGATTAAATGTACTCTTCTCATCCTGGATATCAGAGCCCTCCATTAATCTTTCCCCGTCTCCAATAAGACTCCTCTTCTTGTCTCTAAAATCAAGTGGAATCCATGTCTTTATTTACTACTACTATGTTCTTCCGGCTTGAATGTCTGTGCTTTCCTGCTCAAAATCCAGATCATTCCATCCAGCAGACAACCACCATGCCCCCAATCAGCCATTCCGGAGTTATTCTTCCCTTCCCTGCTTCTTCTTCCCAGAGTAAATGTCTATTCCCGAAGATCACAACCTGTCTTCATGAGTTTCCTAAAAATGCCTCCCTGCTCTCTACCTAGTCCTTCAGCCAAACTGGAAGCACCCCCCGCCCAGGCCAGGTGGATGATATTTTTTGATACCTCACTTAAGATCTAGCAGATGCCTGGGTACTGAGCAAAGACCTATTGAGGAATGAAGGGTTTTTGCTATTCCTATTCCATTTGGTTCAATTCCTATCCCATTTGGTTCAAGAAAAATGTGAATTTTGAGTATCCATAACAATAAAGGAAAACTTCTTAAAAATCAAAGGAATAAAACTCATACATGAAAATCACCATTTCCATGTACTTCTCCACCAAGCTCTCTCTGCACAAGTCACCAAATAGCAGAAACCAAGGAGGTGAGAAAACTCTGTACTTTCTCAGATTGTGACAGAGTTCTAGGAGACATGGAAATATTCAAGTGGTTGAAGAAACAACATCTGTGAAGACCCTGAGAATCAGAAGCTGATTATGAGAAAGCTTTTTATATGAAACTCCTTGGCCTTGACTATTAGGTTGCCAGAGATCATCTGGCCATCAAAGCAGTGCCTGGATTACTTGTTTTATAACTCATTCATCGACTCAGCCAACACGTGTTATACTACGCTGCAATATACATAAAATAACGTGTGGCTGTTGGCCACAAAGCACGGCCTGGATTATTTGTTTATTAACTCACTCATCAACTCAGCCAACACGTGCTATACTATGCTGCAATATACATAAAATAATGCATGGCTGTTGTGGATTGCCTGTTCCAAGCACTGTACGGAGCACTTCTGAAGCATCTGTTCATGGAAGTCTTACAATAAACCTATGAATTATATTGTGGTATTATCATGATATTACAGATAATGAAACTGAGACTCAGAGAGGTCACTCTCTAGGGACATGCAGAGGTAAACTCTGCATCAAGAGGTTAATTAAGTCCCCCAAAGACACACAGGTAGGAAATGGTGAAGAGGTGCTGCAAACCCAGCGCATACTATGAGAAGGTACCTAATTTCCATACAAAAGCTTTATACAGAATATATTTCAGGTCTGAATCCTGAGCTGGTACTCCCCCCAGTCCAATTTTCTTTAACACATTATGTGCAGTTTTGTCCTAGAACGTAACCCTATGCTAATCTGTAAATGTGTTCATCATCCCTAACAGGTAAGCAGCACATTATCGGGGGGCAGGGGACTTTTTCATGGCTGTAAACTGTTCAGCATGCAGCACATAAAGCCCTCCCTAAATAAAGAGATATAGAATAGAAAGACATGCTTTGTGTTTACATAGTTATGCAGAAGTCTGACGTTCAGATTTTTTGAACTTCTACTCACAAGTTGAACCTTCAAAGACTATAGCTAGCATTACTTCTCCTTTCTCATTGTCACTAATATTGTAATGCCCAGCATTGCTTGTCAAACAGAATTTAACCACCCTTTGGAAAAGTTAAATACATATCAATTTGCACTTCGATCCTACCAGCATATGGTGCCGGGATGGTACACAATGTACTCAATATGGTCTGGGAAGAGCATTACAGAGCACAAGAAAATGCCTGATTTATCATCCATATAGCTATAAATACAGCCCAAAGCCTTCTTTTCCACTTTCACCACTGACAACTGACATACATGTGGTTTCAATGTCTTATTTACAATGATATTTTTCCTCCGTATGTATTCCAGAGCGTTCTTTCAGGAAAGCTTCCATGTTTGTTGGGAGCTGGGCCTCCATTCTCTTTTTTGATATGGAATTGACACAGTCAGCTGGGGACTTCTATGTTATACTCGTGCAAATCTCTTCAATTGGTCTTGATCATGGAGACTTACATAAGCAACACAATGTACGTCATGGCAGAACGTACAGTCAACTCTGGCACTGTGATCAGCCTAAGAGGTAGATTTCTGGGAACACCAAGGACAGGTGTTATTAGTGAGCCAACAAATCTAGATCCTGGAGGCATTATTCTGTGTCCATCTTTCTACAAAGCCTGTTGGTGTTTGCAACCCAAGAAGAAAATTTGCATATCTGAGAACATGTTAGCTATAAATTTCCCCATCTGATCTTTGCATCTGCCTTGCCTCTACAGTCTTACTTCATTATAATTGTCCCAAACCCTACCTCCATTCACAACTGGGTTTGCAAGGTTAAGTAAATAAGAAGACTACTGTCGACAGTGGAACATTTGGGGGAAGATTGGGCAATTGCAGGTATAACATCAGCCTATAGGCTGTGCTATAATGAAACTGGGTAGAACAATACAAGACTGTTGCCCACTTCTACAGATGTGGCCAGTGTCTTATAGTTTTGAGATGAGGCTGTATGAAAATAGATATATGGACAGAGGCAAAGCCAACAATGACACTATACCACAATGCTGCTGTGAGAGTCAATGCAGTCCCTGCATGCCAGACAATTATCAAGCACAGAACAAGAATACATTTTAGACTCCTTTCACTTAACCTGTAGCTTCATGTAGTACATACTATCCTATTTTATAGATGGGGAAACTGAGGCAGGTTAACCAGCCCAACGTCACAACCCGTTGTTGTGGAGACCCGACTCAACGTCTATCATCTGTATAAAGTATTAATTCATTTTATCAGTTTGAATCCTTCTCTCTGTTTGGGGACACTTTTCTTGGTGTCCCTGCCCTCAGTGCAGCACTAAATCCCCTATTCTCTGGTAGAGTTTCATGTCTCCTATCTGCCACAGACGAGTAAGGTGTAAGGCAAAGATTGTTATGATTATGTCCACCACCCCCACCCCCACACTCTGGAAAAGCCCCATAGCCCAGCAACCCCCCCCCCAATATCTGTTTCTGTCTCCTGTCTTTCCTTCTTTTATTTAGCACTATATGCGAGTAGCTCCATTCCTGAATTTTACTTCTAGCAAATGAAATCTGCTCTAAACTTAGTAGTTCTATATTCCTCAATCATCAGTACCATGTGTGGCACATTTTTTCTAATGTAAGATTTTATAACGATCCTTCAAGGCTTGGAGGAGTCAACTCAGATAATTGGCTGATTTTCAAAACCAAATCTGTCTAACTCCAAAGGCTATGATCTTTCTCACTGCCTCTTTTTCTCACCTATCTACATATAACTTGAGCTATTTCACTGGGGCTCCTAGAACAGATTTGACCTTGGTAAGATACCTTTTTGGATCTGGCAGCAGCCACGGTATACTGGCTAAAAATCTCCCTGTGGCTTTGCCCCACATGCCCTCTGTACCAACAATAGGTATAATTTGTGCCAACACCATGCATCTCATCAGACTAGATTTCAAAGACTGGAAGATTCCAGCACCACGACATTTTTCATAGTACATCACAATTTTGAATATATCTGCTCTTCTCTATTCAAAAACTATCTGAATTTTAACGCCATACTACTGATAGCTAGCACAGATTTACTTCAATACGGAGATGCTTCACATGGTGCTCAGTAGAGTGTTTTTTGTGAAAACATAGCTATATTCTAAGTGAAAAAAGAACAGTTTCTAAATCTAAGCTTTGAGCTATCTTATGTTCCCCCCTACCAAATCTTCACCACAGCTCTCTTCATCTTGGTTCTTTGTATCCTTAGAATTTCAACAATTCTTTCCTCCCTCTCTTTGGGTTGATTAGGTAAGAAAGCTTAAAGGAGAATAATGGAGATAAAGATCTTTAATTTTCTACGTCACTTTGTCTTCACAAAATATAGGCAAGCTGTGTTTGCTTTTATTTACTGCTTGATCCTACTAGGTAGCAAATGAATACATCTTTTAGCAAGGGAACTATTTGGGACATTAGTACCACCATCCCACTTGAAACCACTCCTTCTTAGAGCTCATTCCCTGGAAGCACGCATTAAAATGCTTCAGCAAGACTGCACCTTTGAAGATATTTCGTTTTTATACATTACACCAAACCACCCCACTTCCAATCATATTTTCGTATGTCTGTGGGTCTTGCTCACGTTTTGTTCAGTTTGCAGTCCTTCATGGCCTGGCTCAAACATCACCTTCCCTTAATGGCCCGATGCTCTACCTGCTATGCTGTCGATACATTTCACTTATGCCTTCATTGCAGCTCCCACCAAACATTTGGCTGGACATACAGTCCTGCACAGATCCATCAATGATTCTCAGCCACTGCCACCCCTCTCCCCATGTTCGCAGAGTACAATATGGACGTTCTGAAGGCCGTGCTTATATATAACTCACTACATGCAATTTGTCTTTATTAAAGCTTGGCAGGATGTGCTCAATGATTATTAGTTGAACTGAATTTGGGGAAATGTCTGGGGTCCCATTCTGACTCAGTCTGGTTATATATTCCACCTAACGATTCTGTATTTCATAGTGGCCTACAGTGATATATATAAGAATATAGCTTTCTTGGTAAACTTCTAAGGGCACATTTTAGGTATGAGAACACTGAATTTCACTAGACTCCCACAGTCCATTAAAAAGACTGCAGAAAAACAGTATCTGACTTTCTCTTCTCCAGACATCTTTACCGTGACAATACCACTAGCATCATCCACTCAAGAAAAATGAATTTACTCCCTCTTAATTCCAGGAAGAAAAGAAACTCTTGATGGTCCTAACCAACTACTATTTACTAGGCAGGGGGATAAATACTTTGATAAACTTTGTCCGGAAGTATTTTCAAAGCCAACATTGACCATCTTTTTCTTCAAGCCAAATTTGTGCTGTCCTTCATTCTAAATCCTTAATGCCCAGATTCATAACATACGCTTTTCCTTCTCAGATAATTCCACACGGATGGCTTCCACAAAATGTATGTAATTGTATGTAATTGTAGGTATGTGTTGTGTACATAATAAAAAAAATTGCAATTGGCTTTTTGAATTAAGCTGGATTTTCTTCTCCTGATTGATAGGATGTCAGTTAATTTTCACTTATCTTTCACTTATCGTGCTATCTGAAATAGCACATAAAACTGTATGTGTTCTACCTTAATTTGCCTTTATCTGTTATGCGTAAGAGAATTTAAAAACATTCATCATCTTAGTTACTCAATTTTTAAAGTACATAGGACTTTACAGATACTTTATATGGCCAAATTTTATATTTCCCCTTTGCTTTATAGGTAAATGTGTCCTTTCTGATAATAAAGCTCTCCTCCCACACTGGCTCAAAATACACATGAATCCCTTAAGGGTATAAATCATGCATTGCATGGAACCTCATTCCATGGTCAACACACATGCTTCCTAGGAAATGGTAGGTTGGCCATGGAATACTACTGGGCAATGAGAAAAAATGAAATCTTGCCATTTGCAGCAACATGGATGGAACAGGAAGGTATTATGCTAAGTAAAATAAGTCAGTCAGAGAAAGACAGATATCATATGTTTTCCCTCATATGCGGATCTGGAGAAACTTAACAGAAGACCGTGGCGGAAGGGAAGGGGAAAAAAATAGTTACAAACAGAGAGGGAGGAAGGCAAACCATAAAAGACTCTTAAGTACAGAGAATAATCTGAGGGTTGATGGGGGGTGGAGGAGAGGGGAAAGTGGGTGACGGACATTGAGGAGGGCACTTGCTGGGATGAGCACTGGGTGTTGTATGTAAGCGATGAACCATGGGAATCCATCCCAAAAACCAAGAGCACACTTTACACACTGTATGTTAGCCAATTTGACAATAAATTATATAAGGGGTACCTGAGTGGCTCAGTCGATTGAGCGTCTGACTTTGGCTCAGGCAATGATCTCGCAGCTCATGAGTGCGAGCCCCATGTTGGGCTCTGTGCTGACAGCTCAGAGCCTGGAGCCTGCTTCAGATTCTGTGTCTCCCTCTCTCTCTGCCCCTCCCCCACTCATGCTCTGTCTCTCTCTCTCTCTCTCTCTCAAAAATAAACAAACATTAAAAAAAATTTTATAAAAAAATGCATTAAAAATATTAATACCCCAAAATTGTGACAATCAAAATACTGCTTGTTTTGGAAAAGTATCCACAGAATTTCCTGGATTCAGTATATTACAACAGCAAAATTGCTTTTTTTCTCATTAAAAAGAAAATAAATATTAAAAAATAATCATATTATTCCGTAAATACTTAATGGTGAAGCTTGAAACACGAAAGTCTAGTAGTACCATACAGGCTTAATTTTTGTACTACCAGCCTTCTTTTTTTTTTTAATTTTTATTTTTTTTTTTTACTTTAAGTAAATTCGACTCCACATGTGAGACTTGAACTCACAACCCTCCAATCAAGAGTCACATGCTCTACTGACTAAGCCAGGCAGACGTGCCTCACTACCAAGCAGCCTTCTAATATCTGTGCTCATTATTACCAGTTTGAGAGTTATCAGCTGAACTTTTTCAATTTGTAGAACAGTGAGCAATTATTTCCTGTCAATACTCTTCCAAAAAGGAATAAACTATTTCCTCCTTCATTTCAGATGCAGACTAGCTTGGTGATGATACTGCTCTTTCCTATAAACATAAAATTGTGTAAATCTCTAAACTCCTTAAAAGGAACATGTTGCAGGATTTTCCTGAGACATCGAGAGCAAATAGGCAGGACTTTTATGGTGTCAAAGTAATGCTGGGTGTGATTATCCCTACAATCTGCCAAGCAAATTGTGTGCTCAGTACGACTGCTATAGTCCTTGGTCCTATTTACACCCCATCCTCAGACTCAGATGTGCCGGGTTTTCCACAAGTGTGTTCAGTCTGTGTTATCTCTCTCCACCTTCCATCTGCCATATCATCTCTTCCCGCCTACTGCTTCCTGCTAATGGAGCCTCCCCACCATTTTCCCTTCTCTTCCTTCAGCCACAGTTCACCGAGCTAATTCTACAAATGTCAAAGCGCTACCTTCTCTCCACTTACGTAATTTCTGAACTTCTCGCAATTTGCACTTTCAAAATTAATATTATGCTAATGATACAGAGTATAAGAATAGTACAGATAAAAATGAACTCTCCATTCCTAATTTAATATTTCATATTCTGCGTGCTTTACATTAGGAAGAAGCATCCTCAAAGACTTGAAAAACTCTATCATTTCATTTACACGGCATGTGACTAAGAAAAGTATTAACTACTATTTGATCAATCATCTTACTCCACCTTAAGTTTGGGGTAGTTTTTTGATTTTTGTCTTTTTGCTTATTTTTCTCCTGCAAGCATTTTCCTTCCCCCAAAAGAATTCTTCATGCTACAATTAAGTACTACAGTAAAACTGTCACAGCATTCTTGACTGAAGCCTTTGCCCGAGGCACACTGGAGTAAGGAATATTTATTAGCAAGCTAGCGATCCAGCATTGCTCGGAAGAAAAAGCATCCCTGGAGTTTTCACGTATTGATCAAATCCTAAGCCCACGGATAATGTGTCCTACCCAGCAATTGTTTCCATAGGTAATCCAGAATTCCTGAGGACTCACAATCCCAGCCCACCGATGTCCCTATTTGTCATTCGTCTTGTGTGGGTCAGGGTACCTGGGCACTACCAACAGACTGTCCGTCAGTCCACAGAAGATGCACTTCCTTACCCACCACAGACTTAACAGTATGATGGAGGCCAAAAGAAAAAGGAAATACATTGAGAATTCACTACAAGGAGATTGCTTGTCCCTTTCCTTAAAACAGAAACCAATACAGAGATTGAGACCCTCGTTCCAGAACGCCTAGGGGCTACTATCCTGATGTTCTCCTGAATAACAAACAAGTGTTTTAATCAGCTGCCTAGTTAACCCAACAGCTAAGGGGATTGGCAGTGTGTCTACAGATGGGGAGCAAAGGGAGGGATGGAAGCAATTATCAGGAGGGAAGAAAAATAATCAGAGGCTGAAATGTTTGCCTTGGTCACTGGGCTATCAGTTAACAAAGCCTCCCAGATAGTCCCCCCCGCCCCCATCCCTCACCAATGGTCCCCATTACTAATCCAAGTACTAATGTCAAGTTTTCACTTCACTCTGAGCAGAAATAAACTTGATAGCCTGGGGGTGGTGATGAAATTGATGGAGTAAATAAACACAAAACCTCATAAAGTTCTCTTTTGAGGAGGCTCTGAAGATCAGAAAGTTTATGGAAGTATGCATGAGTATTACAGACCATCTAAGGTATTGAAATTAACTTCAGGAGGGCATTCAGCTTGTTTACTGGCAGAATAAAGGATTTCAGGTCATGTTAGCAAAAATGTTATGCCCCTCTTTTATCTTTGTAATGGCGATGCCTGAGATTCCAGTCCATTCAGCACTTAGTAAGAGCACAGCCACTGTCCAGAAAATGGTTAGGTTTCGATGAAGGATTCTGGGGAAGACAATCTCCACGTGCAAAAGGCTCCAGTGACAAGACTGCTTCCAGTCCACTAGCATTCAAAAGTGTGACTGTCGAGCCTCAGTTTTCTTATCTGGAAAACGGGTGGAATGTGATCAGATGTGTGATTTTCAAAATGGTGGATTTTTGCCTAATATTTCAAGTACTTGTGCCCACCAGTATTGCACAGAAGTTCATGCTGTAAAACTGTACTGGGGGGAGGGAAGGGTTCATGCCAGAAAAAGAGCTGCTAACATTCCCCTCCCTGTGAGATTCCTTGGGAATCTCAGAACAACGTTAGAGGAAAAGGCCCTAAAAGATGATCTAATATTCCTATGAATCTCAGAGGCCCTAATGCAGAACATATTTAAGAATACAAGTAGTAGATAAAAAACTCCGGGTGATAATCATTACACATTAATAGTTTTCCTCTATTTGTCTCCAAGGCCAAGAAATAAAAAATCCACCTCCAGAGTGGAGAAGTTTTTAATCTTCAGACAGTGAACATTTTCAACAGATGATATTATAGTGGAGAGAATATAGATTTTCATCCCTGCGAGATGGAAAGAAAAGCCGATGCCTGAGCTCTTTGGATAAATTGTAACAGCAGGAGGTAGATTGCTGTTTGTTTGATGCTCCCAGGCAGGCAGCATTTTTTCTTTAATACATCTACACTTTAATACCTGCTTTCTATGAAATAAGCAAGCCCAATTTTTTTTTCTATAGGATTACCCTACGCTAGTTTGTAAAGTCTTAATGACTGAGTGATTAATAATACTTGACTATATTACACATAAATCCTCAGGTTTAATTGCTAAACACATTCTTTTTCTCCTGATCAAAATAATGGAAATAAAATCTTGACACCTGAAAAAAAGTATCAGGGCTTCGATTTAATAAAGGTGTCACAACTCCTCAAAACTAGGACGGTAGGGAATTTGGATTGTGCTAATTTAGTTAGGTATTTCTGAGTTAAATTCCACTAGAACACTGGTAAAGTTATCACGGTGTGTATAATGATTTTGCAAAAGAAAATTCATTACACCTATCTAAAAATTTTACTCATAAGGAATACTGACCGCAGAAAACGTTATTTAAAAAAAAGGACTGCTAATCTGCACGTGTGCGTGCCTATGTATACACATGGGTGGAATGCACAAAAGACCTGTGCTTCTGCTTGGTCTGGCTGACCACAACCATCCAAGCCTTTTATTTTTCACTCACTGAATTGTGGTGTGTACCTTAGGAGACCACTGCTGTGTTAGGAGCTAGGGGTATAAAGATGATCATGAGCTTCATGCAGAGCTGAAGGCTCCCTAAGCCTTAATTCGTTTATTGATAAAATGGCAATAGTGTGAAATATTATGGTATGAAATGAGAGTGTAATAGTATGAAATTTACTGAGATGAACAAACAGTATATGTAAAGCACTTGCACACTGCCTAGACTACGGGAAGTACCACATAAAGAGTTTCTGTGATCGGGATTTTCGTGAGGACTAACACTATTACCAACTAACAATAAAGGCCTATGGGGAGACAGGAACGTAAACATATAATTGTATGTCAGTACATGGGGCTCAAAGTGAGGAGGAAGTTTCTGTTTTTAACCCAACCTGGGAGAGGCAGTTAAGGCTTCAAAGAGGAAGTGATATTCAATTAAGTCTTGCCTTCGGAGTAGTCATTTCTCCAGAAGGAGAAATCAGAGAAGGAAATAAAGAAGCAGGGGGCTTGCCAGCACGCTCGCCTAAGGCTGGGAGATACAGAGGATTGTGACGGGAGCTAAAGCTGTTTATATTTGTGACTTCTGGTAAAGTTTTTTGTGAGGGAAAGTTAGGGAAAAGATGAGACACATAACACAGCCAGATTGTGTGAAGGGCTGTGGATGCCTTATTGAGAAGGCGGGAATTTATTCCATAGGGAGCAAGAGAGAAGTTTGCAGTTTCTAAGTTTGGAATTGGCCAGAGCAGTCACAGGAAAGGGGGGAAGAAAGCAACAGTGGTTTCACAACATACTCTTTCGGGAGGACTGGAGCTTCGAGAGCCTGCCACTATCCCTACTTGCCTGGGACCCCAGAACTCAGTCTCAGCTTTTAAAGCCTCAGTGAGTCCAGGATTTGACCACTGGCTGCGCCCCTGAATTGATTATTTGCTGAAACCCATTTTCCTCTGATCCCCTTCTTACTTCTCTGGTACTCAGCGCCAATGCTGATCCTGATCCTGATGCTGACGCTGACGCTCCCAACTCCCAGGGGTCTGCCTCAGGCTGTGATTCGTGTACACTGAACTCATACATTTAAACATATTCCTACTATTACGTTTTCAGAATTGCTAAGGAGTACCTGCATAGATTCCACTGGAGGTATTTATGGAATTGTTCATTCAATCAGGTCCATGGAATTGGGAATCGGCTTGTCAGATTATCTCTAAAATGTAAAGTGGGCGGTGCCCAGCCAAGCCAGCGGAAGCCGAGGCAAAAGGAAAAATAAATAACACTGATCTGGTCTCTATGCAACGTTTTTATAATTTGTTCATCATAGATTTTTTTGCATTAATTTTGATTTTTTTAAAGATTGGATTAAAATATTTTTTCCCTATTATTCCTTAAATTGTGCACCTTGGGCGAATGCCTCATTTTGCCCTACTCTCGTTCCTGCCTGGAAAATGGCAGATTTATCTCAAACACTCGGCACAGGGATCAGCAAACACTCAGCACTGGGATCGCAGATACTTAACACTAGGATCAGGTAGGCTGTGTCTTGGGGGGATGGGTGCACAGGAATTAGAACACGCTGCGCCCCGTGATGAAGGAGTCCTGGGGAAAGGATAGAATTTCCCTGGAGAAGGGCCCAGTGTTTCCAGTAGCTTCACAGATCTGCCTCACACAGCCCTGTTTCCAAATCATCTTCCTTGAAATAGAGGACACAGAAGTCAAGTCTTTTTCGTTGTAAGTTTCAACCACAAAGCTAAACCAGAACAAAATAATTCAATGAAAATGTTTGACTGATGGGACCGAAAACTTCTTTCCCACGCGTTTTTCTTCAACCTGGAGACGAGAGAATAAACATAACCTCAGTATGACGTCTATTTTTAAACTTAACAACAACAACAACAATAATGTCTGAATACTATTTTTACTATTAGAATCAGATTTTCTAGGATTTTTAGAATTGGGTGGAAATTTAAGAGTTCCTAAGCCAACTCCCTCAGGTCACACTGTGTAGTAGGTACGACGGTGGGCCACCCAAGTCCCCCTGCAAGATGGAGAAATGGATGGGACAGATGATGCCTCAGCTGTCAGTCGTGCTGGTGGTCACAAACAACAACTCACAGTGTCTCTCCAGGACTTGAACTTAGCTGAAGAGAGCTGCTCTGCCTAAGGTCGTCCCCTAACTCTGGAGCAGCCTGAATCCAATAACTGGGGATGCAGCAGGACAAGGTCTTGGCCGCCTCGCCTCAGCCTGGGGCAGCTCTTAAGAGCCATTTCAGCTTCAGCCAGCCTCAGACACGAGACCGGCTGAGGGCCCTGTGTCACCTCTGGGTTAGTTCAACCTTTCTGTCTGCCCACTGCTGCTTCCCGCATTCCCCCAGAGGTGATGCTCTCAAGATAAACTTCCAGCAAGCGAATATCCATCTCAGAGAACCCAGCATACAACACACGGAAATCCCTAACATGCATCCGGAGGAAAGAAAGTTCCAGCTGTGAGGGAAAGAAAAGGCAGACAGGATCACCCATCTGGTGGCAGGGGTGTTTTCTATCAGTTGTCAAAGCTCTACTTTGCCTCAAGTGTCACTGTGGTCATGGGTCATCTGTCCCTCCAATACAGGCAGGTGCTTCATGCGTCAGCTATGTGAACTGCCCAAAGTTTGCCATTAAGCATCTCTATTAACAAGATATTATACACTGAAGCACTTTCTATTGATTTAACTAAAAGGGCACTCCAGCAGCTCTCATTATGTTATAAGGTCAAAAGGGAAAATGACCACACCTCCGTAAGTCAAGGAAATATCAGAAATCTGCTGGTGGCGACGTGGTACAGGTGGTAAAATTGTCTGGGCAGAGAAAAGAATACTCAGGAAGAAATCATTCCCAGAGACATGACCGATTCCAACTACAATAATTTAGCATTCAATTAAAACATTTTTTTCTATAAATTTGAAAACCAAAGACAGCATTAACTGCTTGGAATTGACGTTACTCCTTCATGGACTAACCCAAACAGTTTTACTTTATGTAATTTCTGGATCCAAACAGAAGGGATTTTTTTTTTTTAATTTTATGTATCTGAGTCATTTTTCCAATCTTAAGCAATGAAAAATGTATTACTCAATATTCAGAGATGTTGAACTTTCATAAACAGGAGCTCCTAAGATATTTTTTAGCCCTTTCCCAAGTTTCTGTCCTGCTTAGATAACATATTCTCTAGTGTATTCATAATTCCATGGTTAGATATACCTGACAGGGAAGGCTTCAGTCCTGTCCGGTGGCTATTGTCATTAATCACCTATCCCAGAAACCAACCCACCAGACATGCATTATCTCATCGGATCCTTAACCAGAACCATGTGAGGCAGATCCTACTACTGGTGTGTTTACAGACGAAAAACCTGAGACTCTTAAAGAGGTTAGGTAATTTGCCTCACATCACTCGGCCAATAAATGGGAATCTGGCCGCCATGTCTTTGCTTCTCACCAGTGCCCAGCATGGACTTCTGACAGTAACATAAGACGCATCCCAGGCAGCCAACACTGCCTTTTTAGCACAAATGTCTATGGAAAACAGTCTTTAATTAAATCTCTAGTCTGTGCTTTTTAAGGCCTTCGCTTAATTTGTGTGAGCATATTCTCTCTTTCATGTTACTAACTAGATCCTTCAAGTCAAGGGCAGACAGCTCCTTACTGAGAATGCCTTTGAGGACTCTTTAAAAATTTTGGCTATATTTTGGGCAGTTAACTCAGTGCAGGAACATTAGTTTCCATACACACCGTTTAAATACTAGTTAATTGTCACCTTAAATATGAATAATCTGCCAGCTGAATCTGATTGTCTTTTGTTCCACGCAAATGTTGGTATCCATTCACTCCCCTTCAAAACTTCTTATATTAAAATTAAGTTCAAATAGTATTTATTACACACAGAAAAAAGACTGAAAGGAAACACAACATATAGTTCCTTAATAGGCTGCAGGTGACTTTTATCTTAATAACTATTTTCTTATTTTATCTCTTCAAATTAAAACAATAATAACCACAATTCTAAACGTATGCCACATCCCCGCAGTGGCAAAGAAATGATCCGGGAAGTAATTATGTGTCTGTTTAATCTGTGTTTGATTTAGAAAAGGAGGCAATTTAATTTTAAAGGCAAACTATACATTAAGAGCTTAAAGTCAGGAAATCTCACTTGTGAACACAGTATGTCATTATGATCATTTCTCTGAATGAAAAATCTCAAGTAATGAATTTTGTGGTTGATTTCATATTTTGAGGATGTTGCTTAGAATTTTTTTTTCCATGGGATGAAAAAAGCTTGGTCTTCTTTGAAGCAGAGCAACTCTGGGGAAGAAGCATCAATCTGATTCAACAAAACGTGTATATACTGCTTCCTCCACGCGGAGCAATGATGGGAAATAAAATGCGAAGGTTTCCTTTTTTTTTTTTTTTTTTTTCCTTTTAGAAGAGTGATAAGGTGAATATTTTTGCAGAGATTTTCATTTCTGATTCTATTTAACTTTATTAATAACAAAGAGACTCCAAAATTCTATTAAAATGTGATGTTGAAAATTGCAACTATAATGCAATTGCACCAAGGTTGGTAGAAAAATATTCTATTAGTGGGGCTGAGGAAATCAATCATCCACTGTGCATATGAAGCAAATGCCACATACTCCACCTAACATCCACTTTCATACCAGTTCTGGGACAGGTCTTCAAGCTAATGAAGAATAACTTTCTTTTCCAATAATTTTCACTTTCCAGTCAGAACAACTACATGCTCAAACAATAGCCAAGACAACCATTTGAGCCATTTGTCTTTCAAGTTTTCCACTGGATACCATCAAAAAAGAATGTTAACTGGAGCAAACTAGACACTGGGGTAATTTCAAATACATCTGGTCATCAGGGATTTTTAAAGAGTACAGTAAATGTTGTATAATACACCACTTAGCACAATACTGCTTTCAACAGTGGGAGAAATATTCCCAATGTATATGGCTCATTTTGTTCTTTATAGAACAAGGAAGTTTCTGTTTGCCTCTAAGCAACAGTCATTTTAGAATGTAGCAAAGTAGTAAGCAGGAAATCAAATTCCTAACAACCATGGTGACTAACAGTTTTTTAAAACAACTAAATGGCAATGATGCAAACAGCCAGTACACCCAATTTAATAAACTAATAGAAAAGGGACAAAAATAATGTTCATGAATTAATTACTTTGTACGGTGAATGACTTTGTGAGGAATGTGGAGCTCCGAACCAGTTGCATATATCCTGTCCTTGTGCCAAAGAGACATAAATGGTTGACACCACATCATAAACTCCTCTTCAATCTACCTCATTCTCTGTCTCTATACTCACTTGCTCAAAACCCTCACAAGAAACTACTTCCTATTCTATGTGATGAGATCCCGGATGACCTCCTCCAGGACTATGATACCCTTTCACTCTGTGCCTCCAGCCACATTGGTGGGTTTTTTTTTTCCTTTATTTATTCCTTTGTTTATGCCAAACTTGTTCCCCTCTTAGGTCCTTTGCACTGGCTCTTTGCTTGGAAGTTCTCACGCATGCCTTGCTTCTAGTCATCCAGGCTCCACCATGATCATGACACTCTATTTAAATAGAAACACCTCTTCCACTGCATTACCTTGTTTTATTATCTTCATGGGACTTAACACTACCTATACCTCTCACTAGAGTCAAACCTTTGTGGAGTCGAGTCCTTACCTCTCTTAAAAACTCTTTTGTGACCAGGACTTACTATGGGGTCCCAGCATGCAGTTGGAGTTTAATGAATTTTTGTTGGATGGATGGATGGATGGATGGATGGATGGATGGATGGACAAATAAATAAATAATAAATAAATAAATAACTGAACCGCCATCTTTTGCTCAAAAGCTGTCAGGGTCGCTCCCTCTTTTCTCCCCGTATTCCATTCTCCACAGAGAAACAAGGACAATCTTTCTAAATGGAACATCAAATGTCACTTCCCTGCTTCAAACATTCCAGTGGATTCCCTCTATATTTAAAAATCTGAACTCCTTTTCATAGTCTTCAAGGTCCAGCAAAATCCATCTCCTGCCTCAACCTCATCTCACGCCCACCATTCTCCCCCCACCCCCCCATCCCCATACTAAGCCCAGTCCCTATGAGGGCTTTTGTATTTGGCACACCTTCTGCTTCGAAAGCCATTCTCCTAGACTTGGCATGGATGCCTGCTTCCCATGGTGGTCCCATCAGGTCTCCAGCACTCTCTGGAAAAGCCTTCCCCAACTACCTCAACTAAACCAGAATCAGATAAACAACTAGGACTAGGGTTTTCATTTGAATGTATATATTTATAAAAGATCAGGCTAAGTAAATTTGGCTAGGATAGAAGAATAGCTTCTATGCATTTACTAGGATGGTTAAAACTCAGCTTAAATTTGACAACACTGTCAGTGCTACTAACGTACTAGTCATTCTAGAATGTTATTCTCCAATTAGAGAATTATAAATATTTTCTCTACAATAATAATTTGGTCAAAAATAGTATTCTTTCACTGGGGAGTGTTGATGAGGGCGGATATTATTAGGTATTATTCAATGAATCTGAGGTACCGTTTTCTCCTTGTTTTGCCTTTAATTTTAAAAATTAACCCTTTCTTCTTATAACCTGTTCTACAATTTTCTTTATCAACATAATACACACACAAAGGCAGAGGTGCTTCATAGCTTCAATTTTACTCACATTTATACTTACTGTAATTTCAAATGTTTAACATAAAACTTACTGTCATCCATAAACACAGCTTTTACTATTCTTAACAATTACGGCACATAAACACAATAAAAGGAGCACTGTCATCAAAGCAGGATGGCTGTCATGAATGAACTATCCCTTACCAGAAGGCAGGTAAACCCTCAAAAAAGACCCTCACAGAACTGTCCTAACAGAGTTTCACTATATCAAAGACTGGATTCAATCCTCACAGAGAAGATGTCATGCTGAATATCAACTGGAAGACAAATATAAAAATGCATGTCTTCATTAAGTTTCACGATTTTTCATAAAAATTCTCCCCTGGATAAAAATTCCAAGCACTCAGCTCCATAATGGCAAAGTGGATATGGGAAGAGATTTCAAAATGGTGTCCAAACACAGAGGTTCCTGTACATACAACCTTTACACGTTGTTCAGCGGTGGCACAGTGCTTTACTCATAATAAATGTTCCTGATATTGGAAGACTGATATTTTTTAAATACCTTTATATCTCAAACTGAACCAGAAAAAGCTCAAAGACATACACTCAAAGTCATTAGAACTGAATCCATTCTTTTTAACTTGGTGACCTACATCCCAAATAATTACATAGAATATATCTGCATATTATTCTTGTATCTACCTTTTCATTCAGATTTTCACCTTTATATAAGAACCAGGGGGGCACCAGGGGGGCTCAGTGAGTTAAGCGTCCAACTTCTACTCAAATCATGATCTCATGGCTTGTGGGTTCGAGCCCCATGTTGGGCTCTGTGCTGACAGCTCAGAGTCTGGAGCTTGTTTCAGATTCTGTGTCTCCCTCTCTCTCTACCCCTCCCCCACTCATGCTCTGTATCTCTGTCTCTCAAAAATAAATAAACGTTTAAAAAATTTTTAAAAAAAGAACCAGGGTCCAATGTTTCTTCACAGACCACTCTATAAGTATTCTATGTTCATATTTACTAAAACATGTACAGCCTTCCATCTTGAATTTTTTATATGTTTTTACTCTACTAAGCTATTAATTAAAAAAAAACACAGGGGCAACTGGGTAGTTTAGTTGGTTAAGCCTCTGACTCTTGATTTTGGCTCAGGTCATGATCTCACAGTTCGTGGAATTGAGCCCCACATCAGGCTCTGCGCTAAAAGGGTAATGGCACACAGCCACCTGCTGGGATTCTCTCTCCGTCTCTCTGCCTTTCCCCCACACCACCCTCCCTCTCTTTCAAGCTAAATAAATATTAATTTTTTTAAAAAAAGAGGACTTTGGACATCCTCTGATAATCAGGCATATTTTGAACAATTTCATTTCTAAATACAATACAATTGTGTTTTGCAAATAAATATCTATTCTTATAACATATGAAAGCTAATCAGGATTCTATAAATCAGCAAGTAAAAGTGAATAGTGGAAAACAAAACAAATAGTCATCAGAGAAACTGTTCTCTTCCAAGAGATTTCTGAAAGGGAAGAAGGGAAGTCTTTTGCCAAAAAACAACCATATAATAATAGTATAGAGGATTTACATACATATATAGATCTTTAATTTAAATTCGTCTCAGTTCCAATCTGTTCTTGCAAGCATTACTTCTTAACTAGTTATATATTTAACAACATTGCCCAAGAACAAGAGCTTTATAAAATCATAATGGCTCATATACAGCTTGCCACATTTTCCCTTTGATTTTGTTTAAATTTTCAATCTTTCTATAAAATTTTTCGTGAAATACTGAGATTCTGCCCAATCCTGCCTCCTACCCCATTTCAGTTAGCTCATGAAGGAAATCTTTCAGCCCAGGAAAACACAGACTGGAACAATAACTCACAGAACAAATATATTCTACCACAAGGGCATTAGTCGTCTGCATGATGGCTTCTGGGTATGAGAGCTCAAAAAAGAATTGAAACTAGTGATGGAAAACTGATTCAGTATCACGTTGTGCTCCAGAGACCCGCTATGGAATTTAGTTAGTGAAAGAAAGGCACCGGAAATAAATGAGGAGGAGAGTACCTTCCATGGGTATTCATTAAAATCCCTTCTTTATGAGTAACTTGACATTACCCCAAGGCTATGTAGCTAAGGAAAAAAAAAAAAAAAGGCAAAAAAAAAAAAACCCCACAAACACAAACAAACTGTGAAATCAATTGAAAGTGAAACAAGGCCTTGTGAACGCCACACATATTAAATAAAATAAACATTTTCCCATGCCATTGTTTTTCACTTTCCATTGTAAAATTGAAACCGGCATTTACACAGCAAATTCTGAAACATATGTTTCTAAAATAAGACAGACACAACAAAAACAGAGCAGTGGAACTTGGGAGCTTCACCAAGTGGAACTTGGGTTATTACTTCTCACTAGGATTCAAATCCCACTGGCTTTATTTTTCTGACAAAGGTGAAGGCACATATTTCCAGGTCAAGTGATTCAATGATCAAGGAATAAAGAAAAAAACAAAAACAAAAAAACGCTAGATTCAAAGCCAGGAGATGTGGGTTCAAGGCCAGTTCCAGCAGCTTTATTAGCTGTCTGATCTTTGGGTATTACTTAACCCCTCCACACTTCAGTCTTCACTTTTATAATAACAGGGGAGCTGCTCTGTGCCCCTCACCAGGTAACTGTCAGAATCAAATGAAATGATGTTACTCAAGTCTCATGAAAACTCTAAAACACTAGGAAATATAAGTATTTATAAAATGAAGCTTCATTGATCCCATCAATTGAAATGTTTGCAATCCAAAATGCGGTAATAGGACAATGTCATTCACAAGTTACTGAAAAATTAAATTCGATCATATGTTGTATTCTGGAACTGTATCTCAAATCTTTTGTCATTGCGATAAGGATACAATGTTCAATCATTTAGAAGTAGGTGCTCAATAACACCAATTTCCTCACGCCAAAAAAATGGCTGAAAATAATTTTAAAAGGCTGCATAAGTCAAATGACAAAATTTAGTTACAAGTCTGAGGAAATCTATTCAATTGCTTGACAGTTTCGCCCAATGTTAAATTATTAGGTTAAGCCATATAAAGCAACTATTCTGTAAGTCAAAATTGTATAATATTGTCAATTTTATGTTGATGAACTGGCTATTGTCAAATACTTAATGCAGTCATTATAGACTCTTGAGCTCCCTCCCCTTCCCAAATCAATCTAACAAAAATTAAGTTTCTGTCAAATTTTCAACACAAAAAAGATACACATACCCATATAAAAATTGGAAAATGATACATATAGATAAGTAGTTAACAAAAAGAAAAATACTAAAGATCTAAAAGACTATTAATGATGTTCATCTTAGTACCCAAACACCTGTAAACTTAAACAAGAATCTTTTTTTCTCACCTCCTAGGTTAGCCCACACAAAAAAGAGACTATAATACTCAGTGCCAAAAAGAGTGGTATTCTGGAAGGCAAACTAGTATTTGTATCAAAAGATTAAAAATATTCATATTAGGGGCTCCTGGGTGCCTCAGTCAGTTGGGCGTCCGACTTTGGCTCAGGTCATGATCTCACGGTTTGCGAGTTCGAGCCCTATGTCGGGCTCTGTGCTGACAGCTCAGAGCCCAGAACCTGTTTCAGATCCTGTGTCTCCCTCTCTCTCTCTGCCCCTCGCCAGCTCACACACACACACACACACACACACACACACACACACAGAGTCTCTCTCTCTCTCTCTCAAAATAATCATTAAAAAATTTTTTTAAATATTCATATTAGTTGATCTAGTAACTCCTCTTCCAGAAATTAATCAAAGAGAAACAGTCTTGGCTTCACACAAAGATTCAACGATGCAATGATAATTATATCTTAATTTTTAAAAGTAAAATATGATAAAATTTTAAGTAAATGCGGGTTTGTCCTATGAATATTATACAGTAATTAAACAGATGTTATAGGCAGTTATGGGAAGACGCTCATTTATGCTATGAAGAAGGCAGAAAGTCTAAAATGCTCGTAACTTTATACATTTGGTGTACATATGAACAGTATATAAATTTACAGATAGCCTGTGTGGCAGGAACTGGACCTGGTTCTTTACGTTCATTAGCTTCCATAATCCTCCGAACAATCCCATGAAATGAATACAATTATTCATTTAATTATACAAGGATACATTATTATTATCCATTTAATTGTAAGGATACAATTATAGTATCCTTACTATACACATGAGGAAAATGGAACACACTTTGCCAACAGTAACATTGCAGACAGAAGAGCCAGAATCTGGATGTAGAATTCAGTTTAGGATGACAATCTACTAGACGGTCTCCCAGCTCTTAGGCAAAGAGCTCAAAGGCAACCGCCCAAATGTTAACCATGATTATTTCCCACAAATTGAAAGACTGATGTAGGTTTTTCTTAACTGTCAACCTTTTTGTTCCTTTGAGCTTATCGCTATTTGCTGTTCAATACAGATGCATTCATTATAAGGGGCCAAAAAGTGCGACTACGTTTAATGTGCCTAAAGAAATCATCATATCACAAGGCAAAAAGAAGAGCTTTAAGAAAATGTCTATGAAATAAATATTTCTGCATTTATCTCCACCTTTACATCCCTATTATCACCACTTTGGCAACCCCTTCATTACCCCTTAAGGTAATTACCTATTTAATGCCCTGTCTGCAGCCTCTCCTCTACATCCTCCATTCCCATTAGGAGTCTCTTCCTAAAAATACATCTGGCAATCCCAGATGATTCGTTCTTTGTTTGTGAAGCATTTCCTGAGAGCCCACAGTGTGCTAAATCCTGGATATACAAAGATAAGTAATGGTCCCCATCCTCATAGTTCTGAGAAACAGATCATTGTACTGCTGAAATTATGCAATTTTGCAGTGCTGGAGAAAGAGAAAGCCAAACATTTGCAATAAAGAAGTGACCAATCACAACAGAGCAGGGTACAAAAGCACTATGAAAGCACAGAGAAGTGACAAAAATAATTCTGCCTTAGTATGAATGACTGGGTAGAAGTCACAGAGATTGAAGAATCACAGCTGGTATGCAGGATGAATAGGGCTCAGGAAATTGTTCTGAAAAACCTATATAAGGAAAACACAAAGAAAAAAGGAGCAAAAGCACATGGCTGATGTGGTTACCTGACCAAGTAACCACTCAAAGGTTACTACTAGTCAAGTCCGCCCCACTCCAGGCTGGAATGGTTTATAATTAGCATAGGTAAGATAATGTGGCCCTTGATCATCTTTTCATTTAGATAGGGGAAAGGGTTGCTGGGGGGGAGGGTATATACTTTTCCATGGGAAATTGTCAACATCAGTGTTTTTTCCAGCAAATTATTTTTTTGTATGTGTTACAATAAAGTTAGGTGAAATGAAATGAATTCCAAAAGAATGAAACCCAAATTGATTTGGTTTTTATTATAAAAGATTTTGGTGAAAGAGGTCTGAAAATATGACAAGGGAAATTTTTCCCCCCTCTCGTTTATGTATAGAATTATTCAAAGTATAGCATTTTTTATTACTTTTAAACTATGTTTATTTTGAAAAAAAATCGAGGAGTAAATTTATGGGAAAAAATTAGAACAGAGAAGATTTTCAAAAAACCAGCCTGATCAATTTATCTATAATCAACATTCTTGAAAATAGGTGAAAAATATCCTGCACTCATCCATAAATGCTATTAAAATCATAGTATTTCCCCAAAATATGTCATATGGTTACAGTACTGAATAAGAGCATAAAACCATTAATTTCCCAATTTTACACTTCTCTCTCCAGGTAAAAAGCACTGTTTTGTAAAAGAACTAAAAGATGAAAGTTAAATAAATGTCCAGTAACTTCCATGATGGCCTAAATTATATATCCAGTAGATCTGCTATAAAATAACATAACAGGATCATTAACCTGGTTTTGCTACTGATTCCTATCTCAGATACATACAGTGCTTGGTCAGTACTTAGTAAGTGCTAATGTAGTTGGTGCCCCCAGATGGTTACACAATAGCCATTTACTTAAGCCAAATTAAAACAGGCTCAGTTGCAGAGATATTGATTATTAAGTCCATCAACAATCGCTGCTATAAGATACTCACCATGTATTTCTTTCTAATGTGCAATAAGCATTTGAGGTTTAACATCTGTTAGAATCACCTTAAGTATAGAGAGAAAATTCATATGTTTTTCTTCATAGCACTCACTAGACACATCCATCACCTAACATTTTCCTGTGTAAATAATTTTTCCCTTAAAAAACTCAGACCAAAAAAACATGGACTCATTTTATCACTGATAATCATATTTTCTTTCATCTGTCTCTTATGGACAACATAACATCTACCACCAATCCCCACACAAGTAAATTCCATGCTTGTATGAAGATGGAAATAAAGGAACCGGCTAAATTCGTGTTGGATCAAGGCAGGTTTCCACATATAATTTATTAAAGGACCATTAATTTATGAGAGAAGGTGAAAGCAGCACTCAGATTCACACACAGTAAAAAATAATGATAATGATAGGACCTACCTAGGTGTTGTGACTGCACTAGCCAACCCTCCCTGCTGGGTTTGCTTTATTTTACCTACGATCCTTGATTTTGTTTTAAAAACACATGTGTTGGGGCACCTTGGTGGCTCAGTCAGTTAAGCATTCAACTCTTGATTCTGGCTCAGGTCATGATCTCATGGTTGATGGGTTTGAGCTTTGCATTGGACTCCACGCTGACATCACAGAGTCTCTCCCCCTCTCTCTTCCCCTCCCTCATTCCCTCTCTCTCTCTCTCTCTCTCAAAATAAATAAACTTAAGAAAAAAAAAAAAAAAGGAGGGGTGCCTGGGTGGCTTAGTCAGTTACGCATCCGACTTCCGCCCAGGTCATGATCTCATAGTCAGTGGGTTCAAGTCCTGCATTGGGCTCTGTACGGACAGCTCAGAACCTGGAGCCCGCTTCGGATTCTGTGTCTCCCTCCCTCTCTGCTCTTCCCCTGCTCATGCTCTCTGTCTCTGTCTCTGTCTCTCTCTCTCTCACAAAACATAAATACACATTAAAATTTTTTTTTTAAAAAAACAAAGAAATAAACCATATTGATTGTTTCTCTAAAAAACACATGTCTTAGGGCGCCTGGGTGGCTCAGTGGGTTAAGCATCCGACTTCGGCTCAAGTCACAATCTCACAGTTCGTAGGTTCGAGCACTGTGTCCGGCTCTGTGCTGACAGGTTAGAGCCTGGAGCCGGCTTCGGATTCTGTGTCTCCCTCTCTCTTTGCCCCTCCCCCACTCATGCTCTGTCTGTCTCTCAAAAATGAATAAACGTTAAAAAAATTTAAAAACCAAAAATAAAAAAAAAATAGAAAACACATGTCTTTGGGGTAAATTTGTTTCTACTTTATGAGCCAGAAATAAATCAATTAACGATCTGGCATGTTTTATGAAAACATTTCCTAAATGGCACCTCTGATCGTTATAGGCAGAACTAAAAATTACGACTGTTTTTGGAAAGGTGGTGGCCCTACGGCTTCCAACTGGGCACTGAAAATGCAGCTGACTGGCATGACTTGAGCATCACACATACAACGATGCTGATCCTAGTACCCATTGCTTTTCTAAAAGAAGAGTTCTAGCCTTCTATCATTTATCTCTCTCTTCTCCACATAACGAGTGTATCAGATACTAAAGTGGTGTGTGCAGGTTTTTTCCGTCATCAAGTCCGAATAATAAAGAAAAGAAGGCAGTGACTTTTCAGTTACACAGGTGCGTAGAAAAGCTTTGTCGACAAATCTTTATTACAGAAGCCAGATAGAGCTGTCCTGACTTTTTTTTTTTTCTTCTGTAGAACTCTATTAAAGAAGGAATTTCTAGAGATGTACCTTGGGAACCACACCGATTAGAGAACAACAAGAATAATAGTAACAATCACAGAATGTGCTGTGCTTCCACTGCCTGGGAACTTCTTCCCTGCCCACTTCTGTCTGACTGCACTAAGTGGGTCCTTCTCAATCAGCATTTGAAAATTTTCACTCTCCGCTCCATGTCTCCAGCCACTAAGATAATCAAACTGACGTGCAGCGCAGCCGAAAAGTCTGCCTTGGGTGCCGGGAATAAATGGATGTGGACAGACACTGTCATAGTAATCCCCGCATCCAAACTGTGTGGGACATTGTCTTGACAGTGTGGGCAGTGATGAGGCAAGCTGGTCATGAACAGACACCCGGCACCTCCTTACGCCCAGCAGGTTATGTGTCTTTCGATGAAGACCCCAAACAAGATAGCACCATATTAGCAGCCAGATTAATCTCTCAGTGACACTTCAAGTAATCAGAGGGTAGCCAGCTTTGGGCTTCGCCAGGCAGTGGGGAGGACCTCGTAAGAGCTCCGTATCTGGTATGGAGGGCTGCGGGGCAGAAGGTGGCAAAATGTGCGTATGTGATATAGAACCACTAGAAGATGGTGAAGTCTCCATGGCAGAGTATGTCATTGACATATATGGATGCAATCACTGCAAATTTGGGTCGGGTAAAATTCCCATAGCTTAATTTTGCCTAGAACTATTTTGGATGCTGCTGAGTATCATTTCCCCTGAGAAAAGAGATGCTCTCTGAAGGAAGAATCCAGTGACAGTCACTCCAGAGAGATTTGTCATCGAAAGAAGTTTAAGATGAAAGTTATAATTGCTTTTCAGAAGCTATATTATGAGCCAGAAATTCAATGAATGTCCTGGAGTTCTAGGGTAGGACTCCACAAGCCTTTTTTCTTCTTTCAGATGAAAAATAAAAATCCATTAACTTAATACACTGTGTAGGTCCATTTGTAATACAGTAGTCCTAGAAACTAAAAGGAAAATTGACTTGTCATAATAAATTGGTATCTCGACTGTCAGAATTCACTAATACTGTCTTCACCTGACATCCTCTTCAAAGTATTAACAGGTGAAACTATGTATAATTTATTTAAATAATTGGCCCATATCCTTTAAGGCAAGGCAGTCCTAATGCAGGCGTGATGTTCCTATTAGGACCTGTGATCACGCCATTACCTTATAACACTCTCGGCGGCTGCTCCTTCACTTACTGTGCACCCAAACCTTAGCTCAAAGAAGAATGATAATGAATGTAGACTTTATTTTCTAGTAATGATAAATGAGTACTGACGGAAAGGCTTTCCAAAAGCTCTTTGTGTATAGCCGTCGAAAAAAAGTATGTAGTCTGTAGTTGATGGTTGTGTATTAGAAGAACACAACATATAAATCATCAATTGAGCCTTATTTTAGGAATCAAAACCTTGTAGTGGAGAGAATCAACTGAAACACTATAGAAAAAAGCTATTAACTGTTTAGCAAATGTTCAATCCAACAATTAAAAAAAAAAAGGGGGGGGGGGGGGGGAAACAGAGGTTGGCTCCATGAGCCAAGGGCAATCCTTACCACACAATTTTGCTCCTTCACCAAGTCATTGATTCTGTCAAACACAAATTGGTAATGTTTTACCAAGCCAGGCATTAGCTCAAGGAAATAGAAAAGTGAGTCTTATTTTTACTTCACGTTATACTTCTGGCCATTTCTCAAATCCTTCCAACTAATTTCAGTACTCTACCCCACAGTTGGAGCCTGAAACTCTACCTGCTTAACTCCCTCACCCTCTTAATTGAAAACGCTTACTTTTATAGAACTCCTAAGGTATTACGTGCAAAGTGCTTACCACAGAACCTGACACAAAGTAAAAGATCAACAAATGTTCACTGTAGCTCTGATTCACCATCCCATGGACGACAAAAGGCATCCGGTCACATGTCAATTGGTGCCAAGTACAAAATGACCGTGACTCCTCATCCAGGAGCAGAGGTGAGCAGGGCCCTGTTTGGTCTGGATGCAGGATAGAAGAGATGCAACACACACTCGCCCTCCCAAAATCAGACAACAACTTCCTTGTTTCATCTATGGAACTCCAACCCCAGGGGGAGGAAATGTGATCCTGCAAGCTAAAGACAGAACCACAACTCGATTCCAGACACAGCTTCCAATGGTGTTGTCTTGAAATTCAGTTTCCTCCTTGTTGTAACTATCAAGTTTCAACGACTGTTGTCTATAGTTCCTAAAAGATTACTTTAGACTGAATAAAACCACCGTGTTCTTTGCCCATCTTAATCACTAATGAGTGGAGACGTGCAGCTGCCAGCCGGCTGACAGCCCCGCAAGGTGACTATATGCCCATATGCCACCTGAATTCACTAGGGTGCATAGAACCGAGCAATCCAGCAAAAGAAAATGCATGTGTGTATAAACGGGCAGCTTAATAACACATATTGTTTATTCATTTGACCTCCAAAAAGAGTTCTAGCTCCTATACTCTTTCTACTCTGATCACCTCTCTCTCTCTAGTAAGTCTAGCAAAGCTAATGTCAAGAAGTAGCAACAGTGACCCCACTCCCGCCAATGTACTTAATGTGCTGTCCTCAAATTGAAATGTAACTGAAACTGGATCATCAACTTTCTTCTAAACCAGTTTGCAGTTCTTTTTCTCATCACATAGGTTGGAATTTGGGGTTTACTTCTCTCTAGCTAAGGGATGGCAAATACAGGACACATGTGCTTCTACGGTTCCACCCTTGCCCTAGGCAGACATCACTAATCAATCACAGCCCTCATTACTTCCGACTTCCACAGAAACGTACTCCTCTCACACTCTCCTAATGGTACTTGGCTAGAGCCTCTATTTCAGAGCTGAACATGCATCTCCATCCAGAACTCCCAAGGGAAAGTTCTTTGCTGGTCTTTTCCTACATAATGCTACCATGTATTACTTAGTTTCCAATGTAATCACCCCACTGTCAATCCCCTATTCAGGAACCTCCGGTGTCTCCTTGCTGCCTACCACAGGCTAACACCAGTCAGTTCTGCAATCCTTTAGCAGCTCCTATCCAACCAGTTGCTCAGCTTCCTCCAATTATATCTCCCTACTGTCAGCACCTGAGAATTGCTCCTGCATCTGTCTGTACACATAATGAATGCATATACAGGACTTTTCTCAGGATGCCTTCATCCAGGCAATTGCTTCTCAATCCTGTTACACCCAGATAATGGCTCACCTTTTCTACGCTCAGTCTACAGAAGACCCAGCTTTCCCTCAAAAGAGCTGTATTTGTATAAGTTAAGAAACAAAGGTTAGAGAGGCTAATTAGTTCACATGCTCTCAAACACCTACGCTCCTAGAACACAGAGTCGACACAATCCTTTCACAGATGACAAAGTCAAGGGTAATTTTTCTAACCTCAATCTCCTCCTCCAAATCCAATCTTGTTTCAGAAGGAAATTAAGAGTTGTGCAGGAAAACAGATGTGTCAAAATATAAGTAGATTTTTCTTAGTATTATAATTTATAAAGGATAAAATCTGGTACAGGATCCCATAAGAACAATCTCTAAACAAGTGCAGAATCAATAAACATTACCTTAGCTCCCTCCTCAGCATGACAATCCTCTTTGTGTTTCCGAGGCTGAGCATTTAGATTGGAAAACATGTATACCAAACTCTGCAGTTAGATGGCTAATCCTTTGACAAGCTCTACGATGTAAACCAGAATTAGCCCCTGCATTTTCCAGGAGGACTGAGTTCCACACAAGTTGAAGTTACTTGCTCAAAGTCATCCACAGAATCTGAGCAGAAAGAGAACTGCTCAGATTCAAGAAAAAACTCTTGTCATCAGGGCTTCTGGCATAATATGTAACTCTGTGAACCATAATGCCCACATAACATGTAGGCAAATCTCAACATCTTTTATTATGACACATTACAGTTTTCTACTTGGTCAACTTTCCTATCAATTACCGTATTCAAACAAATGCCTGTACTTGAGATTTTTCTCCTTGTGTATGTCCATAAGTAAAGAAAATATGCCTTTCTAGAAATGCAGCCTTCTGAAATTGAATTCCTTAGAAATTAATCACATAGTTGGCATTGGATACTTTATCATAATAGCTCAAAGTCCAGACATGGTCTCAACCACAAAATATAGTTGGTTAACTTTTTTCCCAACTTTTTAATTCGAAATTTTTCAAACCTTCCAAAAAATTAAAAAGTATAATGAAGATTTACTAATTAATTTTTTTTTACCATATTTGCTTTTTCTTTCTAGTCTTAAATGAAAATATACATGTATTCATATATACAAACATACACTGTGTGCATACATTTACATATATTATATTCATTTTTTTCTGATCCATTTGAAAATAAGTTGCACATATCTTGATTCTTTCCTTCTAAATACATCTCATTTTTCTCTAGGAATAAAGATATTCTCCTCCATAACTGCCAATGTATTTATCACATATAAAATATTTAACATTAACACAATACTCCCTAATTTTCCCAGTAAGTTACTTGATAACTTTTAAAGTCCAAATCCAATATAGAATCATGAGCTGTATTTTGTTACAAAGCAATGCTTTTTAGTCATATATGTATATGTATATGTGTGTGTGTGTCTTTCATGAAACTCACATCTTTTTAAGATTTCAGGCTAGTTCTTTTGTGAAATAGCTCATGTTCTGTATTTGTCTGTCTCTTAATCATTAGATTCCACGAGAATGCTACATGGGAAATGCTATACCCTTCTCAATGCATCCTTTCAAGACCCACATAATATTCCATTGCTACATTATTGATCCAAATGTGATCATGTGGATTGATCCAACTTTTATCATTGGTTACAGGGGTATCCAAATTGATGGCACTTAAACTTAGTTTATGTCATAATCTACCAAGAAAACACATAATATATGATATTGTTCCAAATCTCAAGTATGTACATTTTGAGAAAGTTTAGTGGTAAAAATAAGTGACTTTTCTAACATAACTTGACAAACATTAAAGAATGTACCAGAAGGGAAGAGAAACAGTGACTGGGGAAAGAAAGGAACCTAGACCAAGAGCCAGGAATTCTGAATTTTCCATTCGGGCTCCGTCAACACAACTCACTGCAGTCCAGATGGCAGATAGATTTCATTTCTTGTGGCAGTTCTGATTGATTTGTGGTGGCTGTCTGGAGCACTGTATTAAAAAGGATTTTAAGGCTGCACAACGACTTGGCCCAAAAAGTGCTGTAACCAAGTGCTATAACGTGGCATAGCTTTTGGAGGAAGGAATAATGGTCTATGTGTGGTAGATTAAATATGGCCGCAGACTCTTTACCACTCCACCCATCAAGAGATGGATCCTATTTCCCCAACCCTTGAATCTGGACTGTCCTTGGACGTACTTTGACCAGTAGAATGTAGGAGGTGACACCATGCAAACTCCAGAACCTAAGCTTCAAGAAGACTTAACAACTTCTGTCATCACCTTCTTAGAATTCCATTCTGAGACTGCTCTTAAGAAAACCAGCCCAAAAGTATTGCAGGAAGCAATACATTTGTGATGTTTCAAAAGGCACAAAGTTTGGGGATAGTTTGTTTCATAGCAGTAGAGAATTTATAGAACATGCTTCTATTTTTTGACCCTGGTATCTATCTCCTTTAACTCTGCCAGTCATCAGCTTACTCACCTATGAAGCAAAAGGATTCTGTCAAGATTAAGGATTCTTTCAGTGGTAAGATTCAAGGCTAGAACAAAATGGGCCATCTCAGTTCCATTCAAGGGAACCCACCCCAGTGTTCATGGACAAGATGATAAAAAGAAAAGGATTGCAGTAGAAATTGAGATTGTTTGTTTAGAAAGAACATTAGAAAGTATTGGTCCAAACCCTTCATTATGAAGATGAGGGAACCAATGGTCCCAGTTGTGAAATAATTTGTCTAGTGCCACAGCAAGCTAGTGGCAAACTCTGGTATTGCAGTTTCCCCAGAACAGTTACCAGAATAGGGCTGGATCTGAATCATTTTTGATCCCCACATCTTGTGTTCATCCTGATGGTGTCTCAACTCGATACCCTAGCTCCCCAATGAAATGGCATGTGCCAGGAGACAGAGACACATACGGGATTTATGAAGAAAAGGGGCACTGAATTAGTACAGACAGAGCCCAAGTTGAGAACAAGTCAAAGGAGAAAATGGGTTAAGACATAGTAAAGAATGATATGCACCGTCAAGCAGCTTTCTTTTTTAGCACATTTTTTTTAAGCATTTATTTATTTGGGGTGGGGGGGAGGGAGGGAGAGAGCAGAAGCGAGGGAGGGGCAGAGAGAGAAAGACTCCCAGTCAGGTTCCATGCTGTCAGTGCAGCTGAAACTCATGAACTGTGAGATCATGACCTGAGCCAAAATCAATAGTCAGACACTTAACCAACTGAGCCACCCAGGAGCCCCACCTTTGCTTCTTTATTTCAAAAAAAGTTCACAATGAAATTCAAATAGAAGAACTGACTTCTCTCAGTATTTATTAATTTTGATATTTCATTAAAGAACTTCCAGTACTTAGTATTTGTTTTGCTGTTCTCCTTTTTAAGTATTTGATAAATGAGGTGATTAACCAGAATAGGCCTTATATCTTCTATGTGACAGCATTTTTTTAAGAAACCAAGACTATCAGAAATATTGTTTTAATAAAATGAATGAATTAATAATCACAATTATTGAATCTCAACAATCTAATAAATTCCGATCCCAGTTCTGTTATCGTATTTTTAAAAGTTTCATAGGGTAGAGGAATTTTAATACCTTCATCAGAAAGACTATCTGACAAAAGATTTCAGTGCCTCTTGAAATTTTTCCTGAAAATGATTAATCATTGCAGTGGTCACAAATATGCCCAGAAGGATATAAGGCTGATTAAAAAATATAACTAAGGAAGTCAATTAAGCAAGCAAACAATACCAAAAATCTGCCTTTCTACACAAAAGGTAATGAGATACTTATCTCTACTTTAAATAAGCCCCTTCTAAAAAAATTTAATTTAGCAAAACTAATTGGAATAACACACCTATGCCAATGTGGAGAATTAGAAAAATGGGAAGAAGGGACACTTTTTCTGATGGCACCATTGTGAGGGTCAAAGGCTAATTCAGAACTTGCTGTGTGGACTTTGTCAAGCCTACAGTCTTCCTTACTTATAGGTTCTTCTTGATAACTCAAGTTTGGGTTGTTTGTTTTTTTCCTCTTAGACCTACTGCGCCTTCTAATACTCCCCCAAAAGATATCAAATCATAGCACTCCAGTCTTCATTGTGTGTGTGTGTCTTTTAATATCTGTTACGTAATAATATTCAAAAACAAAATAAAGTTTAATTGTTGTAAAGGGGCAGGAGAGTCTAAACGGAGATCCTCTGGAGCTACAAAGTCATCATTTGTGATATCAGGAAATAATCCTGTCTCCTTAGCTCACAGGAGAAATCTCAGCCATCTCCCAGGAAAATGCTCCCCCCTTTTCAAATATGACAACTTCACAATATCTAGATGATTCTATGGAGACAAAAAGTATTCTACTATGTATTAACACTTCCAATAAGAAATATATATTAAGATAAAAGTGTATTTAGCAAAAAAAGGGAATTTTTTAAAACATGTATTTGTTTTCATCGGAAAAGCCCAAGTTAACTACGCATGTAGCTCATAAAAGAATAGGCTTTAGAGACAGAGAAAGAACAATGAGTATGATTAAGCTGATAAAAAAGGCTCCAATTGCCTTTAAAAAACATGATCTCAAAGCAATGGCTTTCCTTTTTTTAAGATAGGTATATTGGTAAGTACACAATTTCCAGAAACCAAACAAATTGTTGGGGAAGCCAGGCATAGGAAGTGACCAAGTTCTTTATTTATTTATTTATTTATTTATTTATTTATTTCTATTATGTTGAAAAAATAAATACAATAAGTAAGCTTAGATTTACTTCTCACAGAGTAAGTTTTGTGTGAAGCACTGACCCCCGAAAAAGATCAAGAGGGAGCAAACAGATAGAGAAGGGCTCATTTCACGAGTGTTTTAAGGCTGTTAATTGACTAGTATACAAGAAACCTTCCAGGTTTGGGGAGCTTTCCAGGAGGAAATCAAGACCCATGTTGGCTAAAGTAGAGTCTGGTGTTAAGAACATGAGCCTGAATTCTGACTGACCCGGACACTCCACTTTCTCCAACATTGCTCAGGCTCAAAATATTTTGTGCAGCAAATGCAGTTAACTTTAAACGTCATTAAATACTGGAGATAAAAGGGACCCCAGAGAACATCTCATCCAGGGCCCGCCTTCTACTAGATGTCTTCCACATCTAGTAAAAAATGATTCTGTAAGAACGAGAAGGTGAAAGGTCCCACCCTACATCTGTGACTGGAGCATTCAACACACTTAATGTCTACTTTGAGGGTTCTCTCCCTGCATTGCCCTGCACTTATGAAGTGAGATCAGCACTTGAAGATTTAATTAGAAGCAGTAACTGATGCATTACCTTACAGTGAAAAAAAAGCAGAAATGGCTCAAGAGTCAGAGGACCTAGGTTTCATACATACTTGAGCTCTTTATTAGTTCTGCTATTGCAGCAAGTTGTTAAAAATTCCCTAGGAGCCGTAAAATATAACAGCAATGATCATTCAGACTCTTCTTTTTACTTGTCTTGTGACACTGGAACTCTTCGTTAACCTATCTTGGATTCATTCTCTCATCTTAATCAGATGAGAAATAATGCCCCCTTTCTCAAAGGATTTTGTGAGGATTAAATGAGATAAATGTGGAAAATGCCGGATACATAGCAGACACTCAGATGCTAGTTTCCTTCCCACCACCTTATTGTTCATTTATTCATGTGCAAAATAAGGATAAAGCCTACTTTATATGATTAGTTGTTTCTTGTTAATAGGTATTAATCCAAGGGCAGGTACATAAATAAATAACTAGAAACACACATAATCATTTAAAACATACACACACAGTAAACTAGCCAATGCTCTTTAAAAGTTTATAATGGAATCCCTTTCCTTAACACACACACACACACACACACACACACACACACACACATAACCATTCACTGAAGAAAGGGCAAAAATATTCCTCAGAAGTTGACTTCTCTGCAGCTCTTTCCCACATGGGTTGGGATTCATGGTAAAACCTTTCTAATGACCTCTTTCTGGTTTCTAAGTGTTAGACAGTAGATGCTAGTATTTGAAACTATAAATGCAACCTAGCATAAGTTGACTTAATAAGAGGAGAAATTGTGTGAGTTCTCTATTAGAAACAAACAAACGAACAAAAAAGATGGCGGTACTACGTAACATTCATGCAACATTTCATGCAATGTTATCTACTGCACTTTGGATAAAATCCTAAATCCAGAGCATGATCTAAAACAACCCATGTAACCCAGATTCCACCCTCTTCTCCAACTAACATATGCTCTGCTCTCTCTGGCTCATTGTACTCACAGTGGCCCAGTCTCACTGGATTTGAACAATATCAGGCACCTACTGTTTGTCAGCTGCTATTCTAGGTAGCAGAGATCTAGCAATGAAAATACGAAACACACACACACACTAAATAGATAAATATCTCTGCCCTCCTAATGCTTAAAGTCTATGGGAAAAGGTAGCAAAGAAGAGAAAGAATTCTAATTTATGTTAGATGCTGAATAGTGCTATAAAGAAAAAAGCAGGGAGGTGGGTGAACTGTGTATGGAGGTGGTCTTCATGGGATTACCACACGAAATCAACCTCTTCCCATCCCAAAGGCCTTTACAGGCATGTCCTCCATCCACTCTCACACTTAATTCCAAGCATATCAAACTGGGACCCAACCTTCAGCCCTCAACTTCCCAGATCAGTATAAATCCTTGTTAGTGTCTTTCACTGAAAATTGTATTTTTGACCTCAGGCCATTACCACAATTTTGAATTATTTCTATGATTATATTTTTAATACTTGGTGTCCTCCATGGACTATTAAAATAAGATCCCTGTCTATATTTTTTTAGCAAGTGCCTAACGGCAAGCTTTGCTGGCACTCAGTAAAATGTGTTGAGTGGTAGAAGGAAGAAAAAAAGAGAGGAATGAAAGAAAAGGGAAGAAGGAAGATTTTAAAAAAAAGAACAAAGGAAGGAAAATTCATTGCAACCAGGGAAAAGACAGACTCTCATTTCAACTGCTGCAGCAAACCAGACGGAATCCATGAACAGACCAGGAGCGTTTCAACTGATTACACAGCAAATAAAAGAATCAAAACTCAGGATCCATTTACCAAGACAGCATTTGTTATCACAGAGATTCAAGATTCAGGTTCAGTACAAACTACAGAAAATCAGGTGGTCAAAATAAAGTCAGCAATGCCTGACAATCCCATAAGGTGAACATTTTGAACCCCAAGGTGATAAAATGTAACTAGGAGTCATAGCTCAGGCTGGAAGAAATGAGCTTTAAAAAAAAAATAGCCAAAAGGGAGCAGTGGGTCCAGGATACATTCTCCAACACCAAATTTAGGCTTATAGGTCAATCCTTCCCTAGTCAGCACTGAGAAGTTTAATTAGAACATGCTTTCACATAGATTGGTTTTATGTGGTTACTTCAACTCATTGAGATTTAGATGCATAAAACTATGGCAGTATCTTATAAACTTTTAGCCAGGATCCTACTCACCTGAAATTCCCTGAGTTCTAGCCACTTATTTATCTCCTTTGGAACTAAAGAAGAAAGCTTGTGGAATACCCAACTAGGTCTCTCCAGGAGAGAGAGGTTAATATATCCATGGACAAAGGCCTCCAAGGAAGCCCTGACTGGGAAAGCTGAGCAGGTGTGAGCTGCCGATCAAACATCACCTTGAAGGAACGCTTGCACATCCAAAGGAAAACCAAATTTCTGTTTCCGTGGCTTCACAGTCTGAGCTCAACGGGGACAGAAAGTCTTTTTCTACTGTGAATATGCTCAACAGCGTAAGTCAAGGTGATTTATGAGTCAATGTGACATTTTCTCTTCCTCTCACCTAAAACTGACTATTCACTTTAGCACCTACTGTATAGGGAGGAGATGTTAATAATGATTTTTGCATGGATCTAGATTCCTGTATTCTAACCTCTTGGAGAGAACTCACACATTCCTTTATTGATTCTTTTACTTGATGTGGATTTATTAAGTACTTGTCATACATGAGACACCATGTCAAGGAGTAGGTATATGGCAGAAAACCAATCAGATATCGTCTCTGCACACAGTATGGAGGAAAGAGTATCAAAAAGATAAAAAGAGTAAAATTACAAAATGCTATAAGAGTGACAAAGAAAAGCAGCATATGTACACTTTGTGGGCTCATCCCCAGTATCTATCGGTTGCCATGTTTTCTAATCAAAACAAGCATCACCAAAGATAGTCCTCCTGGGCATGTAAAATCATGCACATGAAAAGAGGAGGCAGAATGAAACACCATGGTAGACATGAGGGAAATTCCTCACTTGGGTGCCTGCTGGGGGCTAGGGATGAGCAGAGAGAATTGGCCAAAGTAATAGTTGAAGAAAGACCTCTCTTTCTTGCCTAAGGTGCTTACTTGCAACAACGGCCAAAAAAAGATCAACAACATGGAATATTGGGGTCAGTGGCCAGTGGGGTCCAGTGATGTGGCAACAGATAAAAGCATTCTCTCATGAGAGAACTGTTTTGTACATAGTCAAGCACCCAAGCTTTCCTCTGAGACATCGTACTCGGTTTAGAATCCTAATCCTAGCATCCATTAAACATGTGACCTTGGGAACACTGTTTAGTCACTCTGGTACTCTCCACGTCTTTTTTTTTTTGATATTTATTCATTTTTTGATGGAGACAGAGTGTTAGTGGGGGAGGGGCAGAGAGAGAGGGAGACACAGAATCTGAAGCAGGCTCCAGGCTCTGAACTGACAGCACAGAGCTTGATGTGGGGCTCGAACTCACGGACCGCGAGATCATGACCTGAGCTGAAGTCGGGACACTCAACCGACTGAGCCACCCAGGCGCCCCTAGCCATTTCTTTAAAATGCAGGTGGTAACTGTCTGCCTCTTAAAATTGATAGACTTAAGTGAGACAATTCATGTCAAGTGTTTCACATAATGCCTGGATTAACACATAGTAAGAGCCCAGCAAGAACAGTGTGAGTTGCCATTAGTTAATGATGCCACACATCCCACACACCTGTATGCAGGCTTAGCGCCTGATCTAATGTTCTGCTTGATATCAAATCCTGCACTCACCTGGCCTGTTACTCTAGCTCAGGGCATTGGAAGATGACCCATGGACTAAATCAGACTTTAGATACTTTAAGTACCAACAAAATTACCCTTGGCCTCAACAGTCTTCTCTTGCACAGCCAGACGACAATAGTAAAGAAAACCAAGATGCTGGATAGTCAGCTTCTGCAAAACCACGTGAAGGCTGCAGAATATGAAAGTTAGCATGCCACTTCTCAAATCACCATTACTCATTCTGAGCAGATGTACCTCCTTAGGGTGCAGTCCAGCCCAGACCCGATCGAAATTAGACTCCTTAGTTGGAAAACCCTGCAAGCAAGCTTAATGGGGAAGAACTGTAGGTGAGATTTTTAAAATAAAAGACACATACATGTTTTTGCTTCATTGGACTTCGCCTTTCTTGTGGGTGGTTCTATTAATATGTTATCTTTCCCTCTGGTTATATTATTTCAATATCGCTCTACGCTCTGGTGTGTTTTGGGACTGATTCAAGGTGTATTGAAAGCTATTGCCTCAATGTAGTTTCAAAGTGCTGAAATGGGAATTGGAACAGAGCAAGCCAGGAAAGAAACCCAGAACAAATTTACTATTGACAGAATCAACATTGGATCCAAAGTATTAAAACTCTCCTTTGGTTTCATAAAATCCCTTTCAGATACGTTAGCAGCATCTTACAGGGTTAGGGAATGCTGTCAGTTTGTGCTAAGAATATGCATTTCACAATCTGTACAGGGTCAAAATACTGTATACAGTACTTATACTTGGTGAAGGACATGCTTTGAAGCAGAGGAAGTCTTTCTGATGAAGAAGTAAGTTCTGAGCAAGAAAAAATTAATAAGAATATCTAGCCAACAAACCACACACACGTGTGTACCCAGCAACCCAACACCATGCCTGGCACAGGGTCAGACTCATTACATGAAGGAGGGTATCTTAGGAACTCTAGTTCCACTCACAAATTCTAAGCAGCCTAAAGTATCTCCTTCATGGTAAATATTTACAAGCACAAAATAAGAAAGTAATTTCTTAAAAGGTAAATAACTCAAACAACAAAAATTCAAACAATCCAACTATTTACAATGGACATAAGGCCTGGATAGTCATTTCTCCAAAGAACCTACCCAAATAGTAACTATGCTCTTGCAAGATGTTCAACACCATTAATCATTAGTGAAATGTAAATAAAAACCACAATGAGACACCACTTCACACACGCCAGAGAGCTACAACAAAAAAGGAAAGTAACAAGGGTTTACCCTCGTGTGGAAAATTAGGTCCCTCATACATTGCTGGTGGAATGCAAAATGGTGGACTTGCTGTGGAAAAGAGTGAGGTGGTTCTAACCACAGAGTTCCCATGAGACCCAGAAGTACTTCCTCTTCTAGGTATACACTCAAAAGAACTGAAAACAGGCACTTAAACAGATAGTTTAACGACAACATTCACCGCACTATTATTCACACCAAATGTCCGTCAATAGATGAATGGATTAAAAAAATGCAGTCGAAACATACAACGGAGTATTGGTCGGCCATAGAAAACGAATGAAGTTCTAATACATGCTACATCCTGGATGAATCTTGACAGCAGCAGGCCACGTGAAATGAGACAGACACAAAAGGACAGACATTGTATGATTCCATTTTTATGAAGTATCTAGAACAAGCAAATTGGCAGAGACAGAAGGTAAACTAGAGGTTCCCAGGGGATAGGGGGAGAAGGGAATAAAAGCTACTGCTTAATGGTTCAGGTAACAATGGTTTCAGGTAACAAAAAAGCTTCGGAAACAGCAGTGATGGCTGCATAACATGGTGACTGTAATTATTACCACTAAAGTGTGCACTCAAAACTGACAAACACGATAAATTTACGTTATCTATAGCTTATCATATTATTAAATATAACAAAAACCATTGAATTGTAAACCTTAATTGTAGGAAGTACAGGACATCTAAATTATATATCAATAAAACGGTTTGAAAACGAGGTTGATAACTCAAAATCCTTAAAAGAATTATACCTTTTACCCATTAATTCTTTTCCTAGGCATCTATCCCAAGGAAATCATCAGGCCAATGCATAAAGATATATAACATAACTGTATGTCAAAGTATAGTACAATAGTCAAAGATTAGAAACAATTAGGGACTGGTTAGATCAATAAAGACAGGATGAAATGACGGTGAAATATAACCAATAAATTCATATTATAAGAGAATATTTAAGTATGTGGAGAAGTGCTTATGACATATTAACTGGGAAATGTAGGATAAAATGTTATATTTCAGCATACATTCCAGATGATTTTTTACGTTCACCTATTTTGAGAGAGAGAGTGCAAGCAGGGGAGGGGTAGAAAGAGAGAGAGAGCAACAACTCCAAGCAGGCTCCACACTATCAGCACAGAACCCAATGTGGGGCTGAAACTCACGAACCAGGAGACTATGACCTGAGCCAAAATCAAGAGTCAGACACTTAACCAGCTGGGCCACCCAGGCAACTTACATTCCAGATTTTTTTTTTAAATTTTTTTTAATGTTTATTTATTTTTGACACAGAGAGACAGAGCATGAACGGGGGAGGGTCAGAGAGAGGGAGACACAGAATCTGAAACAGGGTCCAGGCTCTGAGCTGTGAGCACAGAGCCCGACGCGGGGCTAGAACTCACGGACCGCGAGATCATGACCTGAGCCGAAGTCGGCCGCTTAACCGACTGAGCCACCCAGGCGCCCCCATTCCAGATTTTTAAAAAGAAAATGACTGGATGTATAATAACAGTTCAATTAAGTGGGTGCATATTCTGTGATCAGGTACAATTTAAAGTGCTTTACACCTTAAATTCATGTGTTCCTCACAAGAACCTTTTGATACAAGCAATATTATTGCTCCCATTTCATGAATAAGTACACTTAGATCCAGAAAGATGAGGTTAATTCCATAACTACTAAGTGGCAGAACCAGGATTTAACCCAGGCAACCTAATTCCAGAGTTAACAGTGGATGTTAATGTTCATAGTGGATTCCTAGTGACAGACTATCGATATTTTTAACATTTTTCTTTACATTTTTCTAAGTTTTCTAAAACATATATAATAAATATGTATTATATAGTTAAGAAATAAAAATAAAGCAAACAAACAAAAACTTATATGACCTTTATCATTTTGTGTTAAGCTTTGGAAATGAGGAAGGTTCAAGTTCACTCCTACCTCAATTTCTACTCCCAGGATGTACAGCACAACCTAAAGGCTGAACTTCCTCCCCTAAACTATCAAAGACAAACTCCTCCAGGCATTATTTTTTTCCAGGATAGTTCAACGCAGGATTCTTTTCTTGCAGCTCGAAGTAAAAGTTGTGCTTTTCTAACAAGACATCTGAAACAGCTTAATGCCACATGGAGAAACAGGACCAGGGTCATAGTCCAACTTCCAATGATGGCTGAATGACCCATGAAGGGTTAGGTAAGACAGGTCTTAATTCAAGTGTTTTTCTTTCCTTCTATGACCTTGGTGAATCACTTAAGCCTTTTGCCCTTTATGTGGGGGAAATAATTCTGGCCCTGTGAACCTCATCAACCTGAAGAAGGTAAAGTATGTTGAAAAAAAAAAAAAGCACTACAAAAACAGTAGATTGTTCATTAAATTTTTAGTTTCTATTTTGTTCAAATAGCTGGAAACCAATAATGCAAAAGGAGAGCTATCAGGTACTGATAATGACATTGTGATAATAACCAAATAAATACTTTAAGTGACAATGTTTTTTCTCACTTATAAAATAATAAAGGCATTAACTAGATAATTTCCAAGGTTTACTTCAGTCCTGTTTCTTCAAAAGCATCTGTTGAGCATTTACTATATATAAGGCACAAAGCCAGATACAAGGAATCCAAAAAAGAGAATCCAAAAAGAATTCACGATCCAGTGTGGAAGAGGGGCACGTAGATGCACACTGTTGATCATATGTGACGAGTTCTAGAACAATTACAAACATAAATTACTACTGCCTGTATACAAAAGAGAAATCAATATTTTCTAGGGAAGTCAAATCATAGGTAGAAATAAAACTTCACAGAAGTAGTAACCATTGAAAAGATTGATGGAGGAATAAAGTCAAAGTTAGGGGATAGGTTTCATTCAGAACAGAGCGACAGCATGAATGCAGGTTGGAAACTGGTGATTACCGAAATGGAAAGGGCATCATAGATGAATCAGGGTAGATCTGAGAGGGACGGGAAGACGGTGTTTCCAAAGGCAGGAGCACAGCATGGGGTCTTGTAAGACCTACGAACAATGGAGAGTACTGAAGATCTTTAAGTGAGACAAGAACATGTCAAATCAAGGTAGAAAAATGAGGAAACCTAGGGGTGGTCAAAAATAGGAGAGAGTTAAGGGCTAAGTCCTTCTTATTTGTGCATCAGGGCTCTAATATCTTAAATATATATTTTCAAGCTTTGGAATTAATCACAAGCAAACTAGCCATTCGAGAAGACATCAAAGCCACATGTTGTGCTACGAAAATACTTAATACTCTGGCAATTTTAATGTTCACCAAATGAGTCCCAAAGTTATAACACAGTTTTAATTAGCAATAAGTGATAAGGCAGCATAGAAGGTTATGTTCTAATCTCCACGAAATTTCTCTATTAGAACTCCAGGCCAAGGCAATTCTGATTATTACAAAAACAAGTTAACTTTCATTTAAAATATATGGGTTTAGACTTTAAGCCATGGAAGTCTGTAACAGTTAATCCCACCTATCTTCCCAAAAGGGTTTAATGAAACTTGATCTTAGTCTTTCCTGTTTTGTGGGAGTGGGTTTAAAGTAAGTACTGAAATACTTTATGTAAACGATATTTCAGAATAGTTGTTGAAATGTGCCACTTCTAATCTAAGCCAGAATATACCCCTTCGAAATAGCTGTAGTGCCTGGAAAATAAGGAAGCACAGCCTTATTTTATTATATAAAAGCACTGGTGTTTTATTCTTCTCTCCCAGGTCACCCAGTCCCAATACTTCCAACAGGGAGGCTGATGCAGAGTCATCAGGATGTGCAGAACCTGGGAGTCCCCTGGGACTTCCTTTCATAATTTTCTAATTGTTGAATCGTGCATGGGGGTATTTCTGCAAATTAGGAGATCTATTAGCTAGACTGGAAAATCAATAGTTAAGGGGAGTCCTTAAGGCAACGCTGATGAGTTTATAGAAGAAATGGCAACTACACTTTGTGTGAATATGTTTTAAGAAAAGGAAGGATGAAGTTTCATTATTTCTGAATAAGCTCAATAGAGGAAAAAAAAAACAATTAGGGAGACCAAAAATCATTGGTAACGATTGGCTGTAGTTGCCAGGCTAATGGTGCAATTGAAGCTGAACCTTTCCATCCAGTCTCTGAGCAGGTGATACAATGAAAATTGCTAAGAATGTGTCCTTCAGTTATTGAATCACAGCGCAGACATTTTGTTATCAGCTTAATTGAATAGGAAACAATGAAGACAGAGAGAAAGGACCGGTATTTGAGCCTGTAAGATTTCCAGAGAAACCTAAGTCTTCCATATCTAAGTGTTATTCTATTTTACTATAAATCCTGATTTAAGAAAACTAAGAAGTTGCTTCCTGCAGAGTACCATCTGGCAACAGAACACCTTCTGTAAGAGAGCTGGGTAATTTTGCTGATATATAGCTCAAAAAATACAGCTGAGCAGCTGAGAAACTAGACGCTCAATAACCCCCCATCCTTTTTAACTGTCAAAACACTACGAGGGTCCATCTATAGGAAAAAAGAAAAATATATATATTAAAGAATCTTCTATAACTCATCTGCCAGGGTAAATGTAGCCAATGAAACATGCTAGCCGGTAGTAAGATAAGTGCCTTTTAGTATAAGCCATTAAACCTAAAAGGTAAGAAAAAGAAGCCCAAGAAATGAAAACCCACTTTAAATGGTGGCGGAATCACAAGAAAAGTTGAAATTTAAAAAGAGCGACTGCAAGAGGTGCAAATTAAGTTATCCTCTAAATGTTTGCTCTCTAACAAAAATAAATACATTTGCATGCGTGTGTATCTTAGTATCTGAAACAGAGATCAAATTTCAAAAACCTGTATTGTACAAAGTAATGTTTCCTCTGAAAGACTTTTTACATTAGTATAAAATCTAGTAATGGATTTTTCTGAAAGCCAAAGCATACTTGAGAAATACTGTCTTTCTCTGGTGGCCAAAGGTAGCTGGCATTTGTCATCAAGACTCACAATCAATCTGATGCAGGTACACATCACTTCTGTCGAGTGACGCTGGCTGTAATTGTATCATTTAAAATTTCTCCACCATGTCCCTGAACAAGGACAAGTTAAATCTACACTGAAGTCATGACTTACAAGACCGTTATCAGAGTCGTAGCAGAGGATGGTCCCTCTCGTAATAACATTCCCATATTCTGTGTTTCCAAATTCTGCCACTACCTATTTCCAGTATACCAATGCACTACTCTAAACTTTATATATTATCATTTGCCTAGTTTTTACAACACACCTGGTGATCCAGAAGCTAGAAAAGCTGGTAAAAGTTCCACCTCAATTACCAGCACACTGCCCACAATAAAACAGACCCCTCCCCCAAAAGAAAGAAGACACAGTTTTTATCTAAGGAATCACAAAACAAACCCGAGGAGGAAACCAAGAAAAGTGTGATGTTCTAGTGACTTTCCAGAGTTTATATGAAAATAGTCAATAAAGACAGTAGTGGCCTGAGTGATTCCGAATGCAACAAGCATGACCAGAGGACAAAGAAAACTAAGACGTAATATGCCAAGATTTTTCCAAAATCACCATAATCAAAGAAAGGTGCCAAAAAATAGTACACATGTGAAGGGATAAAAGACAATTTTTGAAGAACATCTTTTGGACACATATCATTACAAGATAACAAAGAATCAATATTCTGAAGAAAATAATTAAGAAATAATGCCTTAGCTGACACCCTTAGAAATGGAAAGTAATTGCTCTTAAAGAGGTAAAGGCCACACGCAAAAATCTTGAAGCTATTCTTGAATACACTGCCAGTTTTTTCCACTCCCTTCCACACTGCACTGGAAGGCAGTGAACTTGATCCATTTCGGCGTGCTTTGTAAGCCTTAGAAGCTACTTTAGCACCTCAGCCGGGGCTCCAGAATATACTATATTGATGGCTCTATTACCTTTTTCATTGTCTCTATAAGTTCCATTACTGGAAAGAAGAAAGTGGTAATGGAATAGAAATTCACTGGCAGTGGAGACGCAGAGCTGAGCTCTAAATAAATGTCTCCTTTCCCTTCCACCGGCCACCCCCAATGCTTTGACCCTCCTTCGCCATTACTGTTCCCAGAACTGGTTATCAATAATCTCCACTCAGTGCTGTGAGGCAATTTGGAAAGCTAAGCCTTTTCTAGTCAAGCGAAAAAGAAAAAATAGAATTCTCATCTCCTGCCTCCTCTCTCTTCTTTTCAACCAAATAAGTCCTATTCTCCCCTATGTTCATCACCCCCACAATCCCTCCTGAAACTTCCCATGTCCCTTTCTAAGGGACTCAAGCATCGGGTGGAGAAAAGAAATGCCTGAGTCCCTTACCATAATGTTAGGCCCCCACCAGATTTACACATGACACCCTAACTCCTGAAATCCGTTAACAGTAAAAGCAAACAAGGTCATCATTCCTTTTTTTTTTTCTTTTGTCCTTTTCCCAGTAAAAGTCATGTGCAGATTCCTATGTTGTGGAAATCGAGGGTTAAATGTAAATAAATATTCCCAGCCTGTACTGTGCCTTAGAGGATTTAACAATTTATCCCAAGAGGAGTTTCTGATAGTAGACATTTATCAATACATTAAAAAAAAAAAAAAATGTAACATTATTCTGTGCTGGTTTTCCTTTAGTAAAGGAAAAAAAAGAAATTAAAGGATATATACATATATATGTATTTAATATACACTAAGGACAGTATATATGCTATATACATACACTATACATATGTTTTCATTACAAGCAGCATATATTTATGTCCATCATTGCTGTTTCCTGCATATCTACCCACTCAGTCTTTTCACTAATTTAGCTCTAAGATTTTTTTAGCTCTCTTGTTGACTCCTACCCAGTAGTAATCACAGACTTCACCCCACATTATTACACCACACAAGAATACTGCTGACCACTAAATAATACCAACAACATTTTATCAGTATTTAGGGCTCAGTGAAGTCCTACACTTTCCTAAAAATCAGCAGAGGAAGAGAATAACTACGGCAACATGGCATGTTCATTCACTCACTCATTCATATGCTCACTCGTCACTTACACAGTCTCTGTGTCAAGTCCTGTCCTATCCACGGGGGGATACAGGAGCGAAGAAGACAAAGCTCTTACTCTTCATGAAGTTTAGGTTTCAGTGGCGGGTAGAAAATGAAGGAAGGACTAAACATAAAACGTATCAAGTAGCAACAAGTGCTGTAGTGACAGTACAGTAGAATAAGCAGGCAAGAGTGACAGGGAGGGAGGGAAGGGGCTTTGTTCCTTACAGTGGGCAGGAAGGCAGCTCCAAGGAGGCATCATTTGAGTACCAAGCCACATTCCAATCGGGCAAACACACCTGAGATTGGTGGGATGTCCTCTATTCACCCTGCTTGGTGACCCAAGTCTGCATCCAAACAGGTGCAGCTTCCTGAAGAAAATCTGAGCTGAAAAGGGAAAGGTGTCCCAAAGGCAAAGAACCTCTGCTCCTCACTCAGTATTGCTGCTTGGACTCGAAGCTGCCAGTCAGGACTCTGAAGAAACAACGTGAACCCGCACCCCAACAGCCCCCATGTGACAGAACTGGCACACTGAGACCCAGCAAGACAAGTCAGGTTTGAGGAACCTAGGTGCAAGGTGACATTGGATTAACAGCAGATAAATGTACAGACTTCCTCCTACACCCAGGATGGACATACTTAGATGCCCACTGTGTTGGCCAGTGGTAAAAAGTCTATACCCTGGAACCAGACACAATGGATTAGAAAACCAGTTCTTCCGCTGACGCCCTGAACATCCTTGAGTAAGCCATTTAAGCTTCGTTTCACCATCTATAAACCAAGGCCAATAATAACTACTCCAGAGGGCTGTTGTGATGCAGGATTGCTTTAGATAATGGATGGGAATCTGGCAGTGTTCCTGTCCCATAGTAAGAGCTACATGGGACCTTGATTATCAGAGCTAAGACTGAGGGAAAATCTAAAATATAAATAGAACTTAGGAACTAGAACTTTAAATAAATACATGACAAGCAAATATTCCTCAAGCTAGAACCTAATTCTATGTCCAAGAAGCAATACTCCAAGCCCAGTTAAATAAAAAAGTCATAAATTGGAACCATATTTGGAAGTGCATTTCTTTCAAAGTCTCCTTCCAAGAGCTGAGTTGAGCAAATTTTTAATAACATTTTACAATCAGATGAAAATCCTTCCTCGTTCAATTCTATTCCCTTACTAAACACATATAGAGAATTTTAGTAATTTGATCTTCTGGCAATCCTATGAATTAATCTCTTAACTCCATTCCAGGGAAAGCATTGAGAATAAGTAGTTTCTTTAAAAGTTGATAAAACTGAGATTGGAAAATAAAACCACCAACTCAGGTGTTTTTGCTTTGTGTTCTGAGTCAGTGATTATAGTGGATTGAACAGTCTTGCCCTTCCAATTTCATGTCTACCTGGAACTTCAGGATGTAACCTTATTTGGAAACAGCATCTTTGCTGATGTAATTAAGTTGAAAATGAAATTGAGAGCACACTGCATTTGGGTGGGTCCTAAATCTAATGAGAAATGCCCTTATGAGAGACAGAAAAGGTCTCACAGAGACTCGGGGAAGAAAGCCATGTGAAGAGAGAGTCAGAGAGTAAATTGAAGCAAAAGCCAAGAACTCCCTGGAGCCACCCTTCCCTGAAGAGTCAAGAAAGGATACACCTCCTAGGGCCTTTGGAGGGAGCCACCTGGTCAACACCTTGACTTGGGGCTTCTGACCTCCAGAACTGTGAGAAAATAAATTCTGTTGTTTTAAGACATCAAGTTTGAGATAATCCACTGTAGCTGCTACAGGGAAAAAAAAAAAAACGGTGATTTTCTGAAATACTCATTTCTTTCTATGCATTATGATGGCCTCCAACAGCCATATTCTTACCCTCAAAAGCCAAAGATAAGAATAAAGAAGAGAGGACGACAGAGGCCTTTTCTGGAACTTTTCCTCTTTGAAGATCTGGGTGGATTTTACCATGACCCCAGCTGTGTTACTATTGACCCCGGCTGTGTACTATTTAGTGTAGACACTAACATGAAACTACCACAAAATAAGATTGATTCCCATGGGCCATGCTTCCTCCATAAATTTTATTCTAGACAAAGGGAAAAAGGCAGGATCACAATTGCGAGTGTTAGAAAGGTCCGGGGTGATGTCGTGGGAAACAATAAACATCATTTTTAAAAGCTCAAAGAGGAAAAATATCTACATCGAAGCAATGCTGCTCCTGCAGTAATGTTTCTACCTTCCATTTGAAGACAGATAAATTTTCTATGACAGCTCTTAATAGCCTCTATAGTTATTCACTGAACTTGCCCTCAAAATTACAGAGTAATAGAAGGATAATAGCATTTGACTGACTACAGAGGAAAAGTGGGCTTTTCCAATAAAGTGGCCATTTCATCCCGCCCCCCAATCCTGGGCTGTCCAATGAGGGGGCTCTGGGTGCCCAAAGACTGAGGAATAGCCTAATACATCTCTCATCAAGCGATGCCATTTGGACCCATCTATTTATCCATAGGAAAAAAACAATATTTCCCTTGCTACAGACCACATCCACATTAGCCGAATGTTTCCATGAGAATAGTCAAATCTGAGTCTGTTACATTAAGCCATATGAACTGGCCCATATTCAACCGTGTTAACCCACAAGAATGGCAACTACATAAGTTATAATCTAAAATTCTACTTTACTTATTACTGTGTAAACTATAATAGGGGAATTTCTTTTAGACCCGAAATCGGGGTGGGGGGAATCATTAGTTAGAACTGCACAGTTAGATGTTTGAGAAAGAAACGAGCTACAACAGGGAGTATACACGGAAAAATGTATTTTGAAACATGTTTAGATCCATATTTTGAGGTTACAGAGTTAAACATTAATGAATTCAGAACGATGCTCACTTCTTCCTGTCCTCACTGCCACCTCCACTGCTCAGGCCCCTGGTGGATCAGACCAACAACTGTTTAACATGGTCTCTATTTCCTCTATGAAGGCCCCTTTAGCCATTTTTTTTTTTAATAGCAGCTGGATGGGATCTTTTCAAAGCAAAGGCCAAACGGATCAAGTCACTCCTTGCTTAAAATCCATCAGTGGCTTGTGTTCACACTCTAAGGACCTTACTATAGCTTATGAAAGCCTGCATGATATGGTCCCTGCCAACTTCTCCATTTCATTTCCTTCCCCTCCCAACCCTCCGGCCATACCATCCAGCTCTCGGCTCCTGGATTGTGTCAACCACAGAGCTACCTACAGGACCCCAGCCCTCTGCAAGGCTGGTTCCATATTCTTCAAATTTCATGACCTTTGATCCACTACCATCAAATGGTAACATTTTTACCTGTCGCAGCATCCTCTTTATTTCTTAAATTTTTCTCAATTTGTTTATGTACATAAATACTACTTTGGATAACTTGTTTATTTTCTGGGTTTCTCCACTAGAATAGAATCTCCCTGGAGGCAAGGATCATGTCCATTTCTCTTAACACAGTTTATCTTGTGCCTAATACAGAGCCTGGCCGAAGGCCAACACTCAGCAAATATTTTATGAATGAATGAATGAATGAATGAATGATTCAAATTACAAAAATACATGCTGAAGAAAAGAACATTTCTCTCAACCACAGAAGTGTACCACATTCCACAGAAACAGCACAATTGGCTTATTTGTTGTGTTGTGTCATCAAATGCTCACAGGTGTATATATTCATACCTCTTCCTCTCTCACAAATCAGAGCTTCAAAAACTTAATACACAATTAGTAACTGACTTCTTATTGAGTCTAACATAATATGCAGTTACTCAAACCAGTTCAATGTTTTAAAGAATCATGTTTTCAATCAATCTTTCTTTCTACGTATGACTGTGTTGGCCTCATATTCACACATTTTTGTGTAGACAGAGATCATTTTGATGAGTTTCACCTCATACTCTCAACTGCAGCCCATTAATTCTATTATGAATTCTTTATAATTACCAACACATAAGCATTCATGATCTAATCATGTAATTGATCTAGTCTCCCGTCAGAATTAATTTGTTTTGCCTTTAAAAATAACTTTAAAAGGAAAACGAAAAGGCTTTCAGATTCAAACTCATGATATGAAATATCCCCACATGTCTCAGACCAAAACAAATCTGAACCAGGACCAGTCCCTTCACATAGGCTACCCACCCTCTTCCCTTTTATCTCACATTAGTTTCTAAAGCAAAACCTACTGACTTTTTAAGAAATCTCATGGTTATTTGAGTAAATATGGCTTGTAAATATTTTTTTCAAATTTTTATTTAAATTCTAATTAGTTAATATACAGGGCAATATTGGATTCAGGAGTAGAAGTCAGTGATTCATCACGCACATACAACACCCAGTGCTCATCACAAGTACCCTCCTTAATACTCATCATCAATCTAGCCCGTCTCCCCCCACCTCCTTCATCAACCCTCAGTTTGTTCTCTATCTTTAAGAGTTTCTCATGGTCGTTGTTTGTTTTTTACTCTTCTCCTATATGTTCATCTGTTATGTTTCTTAAATTCCACATGAGTGAAATCATCTGATATTTGTTTTTCTGTGACTGACTTATTTTGCTCAGCATAATACACTCTAGCTTCATCCATGATGTTGCAAATGGCAAGATTTCATTCTTTTTGGTGGCTGAGTAATATTCTGTCATACACATATACCACATCTTTATCCGTTCATCAATCAATGCTCATTTGGGCTCTCTCCACAGCTTGGGTATTTCTGATAATGCTGTTGTAAGCATCAACATTGTCTTTGTTTTTCTCAGTCAACAATGTCTGAATCTAAGAAATGTCATAAAATAACCGGTAACTTCTGTGGTATCCTTCCAGCCTTTAATAAATGAGAGGAAACCCCAAAACAAGACTGGCAACTGTCTGTGAGCAGTAGTTGCCAAAAAGTACAGCGATAACCGCCCTATCCTCACGGAATACATTCCAAGATACCCAATAGGTGCCAGAAACCATGGATAGCACCGGACCCTACATATACTATGTTTTTTCCTCCACATGCCCACCAATAATACAGTTTAATTTATAAATTAGGCCAGTAAGAGATAAATAATAATAACTAATAATAACATAGAATTGTAACAATGTACTCTAATAAAAGCTATGTGAATGTCATCTCTCTCCCTCTCAAAAATACCTTACTGTAACGTACTCACTCTCCTCCTTGTGATGATGTGGCAGAATAAAATGCCTACGTAATGAGATGAAGTGAGGAGAATGATGCAGGCATCGTGACTGAGCAGCAGGCTACTAGTGACCTTCGGACAATACGTCAGGAAGAGGATCATGTGCTTCCGGATCATGGCTGACGAAGGGTAAATGAAACTACAGAAAGCAAAACCATGGATAAGGGCAAACTACTGTGTAGATTAAATGTAAATATTGTGTGGGCACCATTACCAGAATACTCAAAAAGAAGATAGGAATCTGGAGCGTTCAGAAAGAATGACAGAAGAATTAAATAAACCTCCATGGAAAAATTAAGTTCCAAGGGAAAAAATATCAGAAAATTCAAAGTGTATCCAGGCACCACATTAAAAACATACATTTTTGGTCTGTATAATACCAAAAGTAAAATCTACAGGCTCAAGAAGCAGATTTTTCTCAAGTTAGCATGAGTGGGGTAAATTCAATTTCCCAGCACTAAGCAAAAACAGGTTAAAAGGCAAATAAGTAATATGGTCTTCACAAGGTCACTATTAACCTATTCATAAGCCATGGTAACTAGAAGAGGAATGAAAAACTGGGAGCCAACTTCTCCCAGTACATTAATAAAAATTTCTTTTTCAGATTCGTTAGTTGAAAAGATCTTAAATAGATAGCAAATACCCTGGTGAGACAGTCACAGGACATGCTGGAAAAGTCTAGCACTCCTCAAGCCCACACGGGGGTGTGATACCCACAGTCAGACATCACCATCTGATCATAGCAGTGTTTCCCATCGATCTGGGCTGTAATCTTAAATCTTTCTCAACACAGCACTCTGGACAGCAATTATGGATTGATCTGAACCATTGGAAATATGATACTAACTTTAGTGTCAGAGGAATCTCAGAAAGAGAGAAAAAGGGAGTGTACTCTGTGGGGCGAGAGAAACTGCGTAAGGGAAGAGAGAATGAAGGAAACATTCTGCTTCAGGAAAGTAGGGACAAAGTACCAAGTGTCCAAAAGGAAATGGGATAATCCTGAAGACCAGCTTAGCTTCCTTCACCATTTCTTTTCGAAATAGTTCTGGACACAGAAACTTAAATTGCTTCTAGAAACATGAAGGATATTCCCTCTAATAAAAGTAACAAGATGATAAGGCTATAGTAGGATGTACAAATGCACAGAATCCTTGATGTCTTTATAAGGTGATTTTACTGGCAACATAGCTCAAGAAACCGAACAGTTAGTAAGTTGGATATTTTCTTTTCTCTAGCACTATTTAATAAATTATGACAACATAACTGCCAACAACTTTTTCACAGAATCACGGGCTAAATAACAACATAGACACTAAATTATTTTGCGGTACTAGATTCATTAATCCAAATATAGAAGACATCTACATCAAAGATTATGAAGAATTACATTAAATCAGTGGAAAAAAACTAAAGTCAATTTTTAAGTTAAATGTGACAGAGTTCTAATTTGAAATAAAAATTCTGAATCATGCATATTCAATTAGTAATCAATCACAGCATTCAATAAGGAATGAAAAATAATGGCCCATTATATCATTTCTAGAGTTCAAATTATTAGAAAGTGTTATAGTCAAGTGCCTGTTACAGTTTACTGAACAGATGTGCATGCTGATGTCACGTTTGATTACAATACTGATCAACCACAGCAATAGCAAGGAATCAGTCAAAACATCAACTGGAAGATTGCCGGATGGTCTCATCCAAATGTTGGGAAGTAGAATCTTTCCCTTCAGTGTGACTTTCTAAATAAGGCTTTATAATATATACATATTGATGAAAAATATATATTCATTCAAACAAATTCAAGTTGGACAGTATGTCTTTGTTTCCATAAAACTGAAGTATTTCAAATACTTTCACTGAAGATCTGTGGATCTTCAGATTCTGAAGATCTGAAATTCTAAGTAATTAATTAAGCTCCTGGCACAATGACCGGCAAATGGTGAGCATGAAAATGTTATGTTCCAGTAGGTTGAGTGAATGGATGAAAGAAAGAATGAAACAGAGTGATGTGGTGAGAAGATCCCAGGATTAGAATTAAGAAAGCCTGCATTCTTGTGCCACCTCTGTAATTAATCCTGTGGAATGACACCGGGAAAGTTCGTGAAATCCATTACACTTCCATTTCTTCATCTATGGAATTAGAAAACTGAACAAGAAGATATAGAAGATTTCTTCCATCGCTATGATTTCTTGACATGTTACCAGACAGAAGGCAAAAAGTTTCATCTTAGAAATGCCTCAGCGAAAGATATTACCCATAAGCAATCCTGACCAAGGCAATGAAAACAATGCTCAATTTTTATTTCAGTGAGCTATGTATCAGGCAATAGCCATACTGGTCCTCTGAAAATTATGTTAAAGACTTGATAGTCATGATTTAAAATTTAGCTTATTAGACAACGCCTTCTTAAAATTCTTCCCTTTTTGAAAGTGTAGAATGCCCAGTCTACAAACAACTCCACACTCAACTCTCTATGTAAAGCTTTTGCCTTAAGCAATGACACTATCGCTTATGAGTAAACAGGATGATAGTATACACAGTGTAGAGAAAATACAATATCACAAACACGAAAGAACAGGATAAACCATAACCTCACGTACAAAAGATGATTCTAGCATTCTTTGTCAATGTATTTCCCTCTTCATGTGAAATGATTTAAGGCTGATAAAAAAATTTTGATTTCCAATTATCTTCTTCTTTATAAAAAAAAGTCATTAATTTTACCATAAGCATCTTATAAATATAAATCTCAAGACTGGCCTATAAGATACACTTTCATATTAAGAATTTCCAGTGAGACACTTAAGATAAAATCTGGATTGGGGCACCTGGGTGGCTTAGTTTGTTAAGCTCCCAACTCTTGATTTTGGCTCAGGTCATGATCTCACCATCATGAGATTGAGCCCCATATCAGGCTCCACGAGGTGAGTGTGCTTTCTCTCTCCCTCTCTCTCAAAAACAAATAAACATTAAAAAAAAAAAAAAAAAAAAAAAAAAAAAAAAAAAAAAAAGATTGAATCTGGATCATAGATAGTTCCGGAGAATGTCAGCCTGTGTGTGAAGAGACTTTAAGAGATTATCTGGAGTTAATCTAGACCAATCCTCTACCTGGGGACAAATCAATGAGCATAGTGGCAGCGACCAGTAAGTGTCTGCTGAATGAATGAATTCATGACCCAGTATTTCATGAAGTACATTCAGCAGAGTCAGTGTAACACAATTACCTTACCTTACAATGAGTAAGAAACGAGACAAATGAAGAAGAGGTGAAAAGGAAAGGACAAAAAGAAGAAAGTTAAAGGCACAGAGTACAAACCATTAATGTCACCAACAATTGCCCTGACTGCCATTCCATGACAGGAACACCCAGGGCCCCGACTTTCAACTACAGATAATAACTGGCTACTTATCTTTTCAAAAACATCTCTGGCTATTGATGCTTCTCAAGTGTAGCTACATCTGAGGCGAATCACAATGTTCTCTTCAAGTGTTTAATATGATTATCCCAAAAGTCAAAAGGAATTTGACTTACTATTTTCTAGATCTTTGAGAACACGAAGAATAGTTTAGTGAGGATACTTCTCTTTACACAACTCCCTGGGATGTATTCTAGAATATTTAATGACCCTACACATTCTTATATTGGTATCTTTATTTCTAAATGTACAAAAGACATTAATTTATTCAGAATTTATCCTAGGTGCATTTCCCCAATATTCCCTGGTCTTCAATGCACTTCAGGGTTTGGCTGCAAAATTCATGTCTAGGTATTTAATGAAACCAATCTTTATAACACTCCTGTTACAATGGATTTCCCTCACAATTTCTTATGCTGCTAATTTAATCAGCTGAACTCATTTCTGTGATTTAAAACTTACCTATAATTTTTTTTTTCATTTTCCTCATCAGCAAATTTTAAGTTGATAAACACAGGCAATAAGAAGAATTTTTTCTCTTGAATATCAAGAGCATAAAGAACATGTAAATACTCCTTGCCAACATTTTCCACTGAAAAATACCATCCAGGCATGCCTGGGCTCAGTCGGTTAAGTTCCGACTTGGGCTCAGGTCTCGATCCAGGTTAAGGCCCGCATCAGGCTTTGTGCTGACAGCTCAGAGCTGGGAGCCTGCTTCAAATACTGTGTCTCCCTCTCTCTCTCTCTCTCCCTTCCCCCACTTGTGGGAATTCATATTCTCTCTCTCTTAAAAATAAATGAAAATGAATTTTTTTAATTTTTTAAAAATATCATCCAGCATTACCTTACCCTTAGTAAGAGATGAACAAAGGGATATTTGCAAAACTCTTTTTTTGAGGAAGTATTTAAGCTGTTCAACTATTCTATAACCAAAAGCAAAATTCTTGACTGCTTCCCTGATTACTGAATCCCATTATTTTAGGAACTATGGCAGCATATTGTTTCATTAATTACACCCTACACCAAATTGTCATGCTCTACGGGCAATGTATGTGATTAATAAAAGCCACATGATTTTCCCAATGCTCAAAAATTGGAGGTATACAGCATTTAAGAAAGAAGGGAAAAAATAGCAACTGAACTAAAAAGACCATCTATTTGGGGGATGCCTGGGTGGCTCAGTCGGTTGGGTGTCCGACTTTACCTCAAGTCATGATCTCGCGGTCCATGGATTCAAGCCCCACATTGGGCTCTGTGCTGACAGTCAGAGCCTGGAGCCTGCTTTGGATTCTATGTCTCCCTCTCTCTGCTCCTCCCCTGCTCACTCGCTCACTCTCTCTCTCTCTCTCTCTCTCTCTCTCAAAAATAAACATTATTTTTTTTTTAAAAAAAAGACAACCTATGTGGATATTCTTCATGGTTTCAAGGTATTAAATAGCATTATGAGGGTTAACCTATCCCATATTTTAGGAAACTAAGCAAAGCAACTCAGAAAAATTAGATGCTAGGTTCTCTAAACTCCAGGGGATATATAAGAGTATCAATAATGACCATTCAACATGTGTATTTTGGCTTTTTCATTTACTCCTGCTTCACTGAAAAAGTTAATATATATAAGAAATCTAAGTGTATCTATTGATATATGGATAGAAAACTGGTCACTCATTTTTGTCCATGCAGCTATTTTAAGTTACCAGATTTCTGATATAGATCAATCCAACATTTTAAGACACACTCAATGGAAACTAATGAAAACTATACATTTGGGATACAAAAGTAATATGCTATATTAATTACTTATTTTCAGGTAATTCTCGGTCTAGTGTCACACACATACTCATCTACTCACTGTGTAAGTAGTGGGGTAAATGGTAAGTTACACAGACACAGCCTGGGCTATAATGGAGCTCACAATCTATCTCAATGTTTCTCAGTGGGGAAGACACTATCCCCTAGGGTGCATTTTGGAAATTTGCAGGGATTATTTCTACCTTATAGTCAAATTACTCTTGAGCACTTAATGCTGAAAATCTCAGTTTATAGGTAAAATATAAGTTTTATTTTCTTTCCCTATATGTTACAGTTGGGGAAATATATTGATCATTAAAACTAAGATAGGCAGGTCACATAACTAAGGATTCCATGTCAAGATAATAACAGGGCATTGCAAAATGTTTATTATAAAGGGGAATGTATGGTCTAGGAGTGAGAAGGACAGACATGTAAACACATAAAAATACAGTAGAAAACAGACTGTGTACTAAAACATCATTATATGCAAAGTGCCAAAAGGACACAAAATATGGAGTACCTACCTGAGTAATTAAGAAATACATTGCAGGGAAAAGACACACCAAAAGTGGGCTTCAAAAGGCAAACAGGGGTAGGGGGGCAGGCGGGCGCCTGGGTGGCTCAGCAGTTAAGCATCTGACTTCGGCTCACATAATGATCTCACAGTTCATGACATGAGTTCGAGCCCCACGTCGGGCTCTGTGCTGACAGCTCAGAACCTGGAGCCTGCTTTGGATTCTGTGTCTCCCTCTCTCTCTCTGCCCCTTCTCCACTCACGTTCTGCCTCTCTGTCTCTCTCAAAAATAAATAAACATTAAGAAAAAAAAAATTTTAAGGAAAATGGGGCTTTCTAGCTACACAAGCAGAGAGCCAGCCTCACCTGGGGGAAGAACAACAGAGGCACCAAGTTGCAGAAGGAGAAACACGGAGAGCAAACAACTGTGCCAGAGGCTGAAGTTAATATGTTGCCCTGGAGCTGCTGCCTGTATTTCATACTAAGGAGTTTCATGCTTATCAAGTAGGCAGTAGGAAGCCATCAAATCGCAGAATAATTTCTCTGGTCATTTCTGATTTCAAAACTATATAATTATGTTCAATCCTTTGCCTACAGAAATAATTATTAGACTCTTGATATTTATATTTTGCTTACTGTATTATTTCAAAGGCTTAGTTATTCTGCTACAGGCTTTTAAAATACCTTAAAATGTTCAAAGCAACACCACGATTTTGAATGCAAATAAAAAGGAAATCAGAAAAGGAATATTGAGTTTAAATTTGCAGCGCTCTTTCCAAAATGTGTCTGTGAAAGTGCTATTCCACATGAAAATGCAACCAATTTACTTGAGTTAAAATATACATTTGTTTGATTAAGTTTTCAATTTTACCTTGTTGCTTCCTTTGCAGCAAAAGCTGCTCCTTTTGAAATACAGACTTCATTTTGGAAGTTTCCAGAGGAAATTATTGATTAAAAATTCTATTTTAGATAGCATAGATGTTTTATTTATCTCCTATTTTGGGTAAGAGTGTGGTGTGAGGGCCCAGCAGAGGATTTAAAATCAGTTTCTTAATAAGGAGATACACACGTGGAAACTGACTTACAGCAAGCCGCCCTACAGCCAAGGAGCTACAGTATTAACAAAAGAACCTCTCTTTGCTACACAGAATTTTATCCTAGATCTGCTACTGGGACACTGCTGCTCACAAAGGGAGCTCTGAAGTCGATGGATTCCTTTCTGTGTTATCACTGTTTTCTCAAACCAGACCAATGAACTCTCCAGCCCTGACCCTTTACCCTAGGCTGACCCTCCCACAGACTAATCTCTGTAGGGCTCATAAAAGCAAGTTGTAAACTCCAACAGCTGTCCAGTCTAGGGGGATAGCTCAGGACCCCCCCTACTTTCTTGCCCCTTTCCTGACACTAAACACTTCCACATTCTTTTCTCATCCACCTTCGCCAGTACACAGAGGTCGATACCCTCTGTGATTTGGTTCATCACAAGTTTCCACTCCTAACTTCCTGAACTTTTTGGCTTAGGAAGTCATGGGAGGTTCGCTTTAGAGCTCTGATGTATCTACGGCCCATCCCAACCCTACACAGAAAGTGTCCTTCCACACTCCAGAGCTACCAGAAAACATTTATTGATCTTTCCTGCAACTTGTAGCCTGTTCTGAGGTGTGTGTGTGTGTGTGTGTGTGTGTGTGTGTGTGTGTGTGTAAATATATATTTGTACAATGTTCTGATAAGGATTAAGCTTACTTGAAGCCTACATGTTAGAACACAAATTATTTAAGTGGAAAAATTACAGCAAAGCAAAGAAATTAATAAAATACAGGCTTCTGGCAATATTAAATTAAAATTGTTCATATTTGTAATGAGCATTCACACATTCAGCTATTCATTTTATGTGCATTTATAAAATAAAGCTGAAAATAGCTGCCGTGCACATGGGCGTGTTTGGAAATGCCTAAAATGATCACAGCCTGAACAATATTTTACACATACACACACACACACATTTATATATATACATATATAGATAGATCTCTTATATATATACATACACACACATATATATGGCTCTCAACTGAGAATGTTCCCACAAAGCGAGCAGAAACACACACACACACACACACACACACACACACTAGTTCAAACAGAAAACAAAAAACAATATAGAAATAAGTTTTCATACAGAGAGTTGCTGGCCATAAAATAAAACCGAAATTACATAGCAGTTAGATCTTCAAGTGAAGACGTTTGACCAACATTTATAAAGTTGCCAAGTGTCTTCCATTTTGCCAAAGCTCACCCATGTTGCTAAACCCTAATGGCACAAAAGACTACCATACAAAGCACAAAGCAGACCACAGGGCTTGGCAGGAGTGCAGTAACTGTGATATTCGTCCTCACAGGCCAAGGCAGTATTTGAGCAGAATTAACCTACTTGATGTTCATTATGTGAATTTTAACTTCCACCATGATGCTGCCAAACCGAATGCTGAATGTGTTTTTCAAATTAATTTCCTATGTCTATTACCTTACTCACTTTTTTTTTTATGATGACATGCCTTGTACTACGAATATATGATTGAAACGGCTGTTGGGTTACATGAGTCCAAGGAAGGCAGGCCAGAATATCCTGACACCATGGCCTCCCATAGCTCTAGGGCTTTCCTACAAGGACAATACCCAAGGCAGAGACCAGTGTTCCACAGAAGGGTCTCTGTTCTTGCCCCTTCTGCACACGTGTGGACAATATCTGCAAACAGGCCCAGAAAAGCACAGCTGGCTGACTCTGTACATTCTTCCCCTCACCAACCTCCTCCCTAGCCACCAAAAAAATGCCAAATACATCATCTACTCCTTAAATAACCAGGGATGCAGTCAGCTCTAGTCTGAGGTAGCCAACCACCTATTACATACTCATAACGTACAAACAAGTGTTCACGGCTATGATTTTTATTGTTCTAACATTCACTCTCAGGAATGAATAGGAGAGATCCTTGGATTCACCCATTGTATTTTGCTTTTACTTCAGGAAGTCTGCAAAGAGGGCATACCTATTTCCGCCCTCCTTCCCATTTTATCCAACTTCCGCTGTCAGTTGCAGGGAAGTTGCAAAATCCACCGGCCAGGCCCAGGAAGCTGCTTTGAAAGGGGAACCAGGAGAAGCTGACAGAGCTACCAGGCACCCCTGCTCACTATCGGTCCCCTCACACGTTGTATAGGTTGTACAGCCACAACGGCCATCAGGCAGAGGGCCCTCTGAAACTGCCATGGGGAAAGGCGGAGGATGAGAAAGACTCATTCGTCCCTGCAATTGTCCAACAGTGGCAGGAGTAGACCAGATGACCCACATTCCTCTCATCCCTGTCTATGTTGGTGGGGGCAGCAGACAGTGCATGGGGAGACCCAGATTCACTCAGACAGCCACATACCAGTGTTTAACCATATCTGCCGTCTAACATTTAAGTACAACTGAGATAAAAAGAAAGTCTCCTTTCACATTTTGGAAAATCCCAGTTCTTTAAGCAATGCTCAGTGTGAATGGAATAATCTCTCTCCCACTCTTGGCTTCACTTTGTCATTACATGACTGCACACCAAGAAAGCATCTGGTTCACCTCCCTGAAAGCCCTTGTTTTGTTTCCTCTTACGCATTCCAAAAATAGAGTCTAGACTTTTAGTGTCATTGAAATCTGAGTCAGAAGAATAATCAAGAAAATAATAATTTGTGAATGATTAATTAGGCCCAATACCATATTAGAAAGGAGCTATTTTTAATTTGCAAAGGCCAGGATACCATGGCTATATCCCAGTGAGAAGGAGCGTGCAGCATTTAAAGGGGCTGAACTGATGGACGGACAGACTGCTTGTCAATGACTTTATCATCACTGATTGGCCTCCACTGTACTCCTCAAAAACAGAATACAGATGAAATCACAGACCAAAGTCATCATAACATGATACATGTCTCAGAACACAGGGTTAACTGTAAGAAAAAATATTTCTATTCATGGGAAGATGGAAATTATCCCTAAACTCACTTTCATTTTAAGCTTATCATACCAACAAGAACATGAAAAACGTGATTACCATATGCATACTAAACCGATGAAGACGACGACAGGTAGGAAAACTATAGTGGTAACTGCTTAATTTTTTTTTTTTAATGTTTTTTTTTTTTTATTTTTGGGACAGAGAGAGACAGAGCATGAACGGGGGAGGGGCAGAGAGAGAGGGAGACACAGAATCGGAAACAGGCTCCAGGCTCCGAGCCATCAGCCCAGAGCCTGACGCGGGGCTCGAACTCACGGACCGCGAGATCGTGACCTGGCTGAAGTCGGACGCTTAACCGACTGCGCCACCCAGGCGCCCCTGCTTAATATTTTTAATTTCATTATCTTTTCCCTTTATTTTTATTCAATCTACTTCTAAAATAATGGAGTAGGAAATTAGAAGAGGTAGAATAATTGAGGGGTAGTGACACTAACTCCAAAAGCAGCAAAGGCCACATTAATAAAGTTTAAGCTAAGCCACATTTGAGGTCCCTCTTGCCCTTCCTCTCCCCTCTTCCATGACTTAATCCTTGATCCCTGGGGTCGCCACCGACCCCAAGGCAGAGAAAAGACTCTCCGTCCCAAAAGATGACACCCTGGTCAGACGCCTACGGAGGTAGAATCATGAATGACCTTATTACTCATGGACTTCCCCGCTACCACAGAGATGGAAATTGTATTTGAACATGGGGAACATTCTTAATCAGGGCTCCTAATTCTAGCTTGGGTTTTTCCACCAGCTCTGGGATTCTTAGGCTTTCATTATAACAAAGGTGTTATAATGATCGATGTTTTCTAAAGTCTTTCTCAGATCTAAAGTATTTTATTTAAGAAGCACCCAATTCTTTACTCCAACCACGAAAAAAATGATAATTATGAAACGCGAGAAAGTTGGTAATTATTGCTACAATGGCATCATATTAAAATACTTAATCAAATGGATAAAATTAACACACCTTAAATTTACACAATGTCATATGTCAAATAAATTTACATTTTTTAAAAAAAAGCTCTGAACCCTGAGTGTTTATTGAAATCTATAGGGAGACTGTGCAAAAGATTGATTTCAGAATTCTAATGTGGACTCACTGATTCAGAACCTCCTGGAATGAACACCCCAAATGACCTGAAAGATCCCCAGGTGATTCGGGTAGTTCACCAGGTGATCCTGATGACGTCGGCCACTGCACTGGATCCCTAGATTATAAACTCCTTGAGGGTGGCAAGTCTGCCCTGTGCATCCGGAAATCTCTGTAACTCAGTAACTCAGTAGTGAAATCTCAGTAACTTAACTGCTGGATGACTATGTATCTACCAGACAGAACTTACACATCTTTTGCTTGTTACTGAGTTGTGTTGACAGAGAAAGAGGATATACAATCGAGGCAAAAAGGTATGTTTATTCAATATCATGTATTTATAAACACACAAAACTGAGCTCAGCTTTAACTAAACAGAGATATAAATCATAAATCAGGAATAAATTATGCATTAACATAAACTTTTTTAGTTCATCATATTTTTTGAATGGCTCATTCTTATAGGCAATGGTTTTAGCATTTATTTTATTAATCTGACCTACAATGTTAGCTGTAGAGTTTACCGTCACAGACGACATATTAATCTAAGTAAAATGGAATTTTGAAGAGATATATTCTCATGGATTAAACACATGGGTCATTCTGATTTATTTTCATTAAGTCATTTGTTATTTTTTTTTCTTGATTTGTTTGCTTTTCAGTTGCCAGAGGAATGAAAAGTCAAAATATAAGCTGATGTAAATCTGCCTCTGAATTAGATCCCTGTTTAGAGTGTAGCAACAATGTCAAACATTCCCTCCGAGGAAGCTATTAATTCTGGAAGCAGAGGCTCAGAATGAAGAAAGGAGGTTGTGTCTTAGTGTTTATTTCCTTATGATGTGAAATGCGCTCCTTTGCATTTAAATGGACAGAAAAAAGACTAAAGCATTAACTTGGGGTTCATTAAAAGTAAGCACGAGCCTGTCCATTCATGACATTCCCCCCAAAAATCTCCTCTGGTGAAAAACAAAATCACTGGCACAAACAGCTGGGGTTGTGTGATGCCATGCTGCCTGAATACCATTGTTTGATAGGTTTAATGTCACTTTTGTACTATTATACACCACAGAGAGAGATGTTGAGTTGCTTCCCGCAGGGTGGCTAACATTCTGTAGCTAATTGCGTATGGCTCCATGACAGTACTGAAGGAAGGACGACCCCGTATATGTCTCAGAAGGGAATAGAAAGATACTTTGTTTATAGTCACCCATCTGTCTGGTCACGATAGAATCACATATGAATACAAGCCATAGTTTAGTGTGTCCTTCAAGAATGATTTTCTCATTATGTGCAGTCTATCAGCTACCTCTCAGTACAGGCTACCAGACACCATTTCTATCTTCTTCACGAATAATCTATCTGTTATTCTAAGGCTCCAACCAAAGTGAAGTCTTTCTAGCACACTCCGTAATCATACAAAAAATATTGCTTTGTAGGATAAAAGCTAAATTCAGGTTAAGAACAAAAAAGTGCAGGAGAGCAAAATGAAAAATCAAGTATCTACAGGAAGACTCCTCCGTGCCTGTTTTTTTCTATGGCTAAAATAACAGAATCACAGAATGCACACTAACCTGCAACGGAAAGGACCTAAAACAGCATCTACCCCATAATCGTCCCTTTGTGGCTGAGTAAGGTCGAGAGGTTAAATGTCTTTGCCTAAAGTTCAAAGAGTGAACGATAGAACCTAGCTCTCCTGAAACCTAAGCTCTAGCTATCAATAAGCAAGTAGGTTCAGCTGAGAAACTGTTCAATGCATTTCTTCTCACCGATACTACTGAAATATTAATAGAGCCTTACAGACCCAAAAAGAATGATGCCAAAGCAAGAGCAAGCACACAAATGGTAGATAAACCATCTCCTTCAGAGTAACAAACCCTCTAACTCTCTTAAGGCATCTGAAACTCTCTACCTCGTTACTACAAATCTTTCCTTACATATTGTATCTTACCTGTTCAACACCAATGCCTATATCCAAATCACTGGTCTACTATAAACCTTGCGTGTTCAGTAGGCATCTGGCATACATAAAAATTGAAAGGATGAACGAACAAATGAGTTAATGAAAGCAAAATCCATCAGAGTTAAGCTAGTATCAAGATAAATCTTGATTTCCACCAAGCCAGCAATAGGCCAACAAAAAACCCAATGAATGTTTTACTAAAGTGAGACTAAAGTGGCCCAAAGTCTCACAGTCAAACTTGGCAACTTGGAGAATACAGCAAGGGGAATAGAAATCATTAATTATAGGCTCTGGTCTAATAGAGATAAAGGTAAATATGAATTCCTAATGACATTAGATTTACCCAGATCTCTGTTCTTAAGAGTCTCTATGTCTATGCACAGAAGTACCCCATCAGTTCTTGGTTTTCCTCATGGACTTATTACTAAGCAATATTATTGCCTTACATTTTTCTCTACCTATATGCATTAGCGTTCCAGTTTCCATCATAGCCTTATTGCCACCAGATATTTAATTATATTTGTACATGTTTATCTGTTCCTTGTATAGAAGACCAGCTGTGAAAGCAAAGAGTTGTCTTGTTCAGTTTGTGTACTCAGTTCCTAGTATCTTACACATGAGTTGAATGAAGGAATCAGACTGAAATGGTTTGTTGAGGCTGAATTATAAGAAACCATCAAACTACTTACACTACTTTATAAGTGTGGAATAATTTGTTTCTATATAATCTAAATTATGTTGTTTGATAATAAGACCCAATATTATGTCTCATTATTGCACAAAGAGTTTAACCCAAAATCTAAGCTAACTAGATCTGGCTGATCTTTCATATCATCTTATATCATCTTTCATCATCTGTCTGATATCTATAGCAGGCTCAATGACATCCACCCAAAGGCTATGCTATCCCCAACCCCTGCACCAAGTTTCTTCCTCAAACAAGATATATTCTGAATCATTACACTCCCTATCAATGAAACTAGATCCCTGTTATCTTTGGAATAGGTCATAAAAATGCCAAGAATTATTTTCAATGTCAACTTAGATTTGAAAAATAGAATAAAACACCCGTCACGTTCATCCATATAGCTGCAGACTCTGCTCTATCAGCCTTAAAAAGAAATTATCTATTATCTGTTGGGGTTCACCTCAATTACTTATTTTCACAAACCTTTTCAGTTTATCAAAGGGAGAGTCATTTTGATTGGCCACCTAAACAAGTTAATACAGTGGGAATAAATGCCAACTCTCTAAATGAACACAGGAGTGCAAGATATTGACCCATTCTGAATTTTTTCCCTAAAGGAGGAATTACAACAATTAATATCTGCATGTGAAACACTTTATTAAACAATAACCAAGCCTGTCCTTCATTATTACTTTAAAAATCTGTCCATAATCTAAGTGAACCAGATTTGGCTGTTTAAATCCCTTTAACATAATCCTTGGTAATTTCCCTGGTGCATGTGGCAGGCTTTGTGAGCGCCCATCTGAAGTTTATTCCAGTCACCCACAAGCCTCATCCTCAATGCTAGAAGCCCAATTGTTTAAAAATCTGGCTTTTTAACAAACTCATACATGATTCAACTGACCCAAGAACTCTACTACATATAGATTTCTAACAATTGAACAACCAACGCCCTGAAGAAGTTTGATCTTCTGTGCTGAAAAATCTGGCATTATTTTCTTTTGCTGAAATACAACTATTTTAAATCAGTGTTTCTACTGAGCTAAGATGAATTCAAATTATAAGATTATTTTATAAGTCTGCCTTATTTGAGGAACAAAAGGGAAACACTGAGTTGGGAGTGTGTTGTGTTTTTTTTTAATGTTTGACATATATATGAATAAATAGTGGCAGAACATTCTGTCTGAAACCTATTTCTATACTGGTATATTTATATATTGGTATATAAACATACTTCTATATTTCTGTGTTTGCACTAATTTCCAGATAGTCCATAATTTTGTACATTATCTAGAAACCCAAAGGACATGCCAATTCTGGGACTCCAATTAAAAGTTTAAGAAGAATTTTCATTGACTGTGATGACAACTGTCTAGAATAACGAATGCAACACTGTACCTCGTCTCCTCTAGAATTTAAAGGCATCTACCCACAAAGCTCTGGGCACAAATAAAGCACTGCCAGAGAAAGACAGAATAATGTGTGTCATTTAAGTGAATTTCAAAAGTAGTTCCTTGCTGCTTTAGAGGGAGTATCTGTTGGCATTTCAAAATAATAAAAATAATAATAATACAATAATGACACAATCTGCATAATCACTTGTCAGTGAGCTTGGGTACAACAGGTGATGAAGCAAACTGATTGTTTGAAATACCCTGTCTTGGTAGATACAGATTTAATGATGATAATTTTAAAGCTAGGAATATTAACAAAAAGGTTGATTGAAGCTTTTGACCATTTCCTTTTTATAGTTCTGGTATTTTCATTCCTTCTTGTAGAGTACTAACAGTTTCCTCAAGTGGCAAAACCATTTCAATAGTTACTTCAAATACTAATAAAACAATAGCAAATGTGAACAAAATGAGCATACTTTTAGGTTTGTAATTCAGCTCAAACTAGAATATCCAAACATGATTATCATCAACTAATATTTTATAAGTTAATGACCTTACATGCTGGCACTATCAATAGTATTGCAATAAAAAATGAGAGACTACAATGGCAAAACTCCATTTTTTTTAATGTTTATTTATTTTTGAGAGAGAGCGACAGAGTGCAAGCAGGGGTGGGGCAGGCAGAGAGGAAGACACAGAATCTGAAGCAGACTCACGTCTCTGAGCTGTCAGCACAGAGCATGACACAGGGCTTGAACCCACAAACTGCGAGATCATGATCTGAGCCAAAGTTGGTCGCTTAACCCACTAAGCCACTTGGGTCCCCTGCAAAACTCCATTTTTATTCCTGCTTTTGAAAAGCAAAACATAATTTAAGCCACAATGTAAAAATGTACGTTGTCTGATGCATGCACATTTAGATTGCTATATATTCTTGGTTGATTTATTTCTTACAATAGATATTCTTAATTTTGATTAATGTTTGCATAACATATCTTTTTCCATCTTTTTATTTTAGTGAGTTTCTTGTAGACAGCACAAGTTGGTTTATGTTTTGAAATTAATTCTAACAATTTCTATTCTTTGATCAGCATATTTAGACCATTTACATTTAATGTAGTTGTTGATATATCAGGGCTTAATCTATTACAGCAGTGGAAAACATAGGAGGAAACTGTACTTCTACGCCCTACCATTAGTAACAACAGTCACCTCCCCTTCTCCTCTGGGGTGGTGTCAGAGGAGCCCAGTTAAGAGTAAGCACTCTACCCCACCCAACAGTAAGGAGGCAACCTCTCCCTTGACAGTATCAGTGGAGGCCACATGGGGACCCAGAACCCCTAGTTATCATACACTATGCCAACACTAATCAAAAGAAAGCAGGAGTATATATTTTAACATCAGTTAAAGTAGAGTTTACAGCAAAAGAAATTACCAAAGACAGAGAAAGACATTACAAAATTTTAAAAGGGCCAGTCTACCAGTAAGACATAGCAATCTTATTTTTTTTATGATTTTTTTAAATATGAAATTTATTGTCAAACTGTTGTCCATACAACACCCAGTGCTCATCCCAACAGGTGCCCTCCTCAATACCCATCACCCACCCTCTCCTCCCTCCTACCCCCCATCAACCCTCAGTTTGTTTTCAGTTTTTAAGAGTCTCTTATGTTTTGGCTCCCTCCCTCTCTAACCTCTTTTTTTTTTCCTTCCCCTCCCCCATGGTCTTCTGTTAAGTTTCTCAGGATCCACATAAGAATGAATGAAAACATATGGTATCTGTCTTTCTCTGTATGACTTATTTCACTTAGCATAACACTCTCCAGTTCCATCCACATTGCTATAAAAGGCCATATTTCATTCTTTCTCAAGACATAGCAATCTTAACTGTGTATGCACCAAACAACAGAGCTACAAAACATATGAATCAAAAACAGAATGGAAAAGGAAAATAGACAAATTGACAATTACAGTTGGAGATTCCAAAAAACAGTGTCTCAACAGTTAGTAGAACAACTAGACAGGCTACATTTAGCAAGGATACAGATGAACTCAAAAGCACTATTAAACAAAGGTATTTATTGACATTAACGAAACACTTCACCCAAAAATGGCAGAATGCACATTCCTTTCAAGTATCCATAGAACATATACCAAGACAGCCCACATCCTGGGGCATAAAACAAAAAAACAAACCTCAAAACAATTAAAACAAGTGAAAACAAAATCTCAAAGCACTTAAAAACTAAGCAACACACCTCTAAACAACTCTTGGATCAAAAAGGAAGTTTCAAAGTAATCTTTTTAAATGCATTAATTTGAAAAAAAAAATCAAAACAGAACACACCAAAAATTTGTGGCACACAGCTAAAGCAGTGCTGAGAGGAAAATTTATAGCATTAAATAATGGCATTAAATATAGCATTGGAAAAAAGGGAAACCTCAAATTAATACTCTAAGTCCCCACCTCAAGAATTTAAAATGTAAGGGCAAGATAAACCCAACGTAACCTGAAGAAAGTAAATAATAAAGATAAGAGCAAAATCAATGAAATAGATGGGGCACCTGGGTGACTCAGTAGGTTAAATGTCCGATTTTTTATTCTGACTCAGGTCATGATCTTATGGTTCATGAGCTCGAGCCCTGCACCTGTCAGCACAGAGCCTGCTTGGGATTCTCTCTCTCTCTCTCTCTCTCTCTCTCTCTCTCTCTCTCTCTCTCTCTCTCTCTCTCTCCCCCTCTCACTTTGCCCCTGCTTGTGTGTGTGTACTGTCTCTCTCAAACTAAATAAATAAACATTTTAAAAAATCAATGAAATAGAAAACAGAAATAGAATAGAAACTATCAGTGAGAGAATGAGCTGGATCTCTGGAAAGACCAATAAAATGCACGAACCTCTAGCAAGATTAACAAAGGAAACATTTTTAGAAGAAATTTTGTTAGAGAAAATACAAATTGCCAACATCAGGAATGAAACGGGAGACCCACATGAGACATTACTTGCTTCTCTTTGTGATATTTAATATCTAGATTAAATCCTGATTTCATCAGGGTAACTACTGCACAATTAATGCTATTCTTCAACAACAGCAGAATTTCTTTCTGATAGCAATTTAAAAAGTTTAAGCTCCTACAGTAAGAATTCTGAATATGCAGTTCTTTTTTACTTAGATTCCATTACTGCAACTTCAACTAAGCAATGAAATGCTTTTTGGTGATGATGAAATTTTAAGGTTGAGAAGTACAAAAAAATGAATAAGCTCCCCAAGGGCTGAGACATTGTTTCTTTTGTAATCATCAGCACATTCCCAGAATCAAGAATACTGTCCACTGTATCTTAGAGACAGTCAATATTTGCTACATGAATAATTGAAGGAATTAAAAATTGGAACAGGTACAAACAGTATAAATTTAAAAACAGACTAGGAGTTTAGATAAATGTTTGATTTACCTGATTTTAGTAAAAAGAAATCCACGAATCAGAGCAAAAGTCACAGGAAGGGCAGAAAAGTTGGGGATGAAATGTGGCTTATGAGTAAGTATGACATAAATTCTTGCTCAAACTTTGCAGTGTCCCTCCTGTATTTCAAGCCCACTCAAATATATGGATCGCAGATCACTGGAAATCTGCTCTATCTGAATAAGACTATTTCCCCTAACAATTCCCAAAAAAGTATTACAAGACTTACCAAAAATCACTGTAAGCAAACTAATGTTAGTGAAAAAGTGGAATGAAATACTGAATAAAAAGACTGGAGAAATGCAGGTGGCTTTTTTTTTTTTAAGAAAGTTAAGTGATTTGATACACTGATAATTTCCAAAAAGGAAATTGAGCTTCAATGAAGCATGCATGTCCTTTTCTACATTATCTGCAACAGTGCATGTAATTTGCACACATTTAATTAACTAATAAAACCTCTATCAGTAACATCAGGTTTGGAAATGTCATTGTTGATGACAAGCAGCTCCATCAGGAATAGCTGATTGTTTTTTGTTTTGTTAACACTAAACTCCAAAGGTGCTACCTAGCACTTCTACTTGTTTTCAAATATTTCTCAATGTATTTAGATTTTGTGGGGGTTTTTCCAGGCAGGATAGAATCTACAGAATTCTGTAAATACAATGCCCTAATGAAATCATGATCCGAAGAAAAAGTGAGGCATATAAAAGAAGCACAATTACAAAGGGATTCACGAGCGCCTGGCTCAGTCGGTTGAGCTCCCGACCAGACTTCAGCTCAGGTCATGATCTTTGTAGGTCATGAGTTCAAGCCCCGCATTGGGCACTGCGCTGAGGGTTCAGAGCCTGAAGCCTGCTTTGAAATCTGTGTCTCCCTCTCTCTCTGCCCCTCCCCAACTCATGCTCTCTCTCTCTCTCTTTCTCCCTCTCTCTCTCAAAAATAAATAAATACACATTTTTTTTAAAAAAAAGAAGGTATTCACTCAACCACAGATTGTGTTCTGCAGCAGACAAATCAGGTTACCAATATGACCAGAGATATATAGCGTATCTCTCATCCAACCAATTCGATTATTTTTATCCTTGTTCTCTGATACAGAACCCTAGTAAGACCTTGTAAAATAATGCCACAAAACTGAAATCTTGAAGACAGAAGATGAAGTATAAACAATATTTTTCCACCTATATTTTACACAAGATAGTAATTTTTTACCATGTATTGAATCCTATTTTTCCCTGGAACTGGAGGAATCCAGGAAGGGACATTTGTTCTCTATAATGTCACATGGATATAGTGTCAACTTTGTCCAGAAAGAAATTTTAGTTGGAATCTGCTACGTGAAGAGATGAAAGGCAATGTCACTTGTAGTCAGAGATCAGTATTAACACAGATCAGTATCCCACTGCCAAGTCAGAGGCACAATAATTGTTCACTTAAGGTTAAAAGTTCCTCTAAAATTTGGGGTTTATGCTCCATTGAAACACATGTACATGACGACGGCATGTACACAAATAGGACACTTCTCTGAATCATCATACATGTGTATAAAGTATTGTTCTGTTGTTGTTTATGGGCAACATACCGACTACCAGCATTGAAGGACCAAGAATAGGTTTGGAAATGAGACACTGAAGATCAGACAAAGGATCTGGAAAACCAGGTCAATAGAACTTGACCCATGACCAGACATGAAGAAGAATTATCCAGGAGAATTCTATTGCCAGTAACAGAGATTACAAAATCCCCAGCACTTATTTCAGGATAGGTGTCAGGGAAGGTGGAAGAGAAATCACAAGTTCCCCTTCAGAGGCATGAACTTTGCAGGTGACTACAGGTCCTAATGAAGATGGGCTACAGCAAGTCAAATATGCTGGTCCCCAGCGTAACAGAAAAGCCAGAAAGTCTAGTTCAACAAGGGCGTGCTTATCATTGACATCTCTATATACGGTGTATATACATTTAATTAACTAATAAAACCTCTATCAGTAACATCAGGTTTGTCAGGATATGTGTACATCATCTCTACATATTCTATATACTGACATATACACACCTAGAGATAATAACCAGTATCAATATGCAGATATAGATAAGGATATACACACACATTTATGTACCTAACCCCACTACAAGGAGAACTGAGATACACTAAGTTGTTTTACATTTCAGAGGTAGTTCGTTTATGTCAAACAAGATTCACTTAATTCATAGTGTTTACTGTCTCATCACTTGCTAATGGAATAAAAAAGAGGGGGGAAAAAGGCTACTAAATGTCATACCACCGCAATGTGTAGCACCAATAATTAACCCTGAACAGCAGTTTTATTAATATATTTCCTTCATGAAAAGTAGAAACATTAAAATTGTCTTAATGTTTTGAAAATTATTAACTTACCATACATCACTGTGATTTTCTCACTAGCTTCTCTAGCTGTATGATATAAATTCTCCATGAACTTTATTTTTCAGCTCTAATTCCTGCACATGGTGATTAAACCAAAAATCATTTTTTTTTCTTCATTCAACAAGAATTATCTATTTGGCAATTTTATTAGCGATATTTACTAAGGCACAAAACCCACTGACATCATTTAGCACTTATGAAATGTCTTGGTAGAGATGCTAATAAATTTTGCAACCATTTAGGAAATAGCCACTCATCAGTATAACTTTGATTTCGAACTGTCTTGACCTCTCTCTCTTTTATTTTTTTTTTAACCAAAAACTGAATACTTGCACTGTTAGGCAGAAGTCCGTGGGGTGAGGGGATCTTGGAAACTTGCATTTGTACTTGCTAAGCAATGCATTTATTTAAAAAAATGCAGGGTGCTTAAAATTTTAATAGCCACTTGAGTACTCCCTTGAGAAATATGTATTTAGGACAAAATGTACCACAGTTGTTGCCTGAAGATTAGTAAAGCAAGGTAGAACATTAGAAAATCCTTTCTCCCAAGGAAGACTGCAAACCCTTCTTTACTGATAAAGTCACTTCTGAATTCCTGTTACGTCTGTTCAATCGATCCAATTCCACCCAAATTTATTTGGAATTTACTACATGCCTAACAGTACTCCCAGCTGAACTCCATCATGTAGTTGTTGTTGTTTTTTTAAATAAAAGTCACTAAGACAATATTTCATATATTTTGGCACCTCTCCCTTAAGGTTATTTGGTTCTGATATAGCCAGAAATGGTTCCTCCCACCCCTTCACTCTCCCCTTCGTCCGGTTCACAGCCCTTGACGATCAGAGAAGAGTTGTCACAGCTAATGTCTTTCTGGGCACCAACACCATAAACACATACAATATTGGAACTTCCACTTGGAAACTTCAAAGTGAATAAGTTGTTTGAGAAGAACCAAAACATGCTAGATAAACAGTGGCAGCTCCAGAATTTCTCTCGCGGGGAAGAGCTCAGCAAAGGTAATCAGAGGGATAGAGGAGCTGGGGGCATCCAGTGAACTTGCCCCGACAAGCACAGATTAATTACTTGGAGTGGCCTGTGGAAGGCAACTGGCGGAGTTATTATGGAGCTAATGAACCCCCCAAATACCCTCACAGTACCCCAAGAGCAGAGGTTATGGAAGCTATTTGTGATGAAAACAACACTCTCCTTTAACTACTAATTCATCACTTATTGAAGCTTGAGACTTGGTATGATCTGGCCACAGGTAGAAGATCAACAATGGAGAGTAAACAAAAGTCTCAGTAGCAATTCTACAAGCAAACAATGATGAATGATGTTTGTTTGTCTTCTCTTAGGAATCTACCAAGTTGCAGTTGCCTGCTTTGATTGGCAACATCTCTGAAAGAAGACACACCCAGAGACTCTGCAAACTCCTCCTGCCCCTACTGAAGCTGGGTTTTTATTTATTTTTTTAATGTTTTTTCTTGTGTATTTATTTTTTAGAGAGAGACAGAGGCAGAACGTGCATGGGGGAGGGGTGGGGGGGGGAGGGGGACACAGAATCCGAAACAGGCTCCAGATTCAGAGCTGTCAGCACAGAGCCCGATATGCAGGGCTCAAACCCATGGACCATGAGATCATGACCTGAGCCAAAGTTGGATGTTTAACCAACTGGGCAACCCAGGAGCCCCTAAAGCTTGGTTTTTAATGCCCAAACAAGGTTTTCTGCCTGACTGCAAAGCTGTTCCAGTATGTTCCAGCCATCCCAATGTATTACCACTTGCACAATCTTACATCTCAGAGTAGAACAGGCAGCCAAATCATGATTCTTTTTAGTTATGTTTTGGAATTTTTAAATCCTGTTTTTCATGTTCTGAATATATGTAGTGCGTGTCCATTGTAGAAGGTTTGGAGGGGGGATTTTTTTAAGACTTTTTTAAAAGCGTATTTATTTATTTTGAGAGAGGAAGCACGAGAGCAGGGGAGGGGCAGAGAGAGAGGGAAAGAGAGAGAGAGAGAGAGAGAGAGAGAGAGAGAGAGAGAGAGAATCCAAGCACTGTCAATGCAGAGCCCGACATGGGGCCCGACTCACAAACTGAGACCATGACTTGAGCTGAAATCAAGAGTCAGGCACTCAACCAACAGAGCCAGCAAGGCACCCCTGGGGAGAAAAATTTTAAACATAAAGAAAAGAAAGGATATATGTAACCTCCTGTATCCCACAACCCAAGAATATTAATTGTCAACATCTGATCTGTGTCTCATGACTATCCGCAGCACTATGTTTATTTCCTAGGGTAAGAAAGTTCTTAAGTCACAGACCAAGTTCCATAAGGGACTTTCCTTTCTTCAGGAAAAGAGATACTTTGGTCTCAAGAGTCTGTGGTAAGGAATTAGAGACATAAGCAGAAGAATCAGGCTGCCAGAATCTTTCTCACTTTGGCCTGATTATCTTGGAAATTAGGTGGGAACAGACAGAAGCCATTTACTTGTGAACATTTCCCATGTTTGAAACTCTACGTGGAAAACTCCTGGCCCCTATGACCCATGCATGACCGGAAAGTTTCAGAAGGTCAAGCAAGCAGAAAGGGGTCTCCGTAGGTCTGAATACAAGTGGAAACAAGGGCACTGCAGGCGAGGGTAAAGGGATAGGCCACCTGAGCCAATGAACAGATACATGTCACAGGCAGATTCCAGAGGGGATCTGTAGAGCCAAGCCAGAGGTGGTCAGCAAGAGAGCAACTCAATTTACAGATTTCAAGAAAAAAATGCAAGTAAGACTGCAGAGGACAGAATCAGACCAAACATTCCCCAGGGGATGGAGCACCCACATCCCAGAACCAGAGCCCCAGTCCTACAGAGAGGTCAACATGATCAAGGGACCGCCACATCCCTTCCTAGACACTGCTAAGTCTTCCCCCATACGACAGATCTTGGGAAGGGAAGAAAGGGGAGGAAGACGGATGACAGGGAGTTAAACTTCAAATTTACCAGGTATGTATCCAATATAGAGAGTTTGGGAATAAAAAGCAACCTGATTCACTTACTGAAGTCAAACTCCAGCCCACTTTCACCGTTTCTACTGGCAGGGCAGAAGACTCTAGAGATTAACACCAATTACCAAAAACTCAAAAGATTCTAACTGCCTGCATATCTAAGGATAAGTGTTCAAGTTTTTTAAGATTTATTTTATTTTTAGAGAGAGAGCGCATGAGCAAGGGAGAAGGACAGGAGAGAGGGAGAAAGGGAGAGCGGGAGGGAGAGGGAGAGAGGGAGAGAGAGAGGGAGAATCCCAAGCAGGGTCCATGCTCAGCACAGAGCCCCACGCAAGGACTTGATCCCACGACGCTGGGATCACAACATGAACCAAAATCAAGAGGTGGACACTCAATGACTGAGCCATCCAGGTGCCCAGTGTTCAAATTTTATTCAGAAACACACATGTATCCTGCATAACAGCAATCTCATATTTCACAAATTCATTGTATTATCTTACATGCACTCCTGTCCTTGAAACGTACTGACTGCTGGGCTAAATTGATCTCTCATTCTGTGTTAATCTTTGTGTCTGCTTTTCTGTGATGTGCTTTTGTCCCTGGACCCCCGTCCTGAGGACCAATGCCATTAGTACCACCTCCCAGGTCCTGTCGCCCTTTGCCCCCCACTTTGATTATACAGATCGGCACACCCATTTTCCAGCCCAGTCTCCAAATCCCTCCCATAACCTTATGCTTCACTCTTCTGATTCTCTAAGTGGTTTTCACTCTGGGGTTTCAAAGAACCTTCTGGTCTCTATTTGTGCTCATCGGGAGATACTCTTTACCCTGCTCTGATGTTTTTAAATAGAAGACAGTAGCCTCTGGGATGAGGCTCCTTTGTAGATTCTCTCTAGGAGCAAGAAATTCTCTGTACAATAATGTTTCTAAATTTCTCCTTTCAAAAATTTTCCTCTTTTAACAATGACTTGGGATAAACAGTGAAAATTCTGTGTAATATAGGAACAGGGGAGGGAGAACAGCTTGCATTTTGACAGTTTCTATTCAGAAACATGTTTTAAGTTTTAAAAATATATATTTTCTTGCCCAATCACCTATCATTTATTCAATCTAGTAAAGCATACACATCTAGAAATCAAATGTTCAAAATGTTCACCACCTGCTCTGCATCAGAGAATGACACGCTGCAGAGGGGCACCTGGGCGGCTCAGTCGGGGCATCCGACTTCAGCTCAGGTCATGATCTCACGGTTCGTGGGTTTGAGCCCCGCGTTGGGCTCTGGGCTGACAGCCTGGAGCCTGCTTCAGATTCTGTGCTTTCGTCTCTCTCTGCCCTTCTCCCACTAGTGCTTTGTCTCTCTCTCTCTCTCTCTCTCTCTCTCTCTCTCTCTCTCTCTCTCCCTCTCTTAAAAATAAACAAACATTAAAAAATTGTTAAAAAAAAAAAAAAAAGAATGACATGCTATAGAAAGAACCGCATGTTCTTTTTTTTTCCTTTTTAATTTTTTTTTATTTTTTTTCTTAATGTTTTTATTTATTTTTGAGACAGAGAGAGACAGAGCATGAGCAGAGAAGGGGCAGAGAGAGAGGGAGACACAGAATCGGCAGCAGGCTCCAGGCTCTGAGCCATCAGCACAGAGACTGATGCGGGGCTCGAACTCACAGACTGTGAGATCATGACCTGAGCCGAAGTCAGACGCTCAACCGACTGAGCCACCCAGGCACCCCTTTTTAATTTTTTTATTGCTATGTTTATTTTGAGAGAGACAGAGGCAGAGTGGGAGCAGGGGAGGGGCAGAGAGAGAGAGGGAGACACAGCATCCAAAGCAGGCTCCAGGGTCTGAGCTGTCATCACAGAGCCCGACGCAGGGCTCAAACCCACAAGCCATGAGATCATGACCTGAGTCAAAGTTGGACGCTTAACCGACTGAGCCACCCAGACGCCCCAAGACCCACATGTTCTATGTTTGCTATGCTCTAGACTTTCCTTACCATCCTGCAGGTAAATAACTGTCTAGCTAACATCTGCCTCAGACCTATCACGTTACCTTGAAATGTTTACTCACATCAGCAACTTTTGAATTCATGTCTCCATTGCCTCAGAAATCCTTCCCATGTTTCAAAAGCACACAATGCATTTACTATCACTGAACTCCAGACATAGTGATACCTTTCATGCACTTAACCCTACTGCAGTTTGCACACTTTATATATCAAATACATAATTATTATACCTTCACATCCTTATTATACGCACACACCTTAACACACACATATATACATATAAAACTTCATTTTTTCCTGCAGTCTCACAATTCCACAAACTGCATTTTCACAAGTAAAAACACTCTCACTGATATAGTACCTAACACACAGTAACCCACTGAACACCAGGGGGAGGGGCAGACACGTGATCTAATTTGAAAAATCAAAACCCATACTCTTAGGAAGTGTTCACACTTGCTAGAGCCACACGATATCAAAGGAAGAAACAGCAAAATTATTTTCCCAAATGACATGGAAACTACAACAGAAGAAACCCATCTTCCAAAATGTTGCCTCTTTTACGGAAAAAACAGGTCAATTAATATCAGGACCTCAAGAAATGTGTCGTGCGTCTTCCTCCAGGATAAACTTGGTGGTTCACATCTCTATCCACTGCTTCAGGACGGAGACTTCCAAGCAAACTTTGGAGTCAAACTGCTGCTAATCAAGCTTTGGGATCTTCTTTAACTCCTCTGTCTCCCCTTTTCTCATGCATAAGAAGAGGATGATAATATTGAAGGCCTCGTAGCATTGTAAGGATTAAATGGGAGAATGCCCGGAAGCATTTACAGTAGTCCCCGGCACACTGTAAGCCCTACACGTTCACATGTTCACGACTGCCATGAGGATGGCAATTGTGGATGTCTTTCTGAGAATGAGAAGGTTTCCCGGTGTCATGTGTCCCATGAGGAAGACACTAGCAGGTCACTTCAAGAGACACATGAGTAAGACGTCATAGGTTCTCAGAGAACATCAACACAGAAGTTCAAATTTTTGTGTGAACCAAAGAATTGTGGCATTAAATTACAGAACATCTTTCTTAATTTTTAAGATAAAACACTCATGTGCCCACAGAATACTGTGGTGCCAAAACCATTATCTCTCGATGGAGACAGAGTCAAGCATTGAACAAATTAATGTTGTTAGGATTCTATGAACCATTTTTTCATCTCCTTTCTGTTCACAGATAATCCAATAACAAGTAATGAAAGACAAACTTCATTATCATTCCCAATAACTAAAGAGGAAAGAATAAAAGGAAAACCAAAAAGCACATTGAAGCAATTACAAAATTGAACAATCTGATTCACCGATGCTGTTTATTTTGGATATGGCTTTTAAACTAGGCAGACACAGGGGCACCTGGGTGGCTCAGTCGGTTAAGTGTCCGACATTCAGCTCAGGTCGTGATCTCACGGTTCACGAGTTCGAGCCCCGCATCGGGCTCTGGGCTGACAGCTCAGAGCCTGGAGCCTGCTTCGGATCTGTGTCTCCCTCTCTCTGTTCCTCCCCTGCTTGCACTCTGTCTCTCAAAAAGAAATAAACATAAAAAAAATTAAAGCAGTCAGACACAACCTGCAGCCTATACAAACCACACAAAAGCAACTTAAAACTCCTTCCAGCTCAGGTTGCAGGAATTCCGCACACAATGAAGGTGATTGGCTCTGTTTGTGGGAAATGGAATGACCGGTCTTGATTTCACAGCCACCAGATTATCCACATGGTGGAAGAAGCCAGTGAGACACTGCACGTGCAAATAACAGGAGGAAATTTACTTTCTCGTTTCTTTGTTTTCCCAAAACTTCAGATTTGGAGTTGCCACTCAGAGATCCGCCTGAAGGATTCATCCAATTCTCCTAGGGCCGCCTTCTGACGTCGCCTGGCGACCTGGATCTCACGTACAAACTCAGGTCTATATATAATAATCAGATACATACTTCATCCTTGCATCTGTATCCAGCTCCCAACAAGTCAATTCCATGCACTGGTCTCAACACGATTACATTATTGACATTTCTCAGCTGAAAGGCTCCTGCAAATACCATCCAATTTTCCAGCTCTTTCTGAAAAGATCAAAAGATACACCTTGCATAGTAGACAAGAATTTACACTGATGGCTGTCTTTTGTCTTGAATGCTAATGCTGCTGGCTGCGTTTGCCTGGAGCGAACAGGTAAGTCTCTATGATAAGTAACTGCATTCAGTCAACTAGAGCGAATTTTACTGGACATAAAATATGTTTGTGCTTGTGAATGCTTTTTCAGCTTGAACAACCTTGAGGCGATGATCTTCAAGGCCTCCTAATTAGGGAGGTTGGCAATCAAATGAGAAACCTTGCCCTTGGAAATCAAACACATGTCATGCCTGAAAGGAAAAAGCCTTCTCCACTGGATCGTGGCTCACATTTATGGAAGAATCTGATATTATAGGCACAAAAACTGAAGTTCTTTTCAACAGAGTTCTTGCTACAACCCTTGTTCAAGGAAATTATCTTGAACTCTTGCTCTACGGGAGACAAAAGAAGTGTGTTGTGTTTTACAATGTATTGTTTACTTCAAGTCTGAGGTTTCCTTTAACGAGCCAGATTAATTGAACGAAATCACCTAAAAGGATGATGGTATTTCATCCAACTTTACTTATTATCTTGCAACAAATAAAGAGCAAATCTCTTTCTGTAACTCCGGTTTCTCTGCCAAACCCAGGCTTATACTTGCAAATGGTTCTAGGACGTTTTCTCCTTCATGTGCTTCAGGTACAAATCCACAAGTAAACTCATCTTCCTCCTCGTCCACCCACCCTTCCTCATGGCATCTCTACTGCTAGATGCCGCCATTTTCTCAGTTCACCTGTGTGCATTCCCACTGCCCCAGCACCCTTCCCTTTGGCTGACCCTTAACGTAACCACTGCCCAGTCCTATTTCTCTCCAACATTTCCCTCCCCAGTGTTTATCACATCCACCCCCAGTTTCTTCCTATTTCCCTCCAGGACCATCCTTCCTCAGGACCTCACTGCTTCCACACTGGACTGCTACCACGGTGTCCCTACTTCACGGTTCTCAACATCAGACTCCATTCTCTACACTGCTGCCCACTTATCTTCTTAAAACATAGTTCTGGTTATACCACTTTTGTGCTCAAAATCTTCCAAAACAATCCCATGCCTCTGAAGTTAAGAAACATTACACCTGGGAAGAACTTCTAATGACATCCTTGTTCTGGCTACCCAAATCCCAAACACTTCTTCTAACAGTGATCTCTTGATGTCAGTTCATTTGCTCTTCTGAAGCAGCTGCCTAAATGCTCACCTCTCCTCTCTTCTTTAGCTCCAAAATCCAATTTAACCTTTCAGTCCAATCCAAGGGCCGCCTCCTCCTTGAAACTCCGTCCAGATTTGCCCAAATTAACATGGCTGTCCTCCTTTGAATCTATCACTTTGCTTATGTCACATCATATTTTGTCTTGTGTCACATATGTTCTTGCCCTATTGCCTTAGTATGGCCTCCTACAACTTTTCTTTCTAAGCAATAGTCATCCGTGTCTGCTGAAAATGGCTTTTTAACTGCTAAAAATGCTTTCATCTTGAGAACAGTATCTCCTTATGTCAACTCAAATTATGAAGGAAGAGAAAAGAAAAGGAGAAAAAAATGGGGGGAAATGATAATATTTATCAAGATGTGAATACTGGCTGCTTATTTTCGAAGACAATCACTTGCTTCTCCTGCCTGTAATCAGCCTGAAGCCAGGTGTTATAAGGAATGGGCCGTCACAACCTTGTGAACAAAAGAGCTCATCAAGAATTACTTTCTGAATTTGTTGAATATAACTCTTCTCATTAACTTTTTGCTAATTTGTAAAAATACAGAGGGGTTAAGCTGGTCCTGGGATTTCTCTCTTTCCAAAAAGTTCCCACATGCCTCTCCCAGCTGCCCCCGTCAGATCCTCTGGCTCCTCAGAGTCTACACACACACACACACACACACACACACACACACACACACACACACCAATGGCTGTACGGAGAAATGCCAGTGTAGCCCTCTTCACAAACTGAACATCTTCAAACTCTTCATTCTAAACAAACCTCGCTTAGTTAACGTAGAACATATGTTGGGATTTTTCTTATCTTCTTTGTATCCCACCAACAAAAGAACTTCTGATGGTAACTTTGCCTTTGAAATTATATTAAGCTGATAGTGGTAAACAAAAGCTGAGAGGCCAGTTCCCCCTTGGAGCACTTAGTTATGAATCCGTACATCATCCTATATTTCTCATCACCATTGCCCCTGAGACCAAATGTGTCAGACCTGGAACCTTAAACTTAAATCTCATGGAAGTAATAACCAAAGCAAACCTGCTTCAAATAAAGGCCTAGGGTTTGACTTATGAGTCGTGCTTCTCAGTTCTTGTCTGGTTTTTAGAAAAATAGATCACAATACAGTAAATCTGATTTACCAAATCAGTTCCTTGGAAAACATCAAGAGCTCCATTCATTTCTCCTCAGATTATCTATCAAGAAACACACCTTTGTGACTAAACGCTGTTATTTGATAAAATATTCTTTCTTTGTAGAGACATACATGGATTTTGTCAGAGACGGATGAGAAGGCACCACAAGAAAAGGGAGGATTGTGAATATTTACATCCAAACAGCAAAGAGGGAACTATAAAGGAGTGAAAGTGGCAGGGGACATTAAACATAACAGCAACGATTTCCAACCAAGTTACCTATAGCACTGAAGTGAGTAATCATGTGCAAAAAAGCAGATGACCCAGAGCCTGACTTGCTGCAGAATCACATAAATCTAGAAGTCCTAAAAATGCCAAGTACTATACTAACCCAAAACAAGCAACTGTCCTTCATTTATCCAGAAGTTTATTTCTGAACACCTTCTGAACGCCAGGCGCTGTTCTGACATTGTTTTGGACAGCCTGGAGTGCAACGGGGGAAACGAATGAGCAAACCAACATTTCATGAGATGTTTACAAGTTCTCTGATGTTGTCTACTCTCGGTGGCAAGTGACATCAGGCCACCACATGTTCCAAATCATTACCCTACAGCTTCCCCTGGGACTCACAATTAGTTGTCCTTTTTGCATGTTCCTCCTCCTCCAGTGTTGGAGGGTTTCAGACCTGAGTCCTCGGACTCGCTCTTCCCTAGCTGTTCATTGTCTGGGTGATCTCATCTAGTCCCATGGTTTTCCACACCTTCTCATGCTAACCACACCCAAGTTTAAAGTTCTAGCCCCTATCTCCAGATTCCTCCCTTGGATGTGTAAAGGCACCTCAAACCAGATTCTAGATTTCCAGTGGCTTCGAGAAATCTGCCGCTCTCTGGTTTGCTTTTTGCAGTAAAAGGCACCCCACTCATCCTTCTTTTGTTTCACGCCCGTATACAATATCTCAACAGATCATGACTGACAGTTATATCCAAAAAAAAGAAAAAAAGGAAAAGTTACATCTAGTATCCCACCATTTATTTGCTAACATCCTTGCCTAGACTTCTCTATCCCAAGCCAACCCCATTTCTCATCTAAATCAGTTCTCTGCAAACTTTTATACAAACCATCTGGGGACATTGCAGTAAGCCTGGGGTGGGGCGTGGGAGTCTGCCTTCTTTTTTTTTTTTTTTAAGTAGGTTCCACACCCAACATGGGGCCTGAACCCACGACTCAGAGATTAAGAGTCAGGCGCCCCAAGAGTCTGCATTTCTAAGATGGTCCCAGGTGATGCCAGTGCAGAGAACACACTCGGGAAAAGAAGCAAGGGCTACAAGATATTCCTGTCTTCTTTACTTCATCACCACCCAGAGTCCCCTAGTGGACTCCTCACACAACAGTCAAAGCAACTGTATTTATGATGTAAATCTGATCAAAAGACCCTCCTCTGCTCAAACACTCTGAAGGTTTGCTAAATTGATTAGAATAAAATCTAAAGGCCTTAACAAGTCTTCAAGGCTCTGCCAAATCTGGCACACACTTACTTCTATGAATTCACTTCCTCCCACTCCTCCTCCCTTTATTCCAATCCAGACAAACCGGTCCTTTGCTGATTTTCAAAAATGCCAAGCACAATCCTTCCTCCAGTCACATGAAGATGATGTTTCCTATGCCTGGAATGTTCTTTCCCCAGATACCCACATGAGCTTTTCAGTTACTTTTTTCATGTCTCTGGCCAATCTTCTCTCAACAAGCTCTACCCTGACCATCCTATATTAAACCGGGCACGCACACATAACATATACTATACTTTCCAGATCTTACCTTGTTTTCTCCCTAACACTCACTACAACCTAATGGCCTAATAAATATTTATTTGTCATGTGCCTTCTCAGATGTGAGATCTCACTGAAGGCAAGGACTTTATGTTACTCAGCATATTGGGCACTCTGTAAATATGCATTGAATAAACGAATATAATCTTAACTACGATGTAAACTGACTACTTTCAGAAGACATTCACAGGCACATACTATAGTTCTGTCATTTTTGTCAAGCTTCCTTGTATATTTAATGCTTTAATTATATAATGAGACTTTCACACACTCCAGAACATGCCACCGAATGAATTTCAGCATGGTGCTTAGCAAATCCAGTAACACTTTTTCCCCCTAAAGAATAATTAATTTTTCACTTGCTTCTCTGTTGGGGCTGGAGTTAGAGACTGTGAGTTCACTGAGACCAACTCATTTTTGTGGGATGAATCTTATTAGGGGGGAAAAAAAAAAAAGTAACGGTTACATAACAAGTTTTGGGATCAGTCCCAGATCAGTTAAATACAAACCTTGGCTTCTTCAACTATTAAACAGGTAAAATAGCATGACTTCATAAAGCTGCTTTCAGGAATAAATTGGATAGGACATGGAAAGAACTTGGCTCTACAAGCCAAGAGTTACTGTGTGCAACAGCAAACAAACATATGTAGATAGTGTGTGCTAATTGTGAAACTACCCATGGAGGCTGGAAAGGCAATGGATTCAAGTAAGACTAAAAAGAGGATAAAATGTAAATTGTCAGAATTCACTAGGCTAAATAATATCTCAATTGTTTGAAATGGTAACTACTTTGTTTAAGAAACAGTACATTACTAAATCTAAATAACCTTAAATAATCCCCAGTGATGCATTAATATTAATGTTTGAAATGTGTTGTGCCCAATTTCAAAAACAATAAGCATTTTGTAAATAAAAAAATTTTTTTTTAATTTGTTTAATGTTTTTTATTTATTTTTGGGACAGAGAGAGACAGGGCATGAACGGGGGAAGGGGCAGAGAGAGAGGGAGACACAGAATCGGAAACAGGCTCCAGGCTCCGAGCCATCAGCCCAGAGCCTGACGCGGGGCTCAAACTCACGGACCGCGAGATCGTGACCTGGCTGAAGTCGGACGCTTAACCGACTGCGCCACCCAGGCGCCCCTGTAAATAAAATTTTATTAGGATAATGACACACCTATTCTTTTTAAAAATAATTTGAGGGGCGCCTGGGTGGCTCGGTCAGTTAGGCATCCGACTTCGGCTCGGGTCATGATTTCGAGGTCCGTGAGTTTGAGCCCCGCGTCGGGCTCTGTGCTGACAGCTCAGAGCCTGGAGCCTGTTTCAGATTCTGTCTCCCTCTCTCTGACCCTCCCCTGTTCATGCTCTGTCTCTGTCTCAAAAATAAATAAACGTTAAAAAAAAAATAAAAAAAATTAAAAAAGAAGTTAGAGTGGGAGAGAGCCAAAGCATAAGAGACTCTTAAAAACTGAGAACAAACTGAGGGTTGATGGGCGGTGGGAGGGAGGGAAGGGTGGGTGATGGGTATTGAGGAGGGCACCTTTTGGGATGAACACTGGGTGTTGTATGGAAACCATTTTGACAATAAATTTCATATATTGAAAAAAAATTTTTTTAATAATTTGAGGTGAAATTTATGTAACATGAAAGTAACCATTTTAAATAGTTCTTAATGTTTATTTAAGAGAGAGAGAGAGCAAGCGAGCGTGTTATCAGGGTAGGAGCAGAGAGAGAGGGACACACAGAATCCAAAGCGGGCTCCAGGTTCTGAGCTGTTGGCACAGAGCCCTGCGCAGGGTTCGAATTCACAGACTGCAAGATCATGACCTGAGCCAAAGTCAGTCGCCCAACCGACTGAGTCACCCAGACGCACTGAAATTAACCATTTTAAAGTGAACAGTTCAGTGGAATTTAGCATATTCACAATGCGGTGCAAACACCACTCTAGTTTCAAACTATTTTCATCACCTCAAAAGAAAATTACATACCTATTGGGGCACATGGGTGGCCCAGTCAGTTAAGCGTCTGACTTCGGCTCAGGTCAGGATCTCACAGTTAGTGGTTTTGAGCCCCGCATCAGTCTCTGTGATGATGGCTCAGAGCCTGGAGCCTGCTTCAAATTCTGTCTCCCTCTCTCTCTGCCCTTCCCCTGCTCACACTCTGTCTCTCTCTCTCTCTCAAAAATGAATAAACATTAAAAAAAAAATTAAAGAAAAAATTAAGTAATTTTTTAGACCCATTAAGTAATTACTGCTCATGGCCTTTTCCCATAACCTCTTGGCCACCAGCAGTCTGCTTTCTGTCTCTATGACAGAGGATATTCACTCTAGATATTTCATATGAATGGACTCCTATATGACTTTTTACATCTAGCTACTATCACTTAGCACAAAGTTTTCAAAGTTTACCATTTTACATTTTAGCATGTATCAGTACTTCATTTTTTATGCCCAAATAATATTCCACTGAATGGATATACCACCATTGGTTTATCCATTCATCCACTAATGGACATTTGGGTTGTTTCCACCTTTTGGCTACTGTGAATTGTACTGTTAGGAACATGAAGTCCACATATGAGTTTGAGTATCTGTTTTCAGGTCTTTCGGGTATGTGTCCAGGAGGAGAATTTCTGAGTCATATAGTAATTCTATGTTAAACTCTTTGAGAAACAGTCAAACAAGAATAAGGTTTTGAATTACAAACGAGTATCTATCACTATCAACTGAGACTTTTTTTTAAGTTAAAGTGTTATATATTAGTAAAGAAAAAAATTGCATATTAAGTCTACCTAGTCTTAATCTTGGCATAAATGTATATATATACAATTAATGTTCTTAAAAAGGAACTTGGCAAATGTAAATCCAGAATACTAACAACAATTATTTGAGGCACACTTGGAAACCAAATTGACAAAGAGGTAACGATGTGGCTTGGTGTTTCCAGAGGTTGGGAAACATACAAAGTAGTCATGCACAAGTAACATAACCCTTGGAATACTGTAAATGTCAGTTTTTTTATCTGCAAAACTCTGATGAATGTATAATTCTGCAGTCTTCGTTTAAAATGGATGTTCTTGTAGTCAAATGGCTCAGAAGTATAAAATGGGAAATTAATTATTGTCACCTGAACAACACGGAACACACACGTTTGTGACAGAAAGGGAAATGTAGATAAGAACTATCGTTGACCACCAAAACATGTCTAACAAAGTCACATTAAAATAATCACTTTTTTATAGTAATCATCCACTTACAGGGGAGCAAAAATGTTTCAAAACATTGTCTTATAAACATTATTTCCATATTGTGATTCATCTTATATTTTTACTTTATAGCAAAACATGAGCTATTAATCACTGAGACTGTAATAATATTCACTGATTTAAGTGCAACCGTTATACGAACAAGATACAATTGACACTCTGCCTGTTGGGAATGCCACTTGCTATTTCTCAGACTAGTTTAACACAGTTGTATATGATTTTTTTTTTGAGGTATAATGACATTGTTTAATTATAGAAAATGTCATTCTACTTTCTATATCCAATTCTGCTGCTACCAAATATTTCATTAAGATATATGTTTATTATTGACGGCGTTCACTTTGTAACAAAGAAGTTCCTGATCCAAATGGCTAGGATTCAGCTACATGCCAGACTTCATCTACATGCTATCTATTTATGCCTCTGTGAACGTTTGCGTGTAAGTGAATGTATGTATGTGACTTTGTGTCTCCATCTGAAAAGCAAAAAGAGAATACATTAAGCACAACTCAAAAATCAATGGGGCACTTCTCACCCCATTGAATGAATGGGTTCATTCAAAGTCGCTGTGATAGACAAGGCCATGAAGGTGTGTTAATGTCTTCTTAATACTTGTTTTAGTCTTTTGCATTAGGTTTAAAGCCCAAACATCTCAAATATATAAATACATTTCACTCTACCTAAGGTTCTCTGGGTCTTAACCCAAAATATTTTACAACGCAGGTATATCATAATGAGGAATACACTGAAATGAAAGCTTAGGCCCTAAAGATCCAGAACCACTTCGAGATCTCAAAAATACTGTAGGTTGGTCCTTTGCAATTTTATATCCAAGAAAGTCACTATGTGCCTTAAAGAGTGTGTGTTGGAAATTTAAATTTAAATTAATTGCATCATAGTTATTAAGACATTTGGGGATTTGTTTTCTTTTAAAAACAAAATTAATCAACTATGTGATACTCTTATGTTCGAATTCTGAATTCAGCCTATGTCCTCATCTGCAAAATGGTCAATTAGAATAAACACTATTTCGTTAAGTTGTTGTTAAAATTAAGAGAGAAAAACTAAAGCACTGTAACCTACAAAATTTCAACAGACTACTAATTACCACTTTTATCTCAGCACTTAACCCAACATTTGACATAAATTACATACTTACCTAATGTCTACTGAATTTTTTTCACTAATATTTATTTTATATTGAATTCTATAGTTTGTATTTATTTTTATAAACATGCAGATATTTTTATTTTATGTATACACAGAGATTGAATTATATTGCGTTCAAGTCATCTTTGGCATAAGGGACATTAGTACTCAGATGAGAAAGAGAGGTCACGCAATTTAAAATACTAATTTTGCTGTACAAAGTGAAGAAGCACCATTCAGTACTAATGTAAGTCTTCCTAGAAGATTGGTATATTGCAAAATGTTTAACTGAAACTTTCTTTTTTTTTTTTAATTTTTTTTTAACGTTTATTTATTTTTGAGACAGAGAGAGGCAGAGCATGAACGGGGGAGGGGCTGAGAGAGAGGGAGACACAGAATCAGAAGCAGGCTCCAGGCTCTGAGCCGTCAGCCCAGAGCCCGACCCGGGGCTCGAACTCACGGACCGTGAGATCATGACCTGAGCGAAGTCGGACACTTAACCGACTGAGCCACCCAGGCGCCCCTAACTGAAACTTTCTAAACCTGTTCCCTTGAAAGTTTTAAGCTTTGGAATATCTCCAGATCAGATGGGTTCATATAAACAGTCTGCCCGGCAAATTAGTCACACACAGAATTTATATTAAAATAATCATCTTAGATGCTTTTTCTAGGGCATTACACAATTTTATATTCAACATTTAGCATAGCCTACAGAGAAAGAACCAATCTATTTAATGAGTAAGACTCTTCAGAGTTTGTGCACAAAGCAAAATCAATTTTTCTGAAACTAATTAGTACATAAAACAGGTTGGATTCTTGAAAATCTCCTTCATATCATATTTGATATGTGCCAATGGCACAATTTAGTGACTTTGTGAGGGAAAAAAAAATCCTAGTATGTTCTGGAAGACTGCAAAGACCAACAACATACTCTCTAAATTTTGGCAAGAGATTCAGAGAACTTGTTAAATCAGTGTTTAAGTTGAGAGCAATTATCAATACATATTAGATAGGACTTGCTTCATTTCTCTTCTGAACTAATAAACACCCAAATTATGTGGGTGCCAAGAATATAACATACTGGGCAAATGTAACGTCACATCTCAGTACATTACTCCACCAAAAACTCAGTCACTGCAAAATTGAGGCTAATGTCTGATGGTGACCGCCCGGAAGCATATTCAAGCAGCATGTTATTTCAGACACAAAACGTTGACATTAGTGACCTATATGTTCTCTACAGAGGAAAAAACTCCCCTCTGTATTTGTCACTCTACTCATTTATATTAAGCCTAAGGGAGAGAATAAAAGACCAAACTAAGAAGAAACGTGATTCCAACTTCTATTCATTAAATTTGTATGTACTTTCCTTACTGCTGGAGGAAAAAATAGTTAGTATGACAGAATGTTTTCTCCAACCAAGATCTGCTTAACTTTATATTTTTTGTAGTCTATCAGAAATATCACTAACAGACAAAATATTTTCTAAAATGTTTTGGTCAGTAATGGAAGGAGCGTTTTTTTGTTTCTGAAATTGCTTCTGGGCACCACAGGGCAAAATGCACCTAAATCATGTGACTACTGCTGATTTGGACAGCCTGACGCTTTAATCAGAGGTGGGGGTCACAGCCAACCTCATACTCTACATCTGTGAACAAAATCTTTACAAACAAATCCATAAAGCAAGTAAGATGTCAGGAGGATCAGAGAGGGTAACTTAAAAATAAAGCATATAACTAGTGTTGAAAATAAAGCATATAACTAGTACCTAATTATAATGGGCTTTTATCTATCACAAAAAAAAATCACCATTTCTTTGACAAAACATTCAAGAAATTCTTTTTTTTTCCATTCTAAAAGTTAACTTTACTTGGTTTATAATGGTTCGTCGCCATAATTTACATGTTGAGATTTTATATTTATTTGCCACTAAGAAAAACAAAACACAGACAGCTCACATTGGCCAATCAGTACCTACAAGCTGAAGAACACCACTGGGACTCTTGGTTCGCTGTCTTAGGCCCATATTCCAATTTCCTTTTTTGGATCATTCCCAGAAGAGAGTTCTCCAAATTTCAGTATATTAAAAAAAATATTACAAAAGATAAAAAGCAGTTCCGTGGTCAATACAGCTGTGCAAAGACTAGGCTAAACAGTCAAAAGGTTTTACAACCGTGGAGTGTCTCAGAACCTCTACTTGGTGAGAGCACTACCCATCCCACAGAGAAAAGCCTGCCACTCTCCCCACACTAGCTTATCCCTGGGACTTTGCTTTTGCATGGTGCCCCTCAGTATGGCTTATAAACGCACTGGAAAGGCTGCTCTACCAACTTCCCAGAGAAGTTTCTGTCAGGCCTCAGTCCCTCAAACCATTTACAACTTTCATATAATCATCTCTGTCTGGAGTGAGCCTGAAGTGCAACAGCGGGCTTGAGTTAGGATCACAGAACTGAAAAAGAAAGATCAAAGCTTCCAGGCTGCCGTATACAATGCAAGGGCATCGTTTAAAGAAAAAGAAGAAGAACAAAGGAAACCTCGAAGGCCTGGCACGTTTATTCAGATGGGCACTGGTATGGAGGAGCACCAGACCGGACACTGGGACACCCCCAGGTTCAGTAAGCACTGCCTCTAGACGCTCTCATGAGGGAACAACTCAAGCATTTCTTTGCTCAATGTAATATCAGAGAAGTGCTAAAATCCTTTCTCTCCCCACATGATTTCTGGTCAAAATATTCATTCGCATTAGAAAGTCTTTGCTAATGCATCTGCAACATCTTGAATGAAAGACGATGAAACTTAAGCAATATGGCACCACAGAACTTGAAGAGGGTTGAGCATGATGAAAGAATCCTGGCCCGGCTGTATCAGCATTGGTAAGTCCAAACACAGGTCAGTTATTTTGTCTAATGCAATATAAGGCTATTTCCTAAATTAGCTGGGTAGTAAAGAATTCATTTTGTTCACACATATTTTCATAAAAACTTGATGTGGACTCTTCTCTCATTGATTTGATGCTTCTATAAATCCTCTTCCGGATGCGTTACATTTGCTAACTATGTCATTTTGTCCCTTTTTAGCCACTGTACATATCACTAGTGGAAAAATTGGGATAATAAATTAGCTTTAATCTACCATGAATCTATGACTAGTCAACTAAATGGATAAATTGTAGGTGTGAACAATGGTGACAACATTAACAGAGTTACAGAAATGGACCGATGTTACTGGTCAGCCCTAGAAGAATCAATGATTATTAACAGTCTTATTTTGACTGTATGAGGAGGTAAGCTTCAGGTTTCTACCTAAAGCATTAGAATGGTACCCAGATTTATAGATTTAGTTTCTAAGTTTAACCCAGGTTTTACTGTAACCTTGAATGGGACATTTAGTAGATATTTGTTGATTTTAGTATCTGAGATAGATCATTACTTACTGTATGTCAAATGAGTGTTATAAAAATGCTTTTTTTACCCAAAAAATACCAAAAAAAAACCCCACTAATTCAAAGGGATACATTCACCCCTATGTTTACTGTATCCTTATCTACAATAGGCTAATATGGAAGCAGTCCAAGTGTCCACTGACAGATGAATGGACGAAGAAGATGTGGTAAATATACCACAATGAAATATGATTCAATGAAATACTATTCAACCATGAAAAAGAATGGCATCTTGCCATTTGCAATGACACAGATGGTGCTAGTGAAATAAGGCAGTAAGAGAAAGGCAAATACCATACGATATTACTCGCATGCAGAGTTTAAGAAACAAAATAAATGATCAAAGAAAAAAGAAAGGGACTAGCCAAGAAACAGACCCTTAACTACAGAGAACAAACTGATGGTTACCAGAGGGGAGGCGGGTAGAGGGGATGGGTGAAATCGGTGCTGGGGATTAATGAGGGCACTTGTGATGAGCACCAGGTGATATAAGGAAGTGTTGCATGGATATAATGTACATGTGAAACTAATATAATACTGTATATTAACTATAGTGGAATAAAATGAAATGAAATAAAATACAAAAATAAATAAATAAACGATTTTTTTAGAGTTGTCCTCGAAGGTACTAAAATACACATGGCAAAACATGAGTCCTTCCCAAAGCTGCATTTATCACATCACTAAATATACCGACTTAAGGCTACCCACTATAGAAACAAACCGCAACACAGCATTGCCTGAACTTTTCACGAGTAAAAATCACACGATGGAACTGAAAACCATTCAAAATTCTTAATGGTAGACTCAATTTCCATTTTCACTCCACTCTTTCAGTCCTCTTTCTTGCTTCTTTCCTCATTGTCATCCTAGTCAGCAAAATACATGCTCACGCATTCACTTACTTAATCCAAGCAAATTCTTCCTATACTGCTTCAGGCACTGGACAATCAAGAGCTACAAAATACATTTGTAGCCTTCAGGCTAGCAGCAGAAGCAAAAAAATCATCTTTCAGATCACATGGTAACACTCAATAGTCTCCTGTACACTTAATGCTGACGTGACTCTGGCAGTAGGGGTTTTACACCATGGACAAGCCAACACATTGGCTTCTCCAGTTTCCCTGGGAGCACCTGAAGTCTCCTCTACATGCATACTGATCTCTTAATGGCTAGGAAGGACCCGGACAGTTATAAATAGGAACCAATTATTAATTGATTGAGCTTTCCATTTGCCCATTTAGGGTTTGCTGCACTACCTGGCCCGTTGTTCAGATTAGATGCTTAGAGAAGTGTGCGAAAGTAAATAAACATCATCGATGTCAAATTTGGTGTGTTTCATTCTTCAACCCTTCACCTTCATTCTTAAACGAAATAAAAATAAATAAAAAATAACTGCAGTACCCTGACCACAAAACACTGATCTACAGCGATTTACTTAGCAACAATTCAGCTTCATTTGTATGACACTAAAAGCAGGCATCCTGTAAGGGTTTCTTAATCAACTAGCCCAGCAGCTTTCAATAAAGAGATTAACTACGGAATTTTAAAAGGGCATGCTGGTCAGTCCATTCTTATAAATTCCACATGAACCAGTCCTGCAAACTATGGTGAACTTTTCTTTACCTCACTGAAGAATTCTCTTACATCCTCAGATCTCAGCAAACACACCAGATAAATGCATAGTAAGCTTATTATTCTTTAAGACATCTTGTGCCAGAACATCACTTTAAAACCATACCTGCTGTGGCAACATTCAATAAAAGGTAGGCTTATAATAAACTTTATCTGAAAGAGTCTAATTTCAAAAAGGCCAAAGAAAAATCATCAGAAGCTAATGTTACCAACTAAATGACCCTACTGAATGTATTGTGGATTCAGTGTTTTTAAAGCTCTAGTGAATTACTTTGCTCCATCCATGTCTTACAAAAGTTATGCAAATATATTACAAAACCTATTTATATTATTAATGTTAAGGGAGGAAAGTACACGTGTGTAGTTTTTAAAATTCTAATTTTTATTCATTCATTCACATTTTTTAACGCGTTCAGAAGATGCTTTTTTTATTATTTGACATGGAAAGTAGACGCAGTTCCTCTGCTGTTACAAAAGTGGTGAAATACTAGAACAGTAGGGCAATATAAGAGACGTGCAGCACATATCAACAACAGTAACGTCAATAAAAACTATGAATGACTATAGTAACCAGTAAGCACTCCGCTCTGCGTACTTGCTAACTTCTTGGCTTGCGTTAACCTCACAGAATCCTTTCAACAACCTAAGAGATGGTTCTGTTTTCAATCAGCAAGTGAGGACACTAAGACCCAAAGAGACTAAATAAGCTGATCCAGGGTCATACAACTAGCAAGGGGGAAGGCAAGGAGCTAGAAGATGAAGTTGTTCTGAAAGCCAAGAGTCCCCAAACATTCTTCCCACACATCCCTATCAGTGAAATCATCTTGCTCACGTAACATTGACAGATGCATTTTTATAGATTATGTGCATGTCCTACTATGCCAATATAGCATGCATATTTAAAAATAGGAATAAAAAGGCATGATATCAAAATAAATACAATAGGATATCTAATGCATCCCCCACAAGAGTGTGTATACTCCCCTTTAAAGATACTGCCTCCTGTATCAAACAAGTAAGGGTCTTTAGAACTTTTCCCAAATTCCTAGAAAATCGTCTTCATGTGATAAATCAAATAAATCCATTCATCATTAACGCTTAGGAAGTAAAGGTGGCAATTCATTAGTAATTCCGAGTGATGCTCTTGGTCACTCAGCTTATTCAGCTCAAAGTCAGTGTGGTGACCAGAAGAGCAATGAGGTGAAAACCCCATACAAAAGGCTCAGAGATTGTCAGGCTTTTATACTCCCAGCAATTACCGAATTAAATGGTCCCATTCAAGAGTGGGAATAGGAAGTGGGAACACAGCCAAAAATGGATTGGGCGGGCTGTATAAGGAATAAACCACAATATGGATCAAGAGAATACGGTTATGGAGGAGGTAATGGAGCTCAAAAAAGATGCGACCTACTTTATTGATGAAACCAGAGACCTGGAAAATAGGGGCTGTCAGGCTAATCTTAGATTAACTGGCTGTCCTCAGGGAGATAAGGAAGAAAACACCTGACAGGTTTTGGAGCATTCAAAGGGAAACAATATCATCCAGGAGCACACGTGCCCCGGGACATTAGAAGTCCATCGGGGTCTCCAATGGCCGGCTGCGAACAAGCGGCATCTCCCCGGGGTTGGCCCACTCAGCAGGGCATTCCCTCTTTGGATTTCTTTTCCACTCAGAAAACAAAGAGGGCCAGGCCACTCTGACCATAAAAGAACAACAAAGATTAAAGGTTAGAATGGCCTTGATGGCAGCCTGATCCCTTCCAGGGTGGGAGTGGGAACTGGAAAAGCTCGCCTTTGGCTGGGTTAGTTCGGAACTTTGCCTTGAGATGATTTTGGGTTTTGTGTTCTCTTTTTTTTTTTTTCTGTTGCTTACAGTTAGGACCAGGAATTCAATTGAAGTCATCAAATCCTTCCTAATCAGCAACATGCTACATGTTAGTTAGGCACTCGGCTGGCACTAACATAAAAATGTGAAGAGTCGGCAGGGAAGGAGCAATAAAACCCTGAAGATGTATAGCTAGGACAAGAGATAAGAGGTAAAATATCAAAAGAGAGGAACAAACAAATTATGGGGAGATCAAAGGATGGAGCATTAGGCAGGCATTTGAAATGAGTATAATTTGTGACAGGCGGGGATTAAGGGGGTGAGAAAGCGATTTCAAACAGAAAGAATTCAAGGGGCAAAGATGCAAAGTGTAGAGACAAAGGGTTTGTTGAGGAAATGCCAAGTGGTTGAGTTCAACAGGCATAGAGAGACCTTCCGGGAGATTAAGGGATGATAAGTCTATGGGAGGTCCTGGGAAGTCATGATGAGGGTCTTGGAGCAGAACGCAGTGGTTTGTGGGCAACGGAGAAAGCATCTTTGAGTTCTAAAATCGACATGATGCCAAAGGGGGAAAATGCAGGGAAGAAGTGTGTTGGCTCTTGCAACCACCTGAGTACGTTAGTAACAGGCGGGTATCCTAGTTTTAGAATAATTGCCACTTACATTGGAACT